>NW_027529934.1:14514172-14588689 GCF_008692635.1 Crocuta crocuta
GTGCTTGTGGATAAAGGAAAAGTCTGGGTATTTTAGAAAAGACTACATTCCTACCTAAGTCCTCCTCTGCTTTTTTGGTTGAATGGTAAGCTGTGAGCCCTCAGTCGATAACCTGACACACTGATTACTGTTTTCCTAGCTCTTTCTTTAAAAGGACACTAATCCAGCAGCAGGGGAAATGAATAGCACTGGGATTAACCAACAAAAGACATTCCCTCCCCCTACCTTGACCTAGATCTTCAGAGGAGGTCAGCGTTTATCAAGAGGATGGATGCCTTGGTATCCTAGCTAGCCAAGCACATCATTCGCAGGGCTTATCTGACCTGCTCTGGGGCTCTTTGGTTTCACGTCACAGGCACACTGGGCTCACTCCATGGATTCCCTGCCCTAAGACAATACCTCACAGTTGTCTACATTCATTGTGCTGTGTTCTCCACCCTCAAGTCACTCCGGGGGAGGGGGGGGGGAGAGGGGAAGGAACAGCTTTAAGGTCCCTCTGGATCCAGCACATGAGACCCAATTAGTTGCTCTGTCTGCAAGTTTACTTGATCAAGAGGAAGATCTGTTACTTCATAGTGGATACGCTCCTCCAGCATCACCACCGTGTGGAGGTTTAGTGAGCTGCTGTGCTCCAAGAGTGGCATATCATGTACTTTAAGCAGCACGAAAATCAGTCCCTGTTGTCACTTCGACACTACAGATGTATGCTTCTCCCGTTGCACTGCTCACAGAGCCTTTACTTGATACTTGGAAATTCATTATTAAGGTGACGAGACAGGAAGCAATGTCAGGCATGACAGCTTTGAATGGACATCGTTTCAATGCTAACATACACCTCTCGCTTCCCAGGATTTCTCAGTGTTCATAACACCAGGCTATATTCTTCCCATGGTGCTGTCTTTACATTTCAGAGAATTAGTCGAGGGCAAAGAACAAGAGAAATATGAGATTTGCTTTCCCCTTAAGTGTCTTGATTTTTGAAAATGAATTGGGCTGAACAGGATGTTCTATTTTTCTAGCAGTCAGGATGGCTTTATGTAGAACCAGACACACACTCTCTCCCCATCTCCCTCGTGGCCAATACTCTAAGACAGCTGCTTGGAATTAGAATCCGAGTTTGTTACCATCAGAAGAAACAGAGTTGCCATGCCCAGCATTATGCAGAGCTAATACCCATGCTGGGACATACAGACTTGCCCTGGAGAAAGACATTGAGTTCATTTCATGATCCCGAAGCAAGGTCAGATGGAGAGAGGTCACTGAGGGATAATGAGACAAACCAAATTGGTCTGTGGAGGTAAAGGGATCAAGGACAAAAGGGGAGCAAAGAGCTGGGACTCTGAGAGATAGGAGCTAAGGAGATCCCAGTGCCTGTACCCCCACAGCATCTCCTTGGCCCTGTGCTGTCTTTGATGGGCTGGGTACAGTTTAGCTACTTGAGACGTGATAGTGAAAGCCAGAATGGTTAGGGGGTTGATAGCAACTGTCAGTGTGGGATCCTGGCCACCAGGTTTCTGACTCTCAGCCTGTGTTCTTGTGCAGGGCTGACAGTCACAAGGAGATGGGGAAGGAGGCCAGAACAGAGGTTTGGCTCTGGGAAAAGGTAGCATTGCAGAGCTCTTGGGATCTGTAGGATCTGAGGGGGTCGGTTCTCTCGGCTGCCCAGCTCGTCCCCACAGGCGGAGTGCTCAGGAAGCCTGGCACTGGGCAGCGGTTTCTGGAAGCATCCTCAGGGGCCAAGGGAGAAGCAGCTGGACACATTTGTCTCCACTGTGCACTGGAAGCTGAGGCTTCAGGACCCTCCCTGAGACCCTCTCCTCTTATCTTCCACCCCAAGTGCCCACCTTTCTTCTCTATCTCTTTCCCCCCCCCCCCTCCCCTCTCCTTCCCACCCTCCACCCTTGTTGTTTCTATTGATTCCTAGTCCCACTTCCTCCAGCTTTAAACTTGTCTTTGGATTTCAGTTTTATCATAACCTTGCATCTTTTAACTTCCACATTTTAATCTCTCACCTTGATAGCTCTGAACTTTTGTTTTCTCGCCTGTTTGCCTGGTCTTATTTTTCAACTCTTAATCGTGTAAAATGTTTAGCCCAATATTTAACTCTTTCCTTTGTCTTATTGCTTGCAGTTGTCTCTAACCCACTTTAAAGTTTCTGGTCTTTTATATTCTAATTTATAGTTTATCTGTTTTCTAAATGCCCTTTGCTCTCTTCTCTCTCTCTCTCTTTTTTTTTTGGTTTTAATTCTCATCTCACGGTTTGCTGTGTTCTGTAATGACTCCATGATACACCAGCCCTGTGGTAAGCATGGTATTAAAAGCCCACATTCCTGAAAGGGAGACAAGCAGGCTTTCTTAATCCTGCCTCTTGCCAGCTGCCATGTATGTGTGTATGTGTGTGTATGTATATTATATATATATTATATATATATATATCTTTTCCATTTCTCTCAATAGATTTCCTAGCTTAGCTAAAGATGACTTTGCGAGGAATCTTGCCTTGGGAGACTTATGGGTAGAATCTCCTAAGAGCCAAAATCCTACTGTTTAGATAGCATGTTTCACTTGCTGAGTATTAGTTATTTACAGCTCACACTATCCAGGCATTTTCAGAAAAGTAGTGTGTTTTAAAACCTATGCTCTCCGAAGTTTGTATCATCAGCATGTGAGTAAATCATCGAAATGGTTTGCCCTGGGTGGTTGGGAGTGGAGCCGAGCCTTGTCTCCAGCAGTGCTTCTGGCCTGACTTGGTAAAGAGCCAGGTAGGGCTGAATGGGGAGGAGAGGGGTAGGATTCTGAAACCTCCCTGACAGCTCTTGACTCCTCACTGGGCCATTTGCCTGCATCTGGGGGTGATCACAGGAGGTGCCTATCCGAATGTGACACCCTACCCTACGCTGTTTCCCACATCATGAGAAGAAGAAGTCCGTAGCAGGGGTGATTCTGAACAAGGTTTCTAAGTGACCAGACAACAGAGGCTCTCCAGAAAGTCTTCAGCCATGGCTCCTCTTACTTTCCGACATTTCTAGATTTCCCAGCTCTCACCACCTCACGCTCTCCAGAGATCCACAGCAGACAGAAGAAGAGATGTGGGGCAGTCTCGTTTTTTTTACTAGACTCTCTGAGGAAGAAAGGATGACAGAACTCCACCATCAGATGCATGTTACGACCACCATTTTGTTAACTAAGCCACACGGGCTGGTGAGATATCTCACTTGAGGGCTAGTACTTTTCCTCAGAGTTGGGAGAGCTGCAGTACATCAAATTAGGGTTTTCTAAAGCAGCAGCCAGTAGGTATTGAGTGACTGCTATAAACAGGTCTGAGTTTTAGGTGCCAAGGAAGTAACCTGGTGTATAAGTTTTAGTCCATATTCAAGGGCCTTATGATTTAGAATGATACAAGAAATATGCATAAAATAGTTATGTGGCTTACAAGGTGCTCACATCTGTAGACACTTCTCTCCTTCCTCCTACATCTCGCCTTAGACCTATCATCTATAGGTCAGACTTCAAGGTTACTTTCTTGAGGAAATCTGCCTTTTCTGAGTTAGGTAATTCTCTTATTGACATTCACCAAGGCCTTCTCTGACTTTACCTTTGCACTCTGTGATATCCTACATTTCTGCCTATTTTGTCATCAGACAGTAAGCTCTTTAAGAGCAGAGACTGATTGCCACATTGTTTTATTACCAGCATCGAAAGATGCTCAACAAGTATTGTAAATGAATGAATGAATCAACAGTAAGAAGTAGCATATGTTACATGAGGAAAACATAGAAGCAATAGCATATTTTGAATTTAGAAGGGAATGGAGAAAGTGATTCCCTGAGGTTCTATGGTAAAATTGTGTTGCTAGCACGGTATGAGTGTTCCAGCAATTTTTGTGACCGTAGGCACCTGGTGACATACATAGTCACTTCTCATCTGGTGTCATGTTAAGTTATAGAACCCCTTGATCACTGGAAAGTTGATGTGGGCTGATTAACATTCCTCTGGAAGAGGTAGCATTGTGATTCTAACGGAGTCTACTTCTAAATCTGTGTGTGTGTGTGTGTGTGTGCGTGCGCGCGTGTGGGCGTGTGTATGTGTGTGTGTGACAGTAACAACTGAGCCAGATGACCTCTTTCAGCCAGCCTCTGTCACTAGCATTTCCTGAAAGCCACTGCATGTAGCAGTCTGTGGTGTGATAGAAAGGACCTAATTACCACAAGCCTCCAGCTTATGTTCTGGGAGGGCTTGGGCATACAAAAAAAAAAATATATGTACAGAAATACATCTGAGCATAAGTGACACATTCAGAGAAACCTTCACAAACAAGCACAGTGCAAAAAGGACACAGACATGAAAATAACCAGTAGGCAGCTGGCTCAAGCTGAATAAATAAATTACGTGAAAGGGAGGAAGAGAAATGCCTGCAGATGTACGGACCTTGTGAGCCACGTAACTATCCTCTGCATATTTCTCGTATCACCAGCTATATCATAAGGCCCCCAAAGACAGGGACTTTGGCACCTAATGCAAAGAGCCATCTCTAACAGACACTCTGGACAATCAGCAGCTGCTGAAGAGAATCCCATTTTGAAATCGACCATGTGGAAGAAGACATGGTGAGGGTGTCTGGCCGGGCCCCTCCTCCTGAGCACTGTTCTAAATGGGAAAAGAGGGCCGCCTGGGTGGCTCAGTCAGTTGAGCGTCCAACTTCAGCTCAGGTCGTGATCTCACTGTTCATGGGTTCGAGCCCTGCGTCAGGCTCTGTGCTGACAGCTAGCTCAGAGCCTGGAACCTGTTTCGGATTCTGTGTCTCCCTCTCTCTCTGAACCTCCCCTGCTCACACTGTCTCTCTCTCTCTTTCTCTCTCTCTCAGAAATAAATAAAACATTTTTTTTAAAAAATGGGAAAAGAGCCTGTTTTGCTGAAGGAGGCCAGCATGGGTGGTTGTGTGGGGATTATGGCAGGTAGATTGTGCAAAGCACAAAGGAACGGTGGGAGTATGTGCGTGGGGTTGGTAGGTAAGGGGATTCCTGCTGCCTGGCTAAGGAAAGTGGGTGGGGTGGACAAGAAGGGAAAAGAAGGTTAATATGATGAGTGATCATCCTGCTGGGGGGTGGGGGGTGCTGCCTCTATCAGGTGTCATGGAGTCTATCCCATGGAACCAGTGCATGGAAGGAAGGCTTGGTGGGAAATTTGTGAGCTTGTGTGTCACAACTGAGAGAGGAGGCTGGGAGGGTGGTGGTTTTGTAGGGCTTGTTATGATTCTTCTCATTTATTAAGGTGTACCGAGGATCTAGTGGGGGCTTGGTAGATCGTGATAACGGATGTTATCCCAGCCCCCAACCAAGGGGCTCCACAAGAGTGGGAAGGCCGTGTTCAGAAGTTCAAACCTCATGAAGGAGGCTTTCAGGAAAAGAAGCAACCAGAAGCCTTTTGAAGCATCTGAGATGAGCAGTCACCTGCTCACATGGTGCTCGAGAAAGATGACTTGACATCAGAGCCCAGATTGGAGGTGGGGAGTAGGACTGGAGCTGGGAGGCTGGCCCTGCACTGCTGTAGCTTCAGGAAGGAGATGTAGCTTCTGGCCTTGAGTGAGGGTAGAGATGAGCAGTGACCGCAGGAATGTGTCCAGTTCTGCTTTGATGTGGTGACGCTGAATGATGAGAACAGAGAAGGGAGAAAGGTAACCACATAGCTTCCATCTTTATGAGACTAATCTGCTCAGGGGGGCTTCTCAGAGCTGCTTTGTGGCAGGAGCACAGGTTACGAGTCTACCAACTAGACGAGTTCTAGCCTTGCCAGGTGGATTTCAGGAGAAACTATTTTATGTCAACTTTGGCTTATTTATCTTCAGATTAGGCCATTTCAACCTTAAAAGGCCCATGATTTACAATAGTACTTTGGTGGGAAATGTTCGTAATGGATGACATAAATTAATGGTATGCTAAATTACACTATTGAAGGCAATAATGACTGAGACTCATAAACTGATTTACACTTTACAGAGCATTTTTGCATGCATTATTTAATTTCAGCCTTACCACAACCAGTGAGGTAAATATAATTATTCCATTCATATTTTATAAGTGAGGAAGCAGAGATCTGGAGCCTAGTCCTAAGGCCATAAGGGTAGTATGTAGCCAAGCCAAGGCCCAACCCCCTCCCAAATCATAGCCTACTGTACTCTGTGGGAACTTAGAACTATCATTTATTTATTTAACATTAGCTATGAGTTCTCGCTGCATGGAAACTAGTATTAGATATCATTGTTTTTGCTGCTGTCATCTCAGGACATTTTTTTATTCACAGGTTCACCCATCCACTCATTTATCATAGATTTACTGATCACCTACTATGTGCCAGGCACAGAGCTATGCACTGGGGATACAGCAAAGAATAGAGTGTGGTCCCTACTCAGGAGGACCTAGTCTAAGGAAGGAGTTAGGTTGCCAAGGTAAATCAATAAATATTCACAATATAGCGTGCTAGGTCCTTACCCATGGAGCCCGTGTGGAGATCATGTGATGGTGTGTGTGGAGGTCTGTTTCACAGAGGCACCACCTCCTTCCCCTCACAGACCAAATCTCTAGCAAGCAGCTCAAGAGGCCTTCCTTGGTCAAGGCTTCTCTGACCTCAGGTCACCATACTCTGCTTTTCTCAGAATCCTGCCACACCTGCTACCACCACTTGGTCTGTGGTATCTTACAGTTCATTTCCTATTCATTTATTCCTTGTTGCCTCCATGTTTTCCTTCCATCTTCTGTAGAAGGCTCTGTGGAATACACGGTCACTTTTGCAGATGAGTACCATAGGTGACATTTGCTATTCATTCATAGCACCGGGGCCGAACATGGTAGGCAGTCAGTAAACATTTGCTTGATTGATGAAGGTTCCCAGTTTGAGAATCCACAGGGCAGAAAGGCACCAGAATGAATCCTCTAAAAGGGCAGGAGAACGAGGTCCAGGAGCATTTTAATGTGATGACTGTTGTCCACAAGACCATCTGGAACACCCCTCAGTCCACGTGTCAGGGGCTTAAACAACGACATTCTAAGCATGCAGCCTCATTGGGACAGGGAAAAAAGAGACTTTGGCCCTTCAAAGTCAGTTCCATGAAATAGATCTCCCTCCAGCAGGGACGATGTTAAGAAGCAATTAAAAAAAAATTATTGTCGTTATTTTTACCTGCATCCTGTTTCTGGCTGTGCTGCTATCTTGTAAAGGGGTCTTGGCACATACGCTGTTTTTGAGTGCCAGTTTTCCCATCTGTAAAATAATCCCTATCCTTGATCCTCAGCTCATGGAGGTGTTTGGAAGCCCAGGGAGGTAGTGCCTATGCTGTGCTCACAGGATCCTAGACAAAAGACATTGTATAAATAAAGGCAATCGCTCCTATTATGGTGTACACAGTGGTTCAAAAGTGCATTTAATGCCTTGTCCCCTTTCCTCCTGTTTCCTTGCCCTACAGTCTCCCCTCTGCTTGTACCCAGGAGCACAGCTGTTCTGATCCAGCTGTAGTCAGATTAATTGAACAGGAGCCTTTGAAATCCCATCTAGTTTATTCAGCCTGCTTATCTTTTAAGGTTTTCGCAAGTTCTCTTTATTGAGAAATGGAAAAAAGAAAAAGACATCACTTGGAAATGGCAACTGCTTGGTTCCTTTATCAGGTCAGCTTTTTTCCTGACAGGTACCCCTGTCCCTCAAGTGATCTCATCCCAAACTTCCCCCACCCTGTGATGGCTGGATGCAGGACTCTCTGGTTTGGTTGCCTTGGCAACAACTTCTGTTTGTTGCAGGTTCCGGTTAGTGTTGGGTCCTCATCGTTGTTTTTCCCTCTGCCTCATGGTACAAGAGGGGCAATAAACTCTGTGAGTCAGGCAAAACAAAGGAAATAGTCCAATGAGTGACAGGAGGGAAAGGAAAGAGGAGGCAGAGAAAACCTCTAGAGGGGTCACTGTTGGTCTTTAGAGCCTACCAGGTAGTTATGCTTTGAACAAAAACAAAAGCAAAAAACCAGGAAGCAGTTTATCTAGAATGATGTAAAGGCAGTATGTAGAGATCGTGATGTGATGGTCTAATTCCATCTCCATAACTGAGAGTTATAAGAACAGGGGGTGTCCTAAGCAGAGCTGAATCTCCTCCAGGTAGACCGAGGAACCACACTTGATATGTTTTCACCCTCAATGAACTTAGACTTTGGGAACCCGCTGACATTTACTGAGGGCCTGCTCAGAACAAGGCTCTATGGTTAACAGTACAGTTTGGCAAAAACCTTCCCTAGTGTCCATATAGCACACATGTCCTTAAAGCACAAACACACTATGTAAATGGATTTGCTTAACGTCAGCTTGTTACTTATTTCTGTTTTTATAGCACTTCTTCATTTGGAAGACTTGGCATAGTTGTACAAGAAGAGACAAGTTCAAGACATGTAAGTTTGAGAGAGGGGAGCATTCTGACACACCTCAACTGTAATTCTTTGAAAACCTACATACACAAGCCAGTAACTCTTTATTCTTTATGTTGGTACCAAGTACAGCTCTTACATCACAAGAAGAGCAAGGTGGATTGTATAGGAATGAATTGGTTTGACTGTTAAATATGGGTTTAAACAATGTATAGACTTTTCATCATTTATTCATTCACTCACCAAACACTGGGTATTTGCCAGACATGGTAGCAGGCACTAGAAATGCAGTGGTGAAGAAAACAATAGGACCTCTCTGCCTTCAGAGATGCCTGGTTCTCTCTCAGTCCCCAAGTCAGTGCCTGTCCTCACAAAGTGCTTCAGCATTAGCAGAAAGATTAAATGGGGGATCTAGAGTTGCCACACCTGAAGTTGACAACAAAATTTCACAACTTCAGGGTTGAAGGAGCCTTCAGAGACCTTCATCTCCAACCTCCCACTTAAAGTCAGAATTCCTGTTTCAAGCGTCCCTTGGAGGTAGGAGACACCTTCCTACCATTTATCATCTGCTCCTTCCTATCTGGCAGCACCTCTACTGCCAGAACTCTCCCTGGATCTGTCTACCACATCTCACCTGTCTCCACCAATGGTCTCCTTGCAGGTGCCCCTGCTTCCATTCTTCTTCTCCTCCTCCTTCATTCGTTCTCTGCACGAACTGACAGAGTGGTCTTTCAAAAACAGAATTCAAATCATGTCTTCTCTACTTAAAACCCTCCAAAGGCCCTCTTTGCACTTCCTTTAAAATCCCAGCTGTCTACCCTGTTCCATAAATCACTGACATGCTTAGACCTGTACAGCCTCTCTGACTTCACTCCCCTGAGCTCCTGGTGCAGCACATACCTCTACCTGAGGAAGAGTGGTTTGACTGCTTATGTTCTGGTACTGTCCCCAAACACCGCCCCCCACACCACAACACAACACACACTCAAAACCAGGGTCCTTGGCAGCCTGCACTTTGATTTGTTCATGCCTAATTTTTTAAGTTTATTATTTAGTGTGTGTGTGTGTGTGTGAGAGAGCGAGAGAGAGAGAGAGAGGGAGACAGAGAGAGAGAGAGAGAGGTGAGGGGCCAAGAGAGAGGGAGAAAGAGAATCCCAAGCAGGCTCCACATTGACAGTTCAGAGCCTGAAGCAGGGCTGGAACCCACAATGGGTGAGATCATGACCTGTACCAAAATCAAGAGTCCAACACTTAACCAACTGAGCCACCCAGTTGTCCACCCCCAGTCATGTCTGTTTATAAACATGTCTCACATATTAGGCATTTATAACTATTTGTTGAATTAACAAAAATCTAGCTTCTTACCTTTTTAAGAGTGACAAGGGACTATCTGCATTAGGGTACCCAGCGTATATATGATTTCAAAAGTTTGTTTAGTTTTTATTCCTTTGTGCAAAAGTTTCTTTCTCTACCACATCTACCCATTGGACTTTGTTCTGTTATATGAAATTAACCCATTTCCTATCCAGGGAAGTTCATTTAAATATTCATGTGGCTTAGATCGCATCGCATCTGCTCTCCAGACTAAACATCCAGAGTCCTTTAACCGTGTAAAGGTCGTGTGCTGATTTTCAAACCCTCCTCTCTCCTGCCTCCTTTTCTCTTGAAAACTACCAGTTTTGCCTAGTTCCCTCTTTAAAAAAAAAATTTTTTTTTAATGTTTATTTATTTTTGAGAGACAGAGAGAGAGCATGAGCAGAGGAGGCGCAGAGGAAGAGAGAGACACAGAATCTGAAGCAGGCTCCAGGCTCTGAGCTGTCAGCACAGAGCCTGATAGGGGTTCGAACCCACGAACAGCGAGATCATGACCTGAGACGAAGTCAGACACTCAGCCGACTGAGCCATCCAGGTGCCCTCCTAGTTCCCTCTTAAAATGTAGGAATTGGTTCAATTGTGTATCACGGCAACCCAAGGAAGAGAGGATGAGCCAGTTAACAAGAAATGTTTAGCTGTTGAAAAAGAAACTTGGTCATGTTATAAAATGTGTATCGATCACTTTCACAAAACTGGTTTAAAATCTGCCCAATTAAACCTAATTGAAGCCTCTCATCTGCCAAGCCAAGTACACCTTCCATTGGATTTTGAGCATCAACTCAGTGTGCATATTAGTGGGAAGAGTTGAAACCTAATTCTTTGTTTTTAATTGCTCCTAATACATGTTGGTCCCCAATAAATATAATATCAAAAATAATTGTAATAAGATTATATGGAATCTAAGACATGGTAATTAATGAAGAAGTATTCAAACTGTCAGTGGTGTCTTGAGCCCTAAAGGGAAAAATAATAACCTGACAATATAAGTGAAATATGAGATCAACCAATTAATTAGGAGAATAATTTGATTTGGTGCTCTGAAAGTAGGCCAATTAAAATGCATTGTTGTTATTTAACATTAAGTAAGGTGTTAGATCCTGAACACAGTTTGAAAGTAGACCTTATTCCTGCCCTCAGGGAACTTAGAGCTAATTTAACAATTGTATATAAAAGGGCAAAGGAAAGGGAGGGGTGGTATTGACTTGATTTACTTACTGAAGCTCCTTTTTCTGGCATTGGGCTGAAGTGCAGGAGAGCTGCTACCACCCCTATGCTCTACCAACCGTCTCCTCACTCCTTCTAGCCTTTCTTGGAGGGTGGGAGGAGTCCTTTTGAGTTCAATAGAGCTCAGAAGAAATGGGTTAAAAAAAAAACGCTTTCCAGAAAATCTTGAGTTTTCTATAGTTAAGCTAGTTAGTGGGAAAGAAGAACTCAGATATTGAGTGCCTTTGATAATTCATTAGGAGCAATTAATTGGCTACTAATGAAACAGCAGTAGCAACAATAAATACAAAAAACTGAAACCATTTTGCCTTCTAGCATACTTAAGGGAATACATGTGCCTACCCTCAAATTTAATGACAATGCAAAAGATAAAGACAAAGTGGCCCATTAACTGTGCATTTAACTTTAGTGAATGCTGATCTCTGAAATAAATAATAATAAGTGTATTTGTAATTTACAAAAAAAATCCTTTAAACTTTTTTAAGCCTTCTCCTTGTGAAAGACTAAAGTTTCATGGTCTCCCCTCGGATACCTTGTTTACAGTATCAGATGATTAATATTTTGATGTCATAACACTGCCCCTGAAGAGAATCCTCCATTCCTTCCATCTCACTAGAAGGAAACACAGAAGGTGCTCCTTCCCCCCTCCCGACTCCTTCTCCCTTGTCTCTCTCTCTCTCTCTCTCTCTGTCTCTGTCTCTCCTGGAACACCCATTTCCCATTTGGGTGCCCTTTGAACAAGTTTTGTAACAATTCAAGCAGACTGTGTTGAGATATTCATCTTCCTCTCTTCTTGGGAACCACTGTGGCCTTTGTAAAGAAGATGTTAGGGACGTGCGTCTGCCTAGATCCCAACCATGGCTTTCTGGCTCAAATGAGACTCACACTAAGGCTTAGAGCTGACAAACATCATGCTTTCATTAAAGCACTCAGCAATGTAATATGCCAGAATGGATGATAATTTGCTAAAATGTGTTGTAGGATGTTCAAGCACACGAAATTATTGTGCTTAAGCACAAAAGAGCTCTGAACCCATCTCGTAAGACTATTACCAATTCACAAAGCAGCATTTACCAACATCTGCCTATATCCCACCAGTGTATCCATGGTTCTAGGGTAAGAAGTTCAAGGATTTGCCTAAACCAGCAGCACAGTCCACAGCTTGACTTGATTTCTTGGTACATGTTTACATGAAAACTGAATGCCAATACTAATTTAAAAAACTCAGAGTAATTGTGCTCTTACTGAAGTTTACTAAAGCTAAGTGCTTTCCATGCATCATTTCATTAAATCCTCACAACCCATGAAGTAGACATCATAAGTAATTCCCATTTTATAGAAATAAAGGAATTAAAGTCTAAAAATTAAGTAACATGGTAATTTGCAGAAGACAAAGCTCAAATCCAAATCTGTACGGTATGAATTTTTCTTCTTTGAACCTCTGTGTTCTATTGTCCCTTTGTAAATAACATGCCAGGATTTGAAGGCAATAATCATTGCTTGGACATATGTGGTTATGATAACTTACACATCATTGCTCTCTAACATACACGTCAGTATACTTAGTCCTTTTGTCTACTGATTTAGCCTGTCCTTATAATCTTTACATGCACTGTAGACATACTTGGTTATTATAATAATTTTACCACAAATTACTGAAACCTAAAGGTGCTGAGCATCTTCGTGGTGCCCACTTTTTCTCCATTGTGTCCATGGTCACATCTATACTATGTCCCCAGTCATCTAATTAACTGAGATTATTTATGTAAAATTTTACATTATTTTTACCATCAGCCCAGTCTGAAGCAGCAAATTGCACCTATACCTCTGCTCAGAAAGAAGAAATAGAAAAGAAAATGGAGTAGGGGTGGTTGTTGTTTTTTTTTTTTGACAGTTGCAATGTATCACTTTCTTTGTCCTAAGGGCTAAAATAATATTTGAAATTGCAGCAAATTGGGATTTCAGGGCCAAATCTATCTTCCTCTTAGAGTTCTCTACTCTTCCTTGAAATTCCTTGGTTTTCCATTTATTTAGTGTTGCAAATTTAAAGTCTGGATCTCCCAAGTAAACTGTACAAAAGCCCCTTTCTACCTCAGTTCCTCAGCCCAGCAACCACAAGCCACACAACTCCAGGGAAGCTTTGTTTTCTTGGTTTTCATCTGATGATCTTGAATTCTTAGCATTCAAAGGGCAAAGTCTAAGGCACAAATGATATGGAACATGGAGGAAATTATCTGAGCGTTCCTTGGGCTGGTGAGGTAACAGTGTCTTCAGGTGGCAGTGGGTTAATTATCTAGTTCCTGCCTCTATTCTGTGACAGCAATGGTGGAGGGAAATTATGAAAGAATAATCAGAAGGCCTTGATAACTGATGAAAAGGGAGAAAGAGGAGGCAAGATGATGGTAAGTTATAAAGTTGAGTTGGAGGCAATGCTGGAAAATTAAGTACTAAGTGTCTGGTGGGCAGAAGAAGGCTTCCAGTCTGTTATTCATTCTGATTGACATGTAGACCGTCCTCCATGGTTTGGCAACTTTTATGGTCAGAGTGAAGCAAAGCACCAAGGGAATTACTTCAGTTATGCAAATTAACCCAATCTTCAACTTCCTTTTGTACATAGAGCCCCAGCATTTGCATGCCTGGTCAGTTGTTCAAATGACCAGATTTCATTTGGTCTCATTAACATGCATTCCTTAAAATGCATATTCGCTCAACTAATGTGATAGCTTGGTCTCTGCAAATGAAATTCTTCCCAAATGTGCAAGTGGCTATAAGTAGTTTAAAAAGTTTTAAAAGCACAGTAAGTACCTTGTACATATAGCCTGTTGATCCTTAAAAGAAGTTCTACAAAACAGAAGTCAGCAGAGAGAGCCATTAAAGAGCAAGTAGGGTAATTAGGGACTGCCAGGCTACTCTCCCTGTCACTCCACCGGACTCCTGCCTCTTGGCCAACTCCACAGCAGTGAGAGGAAGCTGACATATATATAATTTTTTTTTAATTTTTTTTTTTTTTTACAAATTGTTTATTGTCAAGTTGGTTTCCATATAACACCTGGTGCCCATCCCCACAAGTGCCCTCCTCCATGCCCATCTCCCCCCTCCCCCCCACACCCATGAGTCCTCAGTTTGTTGTCAGCATTCAAGAGTCTCTCAAGGTTTGCCTCTCTCCCTTTCCCCCACCATTTCTCCCCTTCTTCTCCCCCATGGTCCTCCATTAAGTTCCTCCCAGTCCTCCTATACGTGCAAACGTATGATATTTGTCCTTTTCTACCTGATTTATTTTGCTCAGCATAACACCCTCAAGGTCCATCCATGTTGCTACACATGGCCAGATTTCATTCTTTCTCATTGGCAAAGGAAACTTAGCTGACATATATTCTTGATTCTCTGGTGTGGTTTCAGGGAAGGGAGGTATTCCAAGCCACATCTTTATATCCAGAACAACACATAAGAGGTTAAGATAATGCTTGATTATTCAAAAAAATTAGCCTGGCCTTAAACCTGCCCCTCAAAATGATCATTGGGTTCTGACTTTATTTTTGCCTCTTCACTTTGGTTTCTTGTTATATTCATCCCTCCCTGCCCCCATGGCTACTTTTCACAGATGCGATTTCATGATGAAAATTTGAAAATAACGTGGCAGAAAAGAACTGCCTTTCTTTTCTCAGAGACACATTAATAAAACACCTGTGAGCTGCTCCATTTTAAATAACAGGAGACAAAGATGCATATGTAAAGACATTGATATAATGCCAGATATGTTAAGATAAAATGATCGTACCATAGTTAAAAACTGTGTACAGGTTAAATTTATATACATTTAATATATATGATTCCTATTTTATTTAAAGCCACAGTCCTAGGAAAACTGAGCAATACATTTCAGAAAATTGACTGTTAGTTTTTAAAAAGCTTATAACTTTGGCACCTATGGGGTACTTCAGAAAGTTAATTTTCTCCACAGACTATGGTAATTTTAACAAGAATATCCTAATATGACTCAGATGCTCAGGAACAACTTCCATGTATTGAAAATTGGGTTTGAAATAGGATTTTAGGCTGTCATTTTCATAAATGAGATTATATTTTGTGCATGAAGTCCCATTTTTAATAATTTTTAAATCTGAAATTAATAAAAAACTTCGTTGAAATTTTTTTAAGGGAAAAAGCACTGCTTACCTTTCTCTGATTGCTTCTCTCCATAAAACCCTCTTAGGGTTTCATCTGGGAATTACACCTTTTCAGAGCCCTCTTGCTATTATTTTGTTAATATACTTTATAAAGATAACAGAACTAAATATATAGATTTGCTCTGGACTGCAAGTTGCCTAGCAAGTTTTCTGCCAAGTCATAGCTTGTTTCTAAAACCATCATAATTATTCTTTGTGGGAGGTTGAGGGCTAGCTTTCCTATACGTGTTTATTAATAATTTAAGCATTTTGTAACAATTAGATAGTTATTTGTGGGCTTTGGACTGAGATCACTAGACTACTAGGACAGTAGATGGGTGGTCTCTGTGCCTTAAGGTCAAGGTAGATCCGCCTCCAGGTCAGTCACCACTACAAGTGATACAAGGGTGCATAGAAGGTAATAACCAGGCTTGAGGAATAGAACATTTTTAGAGGATTGGTTTCTCTGTGCTTACCATAACCTCACGCCTTTATTTTAGTGATGCATGTGAAATAAAGTGGCCAACATAGAGGACCTGTAAAGTATGCATTGTTTCTTCCCTCCTTTCTGCTTCAAAATTCCTACAGGGGTCATCTCTTAGTATGGCTTGAGGTCTTCCCAAGGGTCTAGGCAGGCATACTGTTGGATGCATCACCTCAAACCATGTTAAGCCTGTTTGTAGGTTATGCATTTATTTGATGCTTTATTTGTGATTACGGAAGACTTGACTTAAATTATGGCTGAATATTTGATATCATGATTTTGTGGATATTTAAACATTTATTTTTGCCCTTTCACATTTGTTTCCAAATTTTGGAGGTGTTTTTTGTTTTGTTTCTATTTCGGGGATCTCAAATCATTTTGAAGTCATCAAGAAGCCTGTAGGTCATAGATACTGAGCCTAAAGGTCTTTCCTTCTGGCCTGCCTGAGAAGAAAAGTATCATTCCTGCTGAGCAAAACTAGCCCCTTCTCTTATGCCTCTAGTACTAGCCCTGGCACCCATTTAAAGAGTGTCTACCACGTGACGACATGACTGGAAGCAGCGGTAATGTAAAGTGAAAACTCCTATAGCAGAGAGAGAACGGAACTATCTTTTCTCTGGAAATGGCCTAGGACGACTTCACAGAGGAGGCAGCATGTATAGTGAGCCTCACGGATTAATTGGAATCGGCTACATGGAGAGGGGTGGCGGCAGGGCGTGCATTCCAGACAACCAGCATTGGCCAAAAACAGCCTTCTCCAATATCTTAGTTTCTAAAGTATCTGTTCCTTCTTGGCTTTCAAACACTTTAGAGACATGGGACCAATTTTATTTTCTCCTACCTCTCAGATTGTTCTTTCTCTGGATGCCATTTTACTCCAAACCCCATGAAATTAGAGGCCGTTCTCCAGCGACTATTCTTGTCTCTTTTTTTTTTAATCTTTCTCTTTATGTGCTCCTTTAGTCATCTGAAGCTTTCTCCAGATTATCAGCCATTCATGTTAATGTAGGACTCTCTCCTTCTCAGTCTCCAGAGACAAACTTTCTTCTGAACTAAAGGTGTTTTGTCTTTGTTTTTGTTTTGCATTTGCATAATGGGCATCTCCATGCATCCCAAATTAAGCATATCATTTCTTCCAGAAAAGTCTGCCCTTTGCTCTGTGGTCCTTATTCAGGTGACTATGAGATTTTCTTAGGCATTTAGATCTAAAATTCGGAGTCATATTTAACTCCCCACCTCAGCCCACCACAGTTAACAATCCAAACAGTTAATTGTCCTTCGCCTGATTCCTTTTTGTCTTTACTCCCTTCCCATCTCACTCCCGCCCCTAGTTGATTATTCATTCCCCTGTCATCTAGATTATCACCTAGCCTCCTAACTAGTCTCTCTATCTATTCCCACTAGCATAGGCTACACACCTAAGTTACAAAATGCCCATTTCTGATTATATGTCACCCCTTAATAAACGATGTTAAGGATGTTCACCATCTAACAAATAAGGTTCAAAATGCTCTGGCCAAATTTAGGGTCTCTACTATCTATCTTTCCAACATTAAATCAAATATTCATTCCTTTGTTCCATCAAAACAGACTCATTTGCTGCTTCCCATACGCGCATAGAAATTTTCAGTCTCCATCTTTTTGTCTAGAAAACCCTTGCTCCACCCCATGTCAAAATCTGATTTTTCCTTTAAGACTCAATCAGAAGGCTACCTCCTTCTTAGAGCATCTCCTTATGGCTTGCTTTTATTTCCCCCCTCCCACAACTCCATTTCATATTGAAAAGGAATTCTCCCTCCTTTGAGTTTACACTTAATTTTTTAATTAACAAACTCCACTGTGGTTTTCTGTGTATAATCCTACAGCATTTTACCCATAGCTCTTATGGCAATTATTGCACTTTGCATTGATCCTAGAGACAGTCCTCCATAAATATCTGGTGGATGAATGAGTACAGCCTTTATAGATTTTTTTTTTCCTCTAACAAGTCTGCCTTCACATCTCTAAGTCAATTGAAGGAATATTATACGTGGAGTGAATTTATGTGTGCTTGCAACAGGTTATTTTAAAGGATAATTTGAAAGGGTGCTTATTTCTGGTGTGGAATTGCAATTTTTTATATAACTATAAAAAGAAATTAAACTGTTGATTGGATAATTTTTGTGATATCCTCTTACAGAATGTTTGAGTTAAAATTTTGTATCATAAAACAGGGGATGAGTCAAGGACAATTAGCAACAACTATAATAATAATTTAATTATCTATTGTTCATTAAGAACCAGATATGTGCCGCATACTGGTCCATATGATATGTACACACTATTTCTATCCTTAGATTTTACAGATTTTCAAATTGACGCTCAAAGAGATTAACTTCAATTGTCTAAGTGCTCAAGATTACTATTTAAAATCCACAGTTACATCTTACTCTCTGGATTAAAATCAACTCCTCAAAATATTTTTAGTTACCTAAACATCATACAGCCCCAGGTACCTCCCCTTTTTTCTAGTAAAACTTTTTCTATTTTTGGCCAACCTGTGGTTTGCCTCTGCTCTATTCGTGTGAAGTCATTTTTTCCTGACTGTGCATTTGTGTGGCAGTTGTACCCAAAGGTGTGAAGAAACAAAGTTACCAATGCGTGAATAGTCAGGGACGTTCCTCCTGGTTGCTCATCCTCTGGTACAGTCTAGCAATGCCTGCCTCCGAAAGTGATGTACACTTGCCCCCAGATCTATGCAGCAGGCACAGCAGTTTCTTCAATATTGGCATAACTTAGTCTAAAATATGAAGTCTAAGGAACTCAGCCATTGTCCAAAAAAAGAGTCCGCACTGATCTGTTCCAACAGTGGAAGTGGCCACCATTGGGTCCCACCCTGGAGCTGTGGAAGTTCACTGTTCATTACCAGAGCTTACCCCAGGGAGTCCCACGGGGGTGAGATGGTGAGAGTAAGGAGCATAGGCTTCAAATCTCAGCGCTACTGCTTCAGAGCTGTGTGACCTCTCAGTGCCTTGGTTTCCCCGTTTGTGTAATAGGTGGGAAGGAGGGAAGGAGAGGAGATAACACCACATAATAGAGTGGTGTGAGGACTGGGAAAATTTGTGGAGCTGGTATAGCTGAAGCATTCAACAAACAGTAGTCATTACTGTTATTAGTCTCACAGGAAATGCCTATTCCCTAGCAGAAGGAAGAGTCCTGTATGGGTTTCCTGTGGCTGCTGTATTACCCTAGACTAGGTGGTTTAAAACAACACAATTTATTCTCTCACAGTACTGGAGGCCAGAGTCTGAAGCTAAGGTATTGGCAGGGCCATACTTCCTCTGGGGGCCGTAGGGGAAATTCATTCTTGGCTCATGCAGCTCCTGTTGGCTGCCGGCGTTTTTCGATTTGTGGCCACATCACTCCAATCCCTGCCCCTTTGCTCACATTTTCTCCTCCTCTTTTGTCTCTGATCGTCTTCTGCCTCCCTCTAGTAAGGACACTTGTCTTTGGGTTTAGGGCCCACCTGGATAACCTGGAATGATCTCATCTCAGCTGCTTCAACTTGACTACATCTGTAAAGATCCTTTTCCCAAATAAGATGGCATTTGTAGCATGTGAGGTATTGGGTTTATTTTCTTTTGGCAGGTGAAATATGGGCGGTGCAGGGATGCTGCTGACAGCCAGGCAGCAGCGGAAGAGGCTGGGACAGCTTCCCAGAGTGGGGATACGGGCCCCAGAGAAGTAGCCTAGAACAGTGGGCGGTGGAGGGGGCATGGACACGGGGAGAGCTAGCTCCGGGTGTGGTCTTGCCCCCAGCTCACAGTGTAGCAGAGGGCGGGACACGTCTCTGCGGGCCTCAGTTTCCTCATCTATACAATGAGAGAATATTGGACCAGATCAGAGCTTTTAAATAGACTGCATATGGGTTGAAGACTTTGTGTCTTTAAAAAATCTGAATATTTAAAAATCGGCAGACATCATGTCAAAATTAGTATGGCTTCTTGTGAAAGTCAGCTGTGCCAGCCCGAGGGCACGCTGTCTTCTTTATTGCCGGTGGGTTGTAGGAAGTGTGGCCCCACCATTAGAATGAGCCATGTGGGTTGCCACCTCTCCCACCACCTCCGAGTGGCTTCTGACACAGAGACTGAGTACAAGTGGCCCTTTATCATTCCTGATGGTAGAGAAATACTTGTCTGTGTCCATGTCTCCATCTATGGAGAGATCCAGATGGCTTCTCCTGTACCTGGCTAGGTGCACTCACTTATATGGCCTGCTGGGCACTCTACTGTTTTGTTTTTCTGATGGCTGAGTCAGAAGACTTAGCTCACTACTCATCTCTATGACTCTCATGATCTAGGTGCCAGAAGGAAAGGCTGAGGGTGACAGAAAGTGACTTGACCAATGACATGCAAGCACACTCTCCACACCCTTCCAGGCACCAATCTACCACATTCCGGGACCTGTCACAGGGATACTTCTCATTCGTAGAGTGATGTTCTTGGCCCCTCCAACTGCTCCTTGTAACCAGATACCCCCACCCCAGTATCCTCAGTTCTCGGGTTTCTTTTCCTCCTCTTCCCACATGCTTCTCCCACTCCTGATGCAAGACTTGTGACCCTTCAGCTCCTGCTGGTGGTCACTCTTGCTGTGGCTTTTTGAGAGCTTGCTAGAGCAGCCTCTTCTTTGTCTGGACTTCACTGCACTCTCCTGCATGATTCATGGTTTCATCCTGCAAAGCATTTTTAGGGCCTTGTTTGCAATGGGAGAAAACTAGGAAAACAAAGCAGCATATTGTCTTCAATCTGGTCCCTCTCATAAGGGGGCTGGTTAATTTTTTAAACTGTGATCCTCCAGTAATGGACCATCTGAAAAGACAGTCTCTCTCTCAGTTGGAGCCTCCTGTGACTTAGGAAGGAGTCATGTGCCCTGCTGTTAATGGCTGAGCCTGCCTGGCCACTTTTCAGGGAAGCTGCCCCCACCTGTTCTTCTGGGCTCCCGGTTTCACAGCTACTTGTCCTTTCTGGAGGTCCCTGACTGAAGCTGGAGAGTGATGCCATCTCACCTCCCCCCATCCTTAACACAATTTTTTAAACAAATGTTTGTTTATTTTTGAGAGAGAGGGAGAGAGCGCACAAGTGGGAGAGGAGCAGAGGGAAGGGAACAGAAGATCCAAAGTGGGCTCCATGCTGGCAGCACAAAGCCTGATGCAGGGCTTGAACTCACAAACCGAGAGATCATGACCATGATGCTCAACTGACTAGCCACCCAGGTACCCCTTTAACAATGTTTTTAAACCACTGGAGACTGCCAGCTTGCCTAGAATGCTGGTTCTAATGACAGTCAGATGAATAACCTAAGCATTGAGAGGGGCCAGGTCTCCCATAAGCAAGAAAAAACCACTGCTTTCATTTTCACTTCTATTTATTTTTTGGTATTCCTAAACTTCCCTAACAGGTATCAGGCTAAGAAAGTTTTAGACAATATAAAAGCGACAGACAACAAGTTTTCTCTCTTTGGGATCTTTAAGTTCTATGTTGTTCAAGTCACCAGCCAGCTGGGGTATCTCCTTGGTGCTTTGGCCATGCTTGTGTTCAGTTTGGAGGCAACAAAATGTGGCATTAAGGCTGACTTTACAGAACAGGTACACAGTGGGCAGGGAAAAAAGCAAAGCTCAGAAGCAGTACAGAAAGAACAATTTGGTGACAGAGAGGAAGGCAGATTGATGATTGAGGCAGGAAGTAATGTTCTTGGAGGTTCAGTTTGCAGGTGATAGCAGATCTAACGTTTTTGAAGACTCTGAGGACAGGAAATATTGCTTTCTTTGCATTTTGTAAAAAAATTATTTTAGAGAGTGTGTGCAAGCAGGAGAGAGGAGGCGGAGAGAGAGAGAGAGAGAGAGAGAGAGAGATCGATCGATCTTAAGCAGGCTCCACACTCAGCACAGGGCCCTATACAGAGCTTGATCCCATGGCCCTGAGCTGAAATCAGGAGTCAGATGCTCCACTGACTGAGCCACGCAGGCACCCTAGGAACTATTTCTTGAAGACCCATGTGGTTCCCTCAACAGTGTGTACTCACTTCACATGCTGTCCTATCAACCTTGCTTCTGTTTTTCTCTCTTCTGTGTTAATGAAGCCATTCTTAGCCCAGCTGTTCAAGCCCGAAGCTCGATTCCTCCTGACTCCTACTCTCCTGTTACTTCCCCACCTTCTCCAGTCCCCGATTCAATTGCTTCTGTTTTCTGAGTGTTGAATGCACTCCACTTCTCTCCTCCACTGCCCTGCCAGGGCTATCCAGAACCTTCCTAACTCACCTCTCCCTCCCATCTTTTCCCTTTTCAGCTCACCTTCTGCCATAACTGCCAATTTGATCCCATTGATAATCGGCCTGAAATCTTAAAGAAAACAAAACAAAACCAACAAAACCTCCCAGGTTCCCACAGAACCAAACCCCCTAACCTTGAACTGGCACACAGTTGACTGGCACACATCCTTTGATCTGTCATCACCGCTCTGGGCACACTAGATTTTGTAGCTTCTTGAGCATACCATTCTGTTTACTCGTCCCCTTTAATGCGCAGGCCCCGTGCCGGAGCGCCCTTCCTTTGCTCCTGCACCTGCTAGCCCTGTTTATGCCAGGCAAACTCAATTCATCCCTAAAGACCCACTCAAATATCCCCCTTTCTGTGACGCTTCCCATCAGTTGCTTGTTACGTGGTGCAGTACAGGGCACCCCTGCCCTCGCTTCCTTCGTACATCACTGCATGAACTTCTGCTGACCCGTCATTTCCTGGGCTCTAACCATTTGAATACAATTCTGATCCTGCCACCAACCTACAAACTAAAGAAAGGATAGAGGTCTCATTTATTTCCTTCTCTCTGATGTTTAGCAGTGGGTTCAGAGCATTAATAGTAGGCCATTATTAGCAGGCATTCATCAAATTTCCTCCTCTATTATGCATTCAGCACTGTTAACAACAGTGGATATGTAGTAGCGAAAAACTACAGACAAAACTCTGTCCTCATGGAGCTTACACTGCGGCTAGGATCCAGGGGGTGAATAAGAGGAAAAGTAAAAACGACACACAGCGGTAGGTGCCAAGGAGAAAATTGAAGCCCACCCAAAGGAAGGGTCCAGAAGAAATGTCTGTTGAATGAATGAACCATTCTTTCCCCCTGGCTGGGGATTTTACAAAATCCCAGGACAAAGGAAAGGAGGGATACACTCGAGATGAGTAATTATGAGAGAAAGCAAGAAATCCAGATACCACACATTAATGTTTTTAAAAACAGACTTTGACCATCCAGTGGGTTAATTCCCTCCAAGGATTAAGAAGAACCTATGCGCTGAGGGCCATAGGCCTGAGCAGATGTTTATCTGCAGAAAAGAAATGATTCTGTAAACTGACTTCAGGTTCACATTCTTGTAACTTCTATCTGAATATCAGCATCTAAGATCTGTGCATTGCTCCCCATCCCTGAGACCACAGGCTTTTAAATTTTTAATTTATTTTTTTTATTTTTGGCTCTGTTCCTCTCACTCAAACAGCAGGAAACTCCTCATCACAAGGCTCCGATCCACCTCCTTCCCCGCAACCCCCGACCACTAGTTAGTGCTAAAGACATTAAGTCAGTCCGGCAACCTGTCTGATGTCATGGTCCCTCCCAGCCCCACACACTCTCTCTCATACACATACTTACCATCACGCTCCTCACACATACTCTCCCACATACTCTCATATGCATCCACATTCTTACACACATTCATACACACACTGACCCTTGCACACCCTGGCACACTCACACACGTTCACATATTCATACACAGTGACATGTTCACTTGAACACACCATTTCACTCACTCATACATGTCTCTTACACTTACCCTCACATGCACCCTCACACACTCACACCCACCCTCTTAACACACACACCCACACACACTTTCACTCATACATAATCTCTTACATCCTCACTCCACATATACACTCACACACTCTTACACACTCACACATACATATACTCTTACACACCCTCTCACACTCAGTCTCACACACCCACATGTGCACTCTCACACACATTTCCACATGCTCATACAAAGTTCACACACCCTCACTCACTGTCACACACTTGCATCCACCCTCTCACACCCTCACTCACTCTCACACACTTGCATCCACCCTCTCACACCCATGCACACCTTCATATATGCTCTCAAACACACTGAAATCCCTGTAATAGAGCTTCAGAGAAGCCTTACAACTTGAAATTAGCTGTTGAAGACAGTCCTCCAAAGCAGTCCTATCACAGAATCAACCACTTCTTAGCTTTTCCTTCTCTGAGTATTCACTTTGGAATGTGGTGAGTTAAGGACTGAACTCAGGTCACAAGGCAGTTTTCATGAAGCCGCCTTCAGGCTCTTTCTGATAGCACTGCCCTGTGAGAACCCTAGCCTTCCTCAGTCAGTTGTCTGTGGGTGACACTTACCTCTTCCTCCCCTGTGGCTGCCTCACCTAATCCACTCATCTCTTCTCTTATGGTGGTTCCCCTGTATGCACCCTTCTTCTTGGGAGAATAAATTTTACCGTATGGAATTTCCACCGCCTGGGATGTGGAGGGCAGCTGTCGGCCATGGCCTCATGGGGACTTGCAAGTGTGCCTTTGGTCTCTGACACAGGAACACCTCCGTTCTCCTTGAGTCATGCTCTTATTTCCAGGATCCCTCTTCATGTGCCCCAAGAGGGTAAGAACTTCTTTGATCTGACCAAGTGGCCTTACCTGGTATTCTCTAGTGAAGCTTCACTTCATTGGAAACATTATTGTCTGGGCAAGGAAGAAATAAAATTACTCTGAAGTCAGAAATTGAATTGCTTAAAACAGTTATTACTATCATCCCCAAGAATGAGCTAGGGCTGTTAAGTAAGATTTGGGTTTATTTTTTTTTTCCTCCTCTGGATAAAAAAAGAATCTTCTTTTTTTCCCATTTTTGAGCCTCAATAAGTAGAAAAGTAGCAGCACATTTCAGAAGAGGATTGGAAAATGAAAAAAGAATGATAATTCATTATTCAGTAATCAATTCCTCCTGCAAAAGCAGCAGCTTCTGCAGAGAATGTAAGGCTGTGAGGAAAGGCAAACCCAGACCCTGCCCAGCTTGCCCCTCTGGGGCGAATGTTCTCCACAGAGACCTTATTAGGAGCAGAAAGACAGGGAACCAGCATGGGGTACCACTCTTCACAGCCTCTGTACCTTTGTAACGCACATTAACATGCAGAGTCATTGTTTTATGGGCCAGCACTCCCTCCTCTTCAAACTCCACTCTCAGATTAAGAAACCATCATATAATTATCTGCCTTAAGGTTCCAGAGTGGATCCCTCTCCCCTGGGGCCTCTGAGTACAGAGAAGGATAAAGCCTTTGCACGAGGACATGCCTGGGAGATAGCGTCTCTCTGTCCGTCTGCCTCTGCTCTGTGCTCTTGTGCGAGACAGAATGAAGGATGGTCCCCAAGATCCCCATCCTCAGGTGCACACATACCTCCTCTTACGTGTTTCAGCAAACACTAATGTAGGTGCTGTGTGAAGGGATCTTGCAGATGTAATTAAGATCTCAAATCTGTTGACTCTAAGGAAAGGAGAGTGTCTTGGCTAAGTCTGACCTAATCAGAGGAACCCTTAAAAGGGACTGGGCTCCCCCCAAAGAGTTTGAAGTATGAGAGAGATTTCATACCAGGGAGACTGTCCATTTCTGGCTTTGAAGGTGGAGCGGCCAGGCGTGAGGAACATGGGTGATGTCTAGGAGCTGAGGGCAGCCGCTGGCTGATAGCCAACAAGGAAATAGGGGCCATAGGCCTAGAATGGCAAGAAACTGAATTCTGCCACAATTGTCATGTGAGCTTAAAGAGACCCTGGGCTCCAGACAAGAAGGCAGACTGGCGGCACCTTGATGTTAGCCTTGAGTGATTCTGAGCAGAGAACCCAGATGTGCCGTGTGAGGACCTCTGACCTACAGTGCTGTGAGCTAATAAAATTATTTCTTTTAAGCCATTAGGCTTGTGTTTATTGGCTCTGGAGCATAGTAAACCAGCACCACTCTCGGGAACCCCCACAGCAGTCTGCTGACAGAGCTGGGCCACTTACACAGTTGGCACTGCATCTGCAGGCATGTGGCTGTGCTCTGGCTTCCGCAGGTCTGAAGC
The DNA here is from genome assembly GCF_008692635.1 of Crocuta crocuta. Lineage (NCBI taxonomy): Eukaryota > Metazoa > Chordata > Mammalia > Carnivora > Hyaenidae > Crocuta > Crocuta crocuta. Next base: position 14,539,994 of record NW_027529934.1, read on the forward strand.
CCCTTGGAGGCTGGGACTCCGGCATGCCTGGCCTGTGAGAGGAAGTGCTATGCGGTGGTTAAGAGCTCTGAAGTCAAATAGACACTATCTGGATAGTTTTTGTATCCACTGTCTGGGGCAGATCCATCCCCTGAACTTCAGTTTTGTGATTTCTTTTTATTTGTTTGTTTGTTTGTTTTTGAGAGGGGGGAGGAGCAGAGAAAGGGGGACAGAGGATCTCTCTGCACTAACAGCAGAGAGCCCAGTGAGGGGCTGGAACTCACAAACTGTGAGATCATGACCTGAACCAAAAAATCAAGAGTCAGACTTTTAACCAACTGAGCCACCAGGTGCCCCAAATTTTGCTCTTTCTAAGATGAGGCTAATGACATCTGCCTCTTGGGGTTGAGAGGATTACATGAAACAGTCCATATAAAACATTTAATGTCATGCCACCATGACATGATCATTGGTAATAAATTTAGGGCAGTTGTTAGTATTTGCTTTCAATCCATAAATATATGTGAAGCAGCTACGTTTTTCCCTGATAAGTGCTTCTAGGTTCAAGGGATACAAAGACAAATAACACCAAGCTCTCTGGCTTTCGAGCATCTTAGAATCGGTTTAATCCCCATAGTATCTTGGATAGAGTTTGGTCCAAAGAGAGAACCCAGTATCCTGGAGGTGACTAGCATTAGTGAGTGGCCTGTGAATAGATCATAGATCTAGGCCATACCTAGAGTCCCCCACCCCACCCTGTGGTACCACAGAAGATTTTAGGTGCTTTTTTTTTTTTTTTTTTTTAAATAATACCAAGCACATCCTGGAAAATCATGCTATCAGAATAGAGCCAGTATGAAGATTAATTCTCAAAGTTGTGTGGTAGTGTGAATCTCCTAGAGGAGATGGGTCCGGGACCCCACCCCAAGTTAAAGGAGGTACCAGCTCTGCATTGCATAAGCAGCCTATACTCTGATCTATTCCAGTTATCTCTTGCTGTGTAATGAACTACTCCAAAGCTTATAGGCTGAAAATAATCATTATATATGCAGATTTTGTGAGTCAGGAATTAGGCTGGGCTTGACTGGGAAATTCTTTTCCATGTGGTGCTAAGGTCACTTGGTGAAACTCAGCTAGCAGATGAGCTGGTCTGAAGGGCCCAAGATGGCTTCACTTCACATGTCTGTCCCCTTTCTAGCGATACAACTCAAGTCTCCTAGAAAGTATCCCAAGAAAGAGGAAGTGTCCCAAGAGACCAGTTTCTCAAGGCCTAGACCCCAACATGGTGCCAGCATTCTGTTGAACAGAGCAGTTGCAGAGCCTACCCAGAGCCAAGGGGTCAAGACACTGACCCACCTCCCAATGGGAAAAATGTAAAGAAAACATGGCCACATTTAATCTACTTCACAGCCTGAGCAGAGTTTGGAAACAGTGTTTTATAGAATATTAAATGGCTAAGATCTTCAATACAGACAGTTTTTGTGTGTTCTAGAATAGACGTCCGCAAACTATTTCTGTAAAAGGCCAGATAGTCAATATTAGGCTTTGTGAGCCACATGTGGTCTGTCACGTATTCTTTGTTTTTTTGTAACTCTTTTAAAAATGTAAAAATCATTTTTAGCTTGTTAGATGTGCAAAAACAGGCTATAGGCCAGATATGGCCTCTGGGCTGTAGTTTGCCAACCTCTGTTCTAGAATAATCTTGCATCATGCCCAATCTGGCTGAACTGTGAATATGATGACACCCTCTACCTATTGTGTCCCATGAGTAGCAATAACTCAGAAAGTCTTAGAGCTAGAAAGACCTTGGGAGTCACCTGCTCCAATCCATCCATTCTAAAGATGTGGAGACAGAGGTCCAGATTGGTTAAGAGCCATGGAAGAACCATGGTTAATTAATACGAGACCCCCCAGAGATCCTGTGGCCTTCTCACATCAGACTGCATCTCAATTGCTGCTTTTCCAGTCAGCAGAAGTAACAGAGACTGAGGACTAAGAGTTGGACATAGCAGCAGTGAAGTATGCTTGTACCCTAGGACCTTAGAGCATACATGCCCCTGGCTGGAGTAGCCACATCCCCCACTGGAGGAAAGCAGTCAGGCCTTTATGCATAACTTCTCACCTCCTTCCTGGGAGGTGCTGTTTCACGGACATCTCACTGTGCCAGGTCCCTCGGGAAGCCTCTGATTTACTAGCAGCTGCTTGCACACACCATACCCACTCTGGTCTTTATGTGTTTGCCATCTCTTCTGTCTGGGACGCGTGCGGTCCTGCACGCTTTTTGGGAAAACTTAACTATCGCCTTTGAGAAGGTCCCCCTGGCTTTCCTAGGAAGGTTAAGACACTTGTTTTGGGCTCTCATGCCTTTTTAATTTCATGTGAATGATATAAATAATCCGACCCTACATCAGCCAGTGAGCTTGACACAGGTTGTAACTCCTCCTGGTATACCTCTCTTCTAGTATTCTCTCGTTGTGCTGTAACTATTCTCGTGTCCATGTCCTTATCAGGTTGTAAACTAACTGACAGCAGGGAATGTGCCTTTTTGTTTGTTTTTTGTTTCTGTCAGCCCCTCTGATGAAGCCTAGCACAAAGTAGGTGTTTAAATGAACATTTGCTCAATGAAGGAATATGTGACTTTCTCAAAGTGAGTGCATCCACAGTAAGTATTAATACGTTCCTCCCAGGCCAGAGTGCTGGGCAACTCTCCCTGCTTGGTAGCTCATGCCAACGTGTTCTTCATTACTGGCTCAGAAGAGGTGGAATCACTTGAAATAGTTGCCATGAGGAGCTTCTGAATTATTCTCCTTTGGGTCTTCCATGTCAGAATCATTTCTTTGAAGAGTTACTTAGGCACAATTCTGTTCAGGTGGCCTTGAATGATGTGATTTGGTTATATCCCTCTCTCTTCCCCAACATCCTAGACACTGGGCATCCAGACTGACCATCTGTTCTGGGTCTTTCTAAAGCATGGCACACAGGCTCAACAGTTGACTTTTGCTAGCTTGGTTCATGGAACATTTGAGAATCTTTGCTTAACACAGAGCTCCTACTTTATAGGAATATACTTAGAAACTCCTACCAAGATCCTCTCAAATGTGCCTTGGCAGTGCCTAATGCTCTTCTGTGATTGTGGTTTTTGATTCTGAGTAACTAGATGCTGAGTGATCATTATCCCTTTCCACATATCAGTTTTGTTTTTATATTGATTTCCTGCATTTTGCCCACATAATACAAGCTTTTATTAAATCTGTCCTGACCTCTTTGCAATTGCAATGCAGAGTAACAAGGCATTATTGTTTCCCCACCAGTTCCAGGAGACTCGACCAATTGTTTAATACTGATATGAATTTTAGGCCCCTGGAGGGATGCATTCTCCGTGCAGAGGAAGAACCCTTTGCTTGTCTGCTTTCAGGGAGAAGGGAAGTTTGGTGATTGGTACAGCCCCTTCCTGACTGCCCATCCTTAGAGCTGTGCTGCTGTTGTTCCGCTGTGGTTAAAAATCACTATTTGGAGGGAGAATGTGGGCTTATAGTGGCATCAGACTATGTAGAGAGATTTCAAATGCCAAGGACATGGACATGTTCAGATACTGACCAGCTCTCAGAAACCTCCCCTTGCTGATTGGTGTTTTTGTGGGCGTGGCTCATTCAGCAGGGAGCCTGGGTCATCCAGGGAAGGACAACGCCGAGGCAGGAACTTAAGACTTCACATTTTTATTTATAATGTGTATTTTTCTGTGGTTTTGCTTGTTTTAGATCTAGTCTAATGTTTCCCTTCTCACCCTCTAGAACCCAGGGTAGAACTGGGAAGTGCTTAGACTATGACATTAATTTAGCTGGTGCAGTTGCATTTTGGCAAACTTCAGGACTATAGAAACCCCAGAATGCCCACTGGGGACAAATAAATGAACATAATATCACACAGGACTTTTGTAATAGAGACAAAAGGCCAGTCATAGAAGTGTTTTTGGTTTTCAAATACAGCTGGATCTCATGTTCCAGTTGTGGACATACTACTTATGACTTTGAATCTCAGTGTCACTCTGTAAATTGGGGATAATGTAACACTTTGCCTGGCCCCTCACATATGGTCTAGCTCTAGCAGAGGCTCATAGCCTATGAAAGTTGGGGTTGGCCCGAGGCCATATTAATATGCGCCACCCTTGGGGGCCCACTTCCAGCTCCAATGCTCTGAGCGCGGGTGGGGGCCTCAGAGACGGAGACGCAGGCAGCCTCCAAGTGCCCCCTTTTTGCCTATAGCTCGAAAGTGCAGAGTGAATGTTATAGTGGACTCTGGGTCTTCCAGCAGGGAATCGGTGTGGGGAGATCAGTACCTGTGCTTTGTGAGATCCTGTTCAGGGGGCAAGAATGACTGACCGTGTCCCCTTCCCCTCCACACATTCCGCAAAGGGTTGGCTCTGGTTGTACTGTAGGAACATCTAGAAACATTGCCAGTGCTAGGGCACCAGTTACACACCTTCCCTACTCCTGAACAGGAACAAAAAGCTCTTGTCTTCTGTACGTGAGAAGGAGCAGTTTCTTTGATGAGGGGGTCCAGAAGGGCATTTCCTCAGTGGCATTTTCTAGAGGAGATAACTGGAAATTTGCTCTCAACAACATCCCAATCACAAAGAAGACACAGATTCCATTGCTGCAGAGAGTATCTGGCCTACCAGTAAGCCCTTGCCAACGATGCGAGGTGGGGCAGCAGAAGGTGGGAGGTACAGAAAGAGGGAAAGGGAGAGAGGTGGGCAGGGGCAGAGGAGAAGGCAGGGCAGGGAAGGACTGGCAGAGTCAGGAAATATCTTGCTGTAAAGCACTCTAAATCATGGTCTGCGAGCCAGATCCAGTCTGTTGCCTGTTCGTATGCAGTCCACAAGCTACGAATTGCTTCTGCATATTTAAGTGGCTGAAAAAAAATCAAAAGAATAATATTTTGTGCCATGTGAAAATTATATGAATTTCAAATGTCAGCGTCCATAAATAAAGTTTTATTGGAACACAGCTACGCCGGCTGGTTATTGCCCACCACTGTTTTCTCGCTTCCACGGCAGGGTTGAGCAGGTGCAACGGAGACCATATGGCCCCCAAAGCCAGGAAAATTTACTATCTGCTCTTTTACTGGCAGATTTACTATCTGCTGACCCCTGCACTAGAGAGTATCCTAAGCACTGGCCTGTCAGTTCGATTTAGTAGGCTAAATTTCCCCAACAAGAAGCGCTTAGCAATTATTTGTTATTGCATGTCCTTTCTGGTCAGTTGGGGGCCACGGCTGCAAAGGCAAGTGCAGAGCAGCATCCCCTGTCCTCTCTCTATTCTGCTCTGCCCCTCAGCCGCCTGCACAGCACTTTGCTCAGCTCACGCTGCTCTTTTCGGAAGCCCGCCTGCCAGTGAAACTCAATGTACACGAGATTTTCATTTGAGCAGTCACATGGGGACTACATCCAACTTTCTGAAATATCACAGGAAAAAAAAGTTATATATGGAAATATGTGTGGAATGTGTTACAATGATTTCCATTTCTTACAAAGAATCTATAAGCACAGCCCAGCCATGTTTGAATAATCAACTGTGTATTAATCACAGAATGACATGTGGTATTATCAAACTTCATCACAATAGTGAATGCTTCATATCATATGGTATAGATTGTCTTTGGCTAATAAATCACACTTGTGGCATAATTTCATATTGATACACAAATACTGCTGTATTCGATACAGTTTGTACCTCGTGAAGCACATACTAGGTATTCACAGATGCACATTTTCCCCAGTGGCGTTCTTTATCCAGTTAATACTTGGAGAATGGCTGGTGGACAAGAAGCTAACATTACCCAGCCTAGAGTTGCCTTTATTCTCACTACTTTCCACCAACTAGATCTCTCTTTAATTAGGTTCCTGGGTAAACTAGCCATTTAAAAAAAAATTTTTTTTTTTTTTTTTTTTTGGCAGTTTGCTTTACTTCTAAGTGACTGGCTGAATCCTCATGTATTCCCCAAGGAACTTGTTACATAATCCAAAGTTAGGTTTCTAACTCAGGGGAATCTAGTTCAGTTAGAAGGATAGGAATGTATTGAAAGAAAGACCGAACCATAAAATAGTTCTAACACTGCCTCGTGCAGGAGCCCCTGTGAGTACTGGGGAGGGGGTGCTGATGTGACTGCTGGAAAGTGGACAGAGAGAAGAGCCATGGGGGAGGTATGGGAGGTGGGAAGGGGGAAGAGCAGCGATGTTCTGCTGAAATACCGTGTGAGAAAGGAAGATGGGAGTGGGTTCGAGGTCAGAGAGACAAAATGGCAACTGAAGGTGTGGAAAGAATGTCAGCAGAGAGCAGAAAGAGGCTGTTGGTGCAGCTGTGATCTGAGCGTGAGTGTGAATGTGTGGTCTGTGTGTGAATAGATGTCTCTCCTTGCACGTTGCACTCCAAGAGAGCCATTGCCCAAGGGAGTGTGTGCAAGAAGATGAGGTGCGGGGGACGTGGTGGTCAGAAAGAGCCTTTGAAAGAGAATTTCCATGCAGGCAAGCAGTGGACTTGGGCTTATGCACATGGGTTGTGTGGGTGTTGGGAAGGAGAGATAAAAAGAAGGACAGGGCAATGGAAAAAGCAGTAATTGCTTCCCTCCTGTTTCTGTAACCTGACCATAAATGCAGTTTCCCCATCAGGCTTTTTAATAGACCGCTGAGGTGAACATGTGGCTCTGTGTCCTGTCAGGAGTGATGGAATTGGGGCGGACAGTCCTAGGGCTCCGCTCCCCCCCTCTGCAGTTCATCATGTCTGAATTAAAAAAAGAATTGTTTGGACAAGCCTGTTAAGTGGATGTTTTTCCAGCATTAGTGGGAGAGCTTAAGGAGCTTCCATTGGATGGAAACAGCATCTAACCACCTCGGGCAGTGCTGGGAGAGAAATTTATATAACAACATGCACATAGCATCTTTCCTTTGCTTCCTTGGCTTCCTGCATTCGGGTTGGTCTAAGGCGTCTGTTCAGATCCCTGCCTGGGGCTGAACGTACCCTGCACCCACCTCCTCAGCTGTCCAGACACCATGGAGTGTGCCTGTTCGCACACTCCAGTTTGGTCCGTTTCAGCAAGATTCTGAGCGAGCATGTGTGTGTGCATGTGCATGCACAAGGATCCAGCACTGAAGAGAAAGGATCCCTGGTGATGGAAACCCTCCAAGCAGCCGTTGCTCTGGGAAAGGGCTTAAGCAAAATTTTCTTAAGCAGGAGTTTTGTGCTTCTCTCTGTAGGAGCCACACAGAGCCACAGGAATCCCGGCTCCTCGGGTATTCTCAGTTATTCCATACCCAGGCTGTTTCCGGAAAAATGCACCAGGGAGGAACTGTCCAAGCTCACATAATGGAGAAAGAAGTCACACGTTAAATAGTTTGGGATCTGTGTATTGGGACGGGGAGGAGGAAGCTAACTGGGAAGGAGGTGAGACCCAGCTGCTCCACTAAGGGGAACAAGTGCTGGAATCCTTTGTGCCCTGGAGCAGCCCCTCTGATGCCGCCTTGCCTGGGACATCCGCACACCTGAGCAAGAAGAGGTGTTCTGGAAGGTGAAGCTGCCATAGAGGTGGAGAGAACTCTGCTCTGCCAGTAGAGAAGGTGGGGCCAAGGAAGAGAGAAATCGTGGTTGCGGCTGAAAGCATTCCTGGGTTCTGCTTGCTCCATTAACTCTGCGGAGGGAGAGCCTCAGCCCCAGCCAGTGCAGGTGTGAACACTCAAGTCATCACTTGGAAAATTGGGCCCTGGAGGCAGAAGCTGCCAGCTGCTCAGTGATGGGCTCCGATGCCTTCCAAGTCTGGGCTGTGCCCAGCATGCCTACCCCTGCTACCCGTTCCCGGCAGTGTGCTTGGCCCCCCGCCGCTGTCCCCCGCCCTCCAATCCTTTGCAGCTTCCCATGTAATTTGCTTGTAACAAGCCTCATAAAGTTTGATCGTGCTTGCTAGGCCTGCAGACGGACAAGCGGAATGAGCTCATGTTTCTGGCAGTGGAGACCGAGGGTTAATGCGAGTCCCAGAGGGAGCTGCCTGCCCGGGCTTTTTCAGGAATGGGAGGCAATTTAACAACCTTCAGACTTTCAAAGTGTCAGGAAAGTAAAACCTGACATGCTCTTGGTGGGTTATATATCCCTGTTCTCTGAATTCTTATGGTTAATCAGCAACCTTTTATAAGTCCAACCTCCTTTCTCCTCTGCCTCCGCCTCCTGGGACCTTCAGATCATCATAAAATAAAACCTTTCTTGTCACCTCCTCCCCTTGAACCATTGTGTCCATCCTGTGTCTCTTCGGTCACTCTCCACACTTCCAACCTCTCCCACATCCCACCCCATTAATGTTGTCACACTCTTCCTCTGCTGTCCTTCCTAGGACTCCTTACCTCCTTCTCTCTCTCCTCCTCCTCCTGCCTTTTCTCTGTCTGTCTCCTTCTCTCATCCTCTAGACTTTTCTGAACTTCTGCCACATGGTTTATTGGCTTGACATCTCACTGGTACTTGAACAGATGAACAAGGACCAGAGCAATGAGGCAGGCAATTTCCCAAGGTGAACGAGAAAGCTTTGCTCTTGATTCTTCTAATCCACCCAAGGCACCTGTCACTTTAACAGGCATGTGTAGAGCACCATTAGGCACAGCCACCATGTTAAACGCTGGAGCTCTCTCTACCATATATCTTGGAACCTGATAATACAGCCATTATTACTGATCTTATCATTAAACGATCTTTCGCAAAAGTACTATTATTAATGTATATTTATTAATGTACTTTTAATAATATGCATTGACAAGCTTGAATAACTCCCTATATATTTTTCATTTACCTAAATACATCTCTTTTGAGTACCTTCTACATGTGAGTCATTAAGCTGATCTTTGGGGCTATAAAGTGTCTCTCATGAGACTTACAAAAATCTCCAGAATAGCCAGGCCTCATGGCTAGGTATTCACTGGCCAGTCCCTGATCCAGAGCTTATGAACGGACAGCTCAGATTATTTTCAGTTACAGCTAACACTCTCCGGTCTGGCTTCTCAGACTTGGTGGTACGTTGGAATCACTTGGGAAACTAAAAGATACTGATGTCTGGGTCCCACTCCCAGAGATTCTGATTTCATTGATACGGGGCAGGGCCTGGGCTCGAGCTTTTTAAAAGTTCCCCATGTGATTCCAAGACACAGGAAAGAACCACTGTTTGGAGCACTTTGTAACCTGTACCGCTTAGCATCGTGTTCTGTTGTCTTCAGGCTTGCTTGCACGCAAGTCAACCTGCTTTCCTCCATGAAGCCATAAACAACTCGAGGCATCACTGAGTCTCCTGTGCTTTCTGTGCAGCCCACAGGCTTAGCACAATGCTGAGTGCACCATGAAGAGACAGCGACCACTTGTCGGATCACTACAAGTATCGTAACAAGTCGGAGGGTGGGGGTTGGTGGCAGCAAAGACCAGCACAGGGTCTGAGTGAGCCTGAGCCGTGCTCTGCAACAACTCCCCAAAAACACCACAGAGCAAGATGCCTCCCTTTTAAACTGTCCTTTCCCTCTCTCGGTTCTCCACACTTGTACCTCTTACAGAATTCTTTCCCCCAGGAGATCTCTCTCTTTCTCTCTCTGTTTAAAATGTTCTATTTTCCAAGCTGCAAACAGATGCCAAGTTGGGTTTCCAGAACCCTCTCCCCCTTCCGGAGCTGAACCTGAGCAGCCAAGCTTTACTACCAGCAGAGGGAAGACCCAGGCCTCCCGCTGGGACCATGCAGCAGACAAGGCTTCCGTGTGGCAGAAGCGTGGTTGTGAGCAGATCTCAGGGCCTCCAGAGCAAGGCGGCAGAGCCAGCTGCTCCCGCTGCCGTGTGAGTGCGCACTCTCCAGAATGGCTTTTCACCGTCCTCTCCTGGCAGCAGCGGCTCGAAACTCTTCCAGCCTCTACTCATTACCCGGTGCCAATACCGCAGCCTGAGTGGCTGAAACAACAGTCCACACAGTTCTGAGGCTGGAAGGTCCGAGATCAAACTGTGGGCTGATTCCATTCAGCGAGGACTCACTGGCAGATGGCTGCCTTCTCTCTGCACCCTCCCATGGCTGACTGAGATCTTGTGTCTCTTCCTCTTCTGTAAGGTACTGATCCCTTCACAAGGGCTCCACTCTGATGACCTGGTCTAACCCTAATAATTCTTCCCTCCAGTACCGTCACACAGAATGGGGGAGATAGCAGCATTCAGTCCGTGGTGTCCGGTACCTGCCGGTCCGGATGGGATTAGAGTGTTAGCTCAGATCAACTCAGAGGATCCTCTGTCAGCAGCACTCCTCCTCCCAAATGTCTCTTAGGTCTAGGAAAATGTAAAGCACAATAGCTCCAGCTTCCAAAATCTTCGCATCTTGAGAGATGGAGAAGGGGAAGGGTGGGGAGGAGTCATCAGTTCATTCAAGTAATCAGTCAAGTTAACATTTTTACTGAGTCTTTTAGAACAAGTGCTGGTTCTGGAAACAGAGATGAACTTGCAAACACTAGTTTTTAAAGGAGCTCCCGGTGTAATGGGGGAAGGACATGTATATAAACAACTACAACTGAGAGTGAAGCGTGTCTGTCCAGGAGAGGTTCCTGTGCAGTTTGAGGGCTGGCAGGGGGGCTGGTCAGGGAGGGTTTCTGGGAGAAAGTGAGGTAGAAGGTTCAATTTAAAAGAAGAGAAAGTATTGCCCAAGTAGATGGGTGCAGGAGGGCAGCAGGTGCCCCACACAGAACTGCATCTGATGAGTAGGGGCCGCAGCGAGCTGTGGAGGAGGGGGGCAGGAAGAAAGGATAAGATGGAGAGGCCTCCAGTGTCCCTCCAGGGAGTGTGAGCTCCAGTTTGATTACCTGCCACGTCCCCATACTCGGGGATGTGACAAGCCTGTGCCTCAGAATCTCCTCTGTCACTAAGCACTGGGGATGTGACAGTGGCTTCAATAACAACCACCCAGATACTCAGTTGATTCCCAGTGCCCCACCTTCCACAAACACACTGTCAGATCGAAGTTGCAAGCACATCTCCCCCATTGTGCTGGGCCTGTCTGCAATGAGAGAGAATGGTAGGCGATTTCTAGTCATGTGTTGTATTCTCTTTGAGGACTGCATTTATGCCCACAACAGGCTACAGATCCACCAATGTATTTTAAACAACAAGGCTTCCCTCCAAAAAAGAAAATGAAAGCAAGAAAGAAAACCCAAAGGCACCTGCTCTCTATTGATGTCAGAGATTTTTATGGACGAAATGTTCCATAGCTTGCTTCTCCCAGCCCCACCCAGATCGTGGGTCAGGTTCTCCCATGTGATGCTGGAACTTCCACAAGCTATTTCCTCTTCAAGTCTCTTCTTAGCAGAACAAGTGCAAAAAATATCCTAGAGCTGAACCCAGGAAAGGTCCCTGAATATACCTTTGTTTGCTTTTCTAGCATCATTACAGGAGCCTCTGGAAATTCCATGAGTTCTGTTTGCTGAAGGACCTTGAGTTCTCAATAAAGCTGAGTTTGCAGAAGCCCTAAGGGAATTTTGTATCCCTTGCCACAGACCCAGGTATAGACACTGCTGGATATTTCTGGATACAGAGATAGGGATAGGGATAGGGATGGAAATAGATTGATTTTTTTTTTTTTAAATGAGAACTCTCGTCAGCTTTTGGAGAAAGTAAAAAGCTTCTTTCTGTTCATCCTGGGTATCCTTCCATTAACGTGATTGTTGCCAAATACAATGGAAATGTGTCTGTCACAAGACATTTTCCATTGCAGAAAGAGATGGCCAAAGAGGAAGGGAAGGACTGTGGGTAACGAGAATCAGGCTTCTGTAAGGAAGCAGAGACTTTACAGATTTTATGTTCATGACAACCAGGGAGGCAGGAGAGAGCATTGCCATTTCCCATATGAGGATATAGCAACTCGGGTCATTTGAATAATTTGCCCAAGATCACAGAGGTAGGCAGTAGCAGACCTGGTTTCTGTAGGTCTGCGCACAGGGCACCCTCCTAATTAATATCTGTGGATTTGAGAGTCCAAGTGCAAAATTAGCTGGGAGAAGAGAGGGCCTTCTCTGATTAATTTCAGAGAGTGATTAACGAGGAATGTAAAATTTGATAAAAAAGAATATGCCATCAGATTCATAAAATGCCTTCCTACCTTACAAAACCTTCCGCAGCCCCTCTCTCAGCATAGAAGGACCAAGCGAAATAGAATTTTTCAACTAAGGAAGCTGCAGGTTGACAAGATCATTGGATGAATTAGCAACAAACTAGGGGAGGAGCACAGGCTCCCAGCACTCAAGTCAGAGGCCCTAGCACTATATCTGTGCATCTCAAACCTTGACATGCTTCAGATACCACCCCAAATCCTCTGGATGACCATTTCTGGAAATGGGCCACAGGATTCATATTTTAAACTCCCAGATGATTTTTTAAAATATTTTTTTATTTATTTTTAGGAGAGAGAGAGACAGCGTGAGCAGGGGAGGGTCAGAGAGAGGGAGACACAGACTCTGAAATAGGCTCCAGGCTCTGAGCTGGCAGTCAGCACAGATCCCGATGCGGGGCTCGAACCCACGAACCGCGAAATCATGACCTAAGCGAAAGTCGGACGCTTAACCGACTAAGCCACCCAGGCGCCCCTAAACTCCCAGATGATTTTTTGTGACACCAAAGTTTGTACTAAATTTTTCGGTTCCTTAGACTTTGTGAGTGAGAAAACCTAGTCCCTCACTTGCACTGTGGTGAAACTCCTAAGGACCTTCCAGTCTTACTGGTATCTTCTAATCTAAAAAAAAAACCCATTCTCGAAGGAAGACAAGAAAATACCCTGCGTTCTCTCTCATTTTTAATAAGCCTCACGGTTAGCTAGTTCTTCCTTGGATCTAACTATAGCTTTTCTTTATTCAGTTTTCCCCTCTTCTCATCATTAGGGATAGAGAACATTTGACGGCCATCCCTCATGCAATAATGGTCCCTGTAATTGAAAGCAATTCATATGTCTGTCTTCAGAATCCTCCTACCTCAGACTGAATGCTCTGTCCTTTTAGCATCAGAATTATGAAATATTTTTAGACAGAGGCCTGGACCCTGAGGACAGCATCACAGAGAAGCTGCAAAGATCTGCTTTTTTCAATGTGACATATTTTGAATAAATATTATTTAAGAATCCAACTGATTTTGCTTAAGAATGAAAACAGACATTTTCAATTTCCCCTTGTTGCCCTACATTTTATCTATATTAAAAAAAAATCCCTCACCTAAAGTTATAAAGCATATAAAAATTGAAACAACAATTTTTTAAATCACTGATCCTAATGACACACTATTTATGCAAATCAATGAAAGTGATCGAACTTCTCTTGTCCATTGCTCAGTTAAGATTTATGGCTCCCCATTATCTTGGGAAAAGGTTGGTCGGATAAGCTCGCATTTTCTCCATCTCTCTGTAGCTTTTCTTTTTTTCCCTTATAAGGAGGAGTAAAACACCCTCTTTCTCCCAACCAAAAACCCAAAATTATTTTTTTCCAAATCACTGAGAGATAATTCCAGTTTGAGCTTAAAAGTACAATTCATGTATATATTTTTTCATGACACAAAAGATCATAGAAATGCCCTCGGGGGAGAAAAAACACGTTGGAAGATATGACAAGGTTAACAGAAAAGAGCAGAGGTCTCCATACACAGTCAAGTCACTTTGACAACATGTTCCTCTTCGAGCACGTGGCTGATGTTTGTGCCCACTTATGCTGTGACACTTCTGGTACCATAGGAGATTGTGGACTTTCTTGGCTATATTTTTGTATTCCAGAAAGTTTGCAGTAGGACTAGATTCAATACCCAGTCAAATTCTAAATTCTGAGTCCAGTAAAAAAAATAAATAAATGAAAGAATGACTAGGTGGCTACTGCTTATTTCTTTTTGTTCTTTTTGTTTTGCTTCTTAGAAAAATGTAAACATTTAGAAATAGCAAGCTAATAAATGAAATTCTTTGAAAAGGTGTTATGGTCAGGGCATTCTTCCTTCCTAGCTCCACCAAAGGACCTTCCATAAGCAGAATTATTCAGCAAAAAGGCCTGGACGTCCCATGGGGAAGGAAGTACTGACATTAACACATGGAATTGGCATGCAGAGGAAGTGTCTGTCGGCAGGAAATGTGTATAAACATGGTGCTTTATGACCCGTAGATGCCACTCTTCCCACCGGTAGCCAACTTTGTCTGGAAAGACCATTCTGCCTAATGTCCTAAATGTCACACACAAAAGAGCTTTTTTGTTCCTAAAGGATCATTTCCTTACTCAAGGCTTTTGGCCACCAATGCATAAAATCTACAAAGAAAAACAACAAACCATTCCTAGGAAAGACATCACTGGCAACACCTTCCTCTGGCTCAGGGGATCAGGGCAGTAAAGGAAGACAAGACAGAGATAGCCAACCCTTTCCATCACAGCCAAAAAACAAATGTGGTTTGCAGATGCCTTGGACAGCAATGGCCATTTGGCCCAGAACTGCCTACATTTGTTTCCCAGTCAACCTCACACCTACTCTGATGGAAATAATCAAATGCACTCTTGCCTGGGCACATATGCACTTAGAGGACTCTGCTCACACACATTCAGCCGAGCAGATCGGATGTTCCACCACCCACCACGGGAAACCTCATGAAGGGAAGATGTTCAAACATTCCTTCCACCCAGTAAATCCTCTTGGAGAACCACAGTTCTAGTATCTCTACAGAAAGTGGTTTCTTCAAAATAAGACATCACTATGCCACTGGGGCCTAGGATGCCAAATCAGATCAACACAACATAAAGAGAGTCTTTCACTCCTTTAGATTATAAACTAATGTGTTATTGGTATTATTTTGTGGTGTCTCCTGCTTAAAGAAATGCAATGCCTTGAATCTACAAAGAAATGTGCTCAAGAGGCATTCCTGAAGGTTGGCCTAATAACAACATTTTCCATTGGCTTCCTCACTTACTATTTTTGGTGTTCATACTTTCCCATCCTCTTCACCTTCTGTGTTACTGAGGTCCAGGAGCTGACTCCTCCCTCCTTAACCGTGAGCTTTGTACATTGCTGAAGAGATTCCCATGGGGGTGGAACTTTCCTCTTGGTTTTCAACCAGCCTAATTAGAATTGAGTTAGCGACGGCGCTTAGTCTTTAAAGGCTTTAGTTGATGTTCACAGTCTGAAGAAATGTCAGTGGTGGCCACACCAAGTAAGGGGTTAGGCTGATAGGAGCCTCCATGCACATTGTCGTCAGCCGCTCTCATTTCTCCAGTGACTCCTGAATTCTAATGTTTTTTTTTTTTTTTTTTCAGAAGATGGTCCTTGTGTGTAATTCCTCCTTTCAGTCCAGTTCAGCAAATGTTCTCCTGGTGGTAAGAGAACCACGTGCTCTGTATATTACTGACCTGGGTGCTGCGGAAGAATTAAAGAAGTATGCCTCAGTTTTTCTGAGGTACCTACCAGTTGAGGCAAATGAGATTCAGATACACATGAAACCGTCACAAAGCACCAAGATAACACTCATAATTGGGCACCAAACTTTGATGCAGAGCTGACAGGGATATGTGAGTTCAAAGAAGAATAAACCAATCTGGATGGCTGTGCTGAGCAGGTTCGGAGTGAGCAGAAAAAGGGGAAAGCCAGTCAAGGTAATGGAAAGTGCCCACAGCTGTAGTAGCAATCACAGCCAACCTACATACACCTTAGCCATCTCTACATACCAAGTGAAAGGCTGCCTCTTTTGAATTTTGTTTTGCCCCTTCAGAAGGTTCCCACAGTGAAGGTATGTCAAGATGCCATTTGCCCAGGCCTAGGCAATCCAAGCCGATGGTGCTGGCGATCTTAGAGCCTGGTTCTGTAGACATAGCAGGAATACGTATCTGTCAAAAACTTGGGAAGTGGAATATGTCCAAATGATCAGGTGTCAAGATTTCAGTCCTGGGTAGGCCAGTTAGCTTTGCCTGTTTCACTACATGGGTTTGTGCTGTTAACCCTGGGTCAAGAGTTCCACGCTAGTCCCAAGAAACCTGGGCAGGAACATAAATGGATTATGATAAATCTGCCACCACCATTAACCACAATTCCAGTTTATTACTGGCTGTGCCTACTGATGTTGTGTTGGCCATTTCAAAGATCTTATTTTTTTTAATCTGTTTTTGTTTTTATAGAATGTATCATTAAGATATACTAAGGGTAGCAGTATAGTATGCACATTTATCTAGGTTAAAACTGTAGTTCAACTCTTTTCCTTGCATGACTTTGGACACACTACTTAACGTCATTGTGCCTCATTTTTTTTTTAATGTGAAAAATGGGGAAGATGATAATAACACTATTTTGATAGGATTGTTTTGATGACCCAATGAGATAGTACATGTAAAAGGAATAGAAGAGTGCCCTGGGCATGCAATAAATATCAAGTCATCATTATGACAGTGGCCATTATTGATCCAGAATGGATCTTAGACAGCATCTAGGTAAATACTACAGTCTTGCAAATAAGGAAACTGAATTCTCGAGAGGTAAAGCGACTTGCTGAAGGTCATTAGTAGAATGGATACAAGTACCGTTGGCCACTGACTCATAATAGAAAAATTTACACTTATGTGTTATCTTAACCATTAACAAAGCACATTCACACACATTATCCCCAAGATCTTCCTGTTATACCATGGTGCCTCTCCAAACTGAACTGCTGAAACATTTCTCAGGCACCCAAGGATGAGCGTTCCACAGGGAACGATTCTCGGTGAGTGCCAGAAAGAGGCACTTGTGTAATGAGATGAGGGAAGGGCATAGGGAGGGCACATCCCAACAGTGCAGCAAACAAATGTGAGGCATTCAGGGCTGTGGCAAAGTTACGTTCCATTATTAATTTGATGCTGTGTTAAATTAGCCATTTTTATGAACAGCAGAGAGAATTCCTTCAGGGGGAGCTGCCCTATATTGCATGAGCCCAACTGTCCCAACAGGCTGTCAAGACAGTGCCTGTTGCTCCCCAGTGATTAGGAGCAGATGACTATAATGATACTAGGTTGGCAGCATCTGGCTTTTGGGAAGTAATATCTGCTCATCTTTGGTCACATGCAGCCTACCTCTCTCTGTACGTTTGTCCATCCTGAATCAGCCTCCACTCCATCCATGACCAGCAAACTGATGTGCCACAGCCCTTTCTTTGGGAGTATCTTTTGGACTGAGGGTCCCTGTGTTGCACAGGCATCAACTTCCTTTAGCAGTGCTTTTCATTCTTGAAGCAAGGTGGAGAAAAGTTATGTTTTACTAGAACTTCTCTGAGGGAGACCACTGTGTGTTGCTTGATGAATCACTTGGTTTGGAGGGTTGAGACCACAAATTTTTGTTATATAAAATAGCAATAGCCTGATTAGGGAGTTTAGAGGCAGAATTACTTGAGACAATAGTGGAACAAAAGGGTGACTTTGCATGTGGGAATTCTGTGTAAGGGACCATAGTAAGAGTATTGGAGAGTTATATCTGGTGAGAGGACTGGAAATATTTTGCTCTGGAGTGTGTCATGTAAACTCTCCTTTCCTGTTTTTCTTATAATTCGTCAGTAAAATCTATAAACAAATCATGAACTGGACTTTGAAAAAACAACAGTGGAGTCAGTATTGTGATATTATCTGGCAGAGGGCAAAAGGAAAGTTGGAATAAAAAAATGTGCTGAGGTACCCAGTGATGACCCGAACAATAGAATTCTTCTTTCTACCAATAGCTAGCTAATTCTTTAGGAAGAATGGCCAACCTTCAACTTCCTTAGTTTTGGCAAAAATTTTTCTTCTTTTTGTTCACTAGATGTGTGTTACGGACTGAATCGTGTCCTTCCAAAATGTGTAGATTGAAGTCTTAACCTGCAGTGGTCCTGTATGGGCAGATAGGGACTTGGGGAGATAATTAACCTCTGTTTTTAAATTCTCAAGTTAGTTAATATACTGTGTAGTCTTGGCTTCAGGAGTAGAATCCAGTGATTTATCACTTACATATAGCACCCGGTGCTCATTGCAACACTGTCTTCCTTAATGGCCGTCACCCATTTTCCCCACTCCCACCCCCATCAGCCCTTCGTTGTCTGTATGTAAGAGTCTCTTATGGTTTGCCTCCCCCTCTACTTTTGTTTTATTTTTCCTACCCTTCCTCTGTGTTCATCTGTTAAGTTTGTCAAATTCCACAAACCTCTTCGAAATGAGGTTATAATTGTAGGACCCTAATTTAATACGTACGGTTGGTGTCTTTATAAGAAGGGAAGAGACACCTAGGGGTTCTCTGTCTCTGCACACACAGAGGAAAGGCCATGTGAGAACACTGTGAGAAGACAGCTACCTGCAATCCAGAAAGAGAGCCCCTTCTTGAAACCAACCATGCTGGGAGCTTCCAGCCTCCAGAACTGTGAGAAAATGAGCTTTCCTTATTTAAGTCACCCAGTCTTGTTTATTTTGTTTGTTTGTTTGTTTTGTTTTCTGACAGCCCAAGCAGGCTAATACAGTGTGTTGTTCCATTAAAAGAACACCCACTTCCTACCTGTTGGATGTGGCTTTATATTAATTTTTTCTGCTTCTAGAATGCTGTACCAATCAATGTCCCCTCCTCTCCTGGAAAGACAATTTCTTATATAAGTTTATTTGGCTGTTGAACAGCGCTGGTGTCCAGATGTGCTCTGGTTCTACTGTCCCTCAGTAACCAGAGGAGAAATGGTAGGAGGTGTGTGCGTGCGCGCACGCGTGTGTGTGTGCGTGTGTGTGTGTGTGTGAGAGAGAGAGAGAGAAAGAGAGAGAGAGATTTGCTACAAGGAACAGCCTTATGCAGCTGTAGGAGCTGGCCTCATAATCCTGTAGTCCACAGAGCAGGCAGGCAGGCAGGAGCAACAGCAGCCCCAGCTGCTGCTTCATGCCAGTGAGGTGAGTCAGCAGATCTGCAACAATAAGGTAAGTATAGAGACCTCAGAACATAGAAATATTTTACGGTTTACCTTCTCTTCTAATGTTTGGAGTCTTTTCTATTCCAGGAGGGCTTAGTCCCTCTTTAAAGGGCTTCTACCTGATTAAGTCAGGCCCATCAAGGATCATCTCTTTTGATTAACTCAAAATCAACTGATTTGGAACTTTAATTGCAGCCAAAAACTGCTTCACTGTAGCATCTAGACTAATGCTTAATTAAAAAACTGGGGAAATTTGTGTGTGTGTGTGTGTGTGTGTGTGTTACAAAATGGCTACCTTCCTGCTTTGACACTCTGGTTCTCATGAAAGAATCTCCGGTGTGGCCCACCCTCATCAGAAACATACTAGAAAGGGAGTTTGGAGGAATGTAGGTTAGCTTAGCCAGATTGGTACATCCCAAAGCCATCACAGTGTTCAGTGCTTACCCATGTGTCCTTCTTATTCCCATCACACATCTAGGGCTGGTCTGTCAGAAAAATCTTCCCTGAATTTCATGGAAAAGACCGCCAGCCTTTACAAAGACACACTCTCCTCTTCTGTTCTTCCTATACTTGTCTTCTTTGGTTGTAAATCCTGTCCAGTCTCACCATGACAGTCTTTGGCTCTGTTTTCTGGAATATCCTAGGAAGGAAGGATTTACGCTCTCATCCTAGTGGCTTGCGTTTTTGTAGTCCTTCCAGTTATAAACTGGAGTTGAATAATGGCTTTACCACTTACAAGCTGTGTGAAGTTGGGCCAATCCCTTACTTCTCCAGGGCTCAGAACATAATCATCTCTCAGAGTAGCTCTGTAGCTCCAGTGACCAAATAAAGGTAAAACCCTGTATGTTGCCTGCACACAGTAGAAGTTTGATAAGTAAAAACACAGCATAATCATTATCATCTCAATACTATTTTTTATTATCTTCTCAATGTCTTTAAAGAAAATCACAGAATAAGTTCTTTATGAAACCCAGAGCAGAGAATTTATATCAGTTGGTTTGCTGCGCACACAGCAGCAAACATGTACCTCAACTTTCTAGTTACCTTAAGACATTTACTCACAGGGGCTTCTAGTTGACATCAGCCCTTCATCATTTTCTCAGAAAAAAATTGCCTACAGCATTAGCAGCAGCAATGATAAATATAATAATGATAATTCCACAAAACCTCAATGTGTGCTAAAGGATCCAATGACAATTTGAACAGCAGGAGAGAAGTTTCTTCCTACCAATTAATGGGAAGCCAAGTCTAATTTGCCACCTGCACCACACTTTTGAACCTGTCAGGGAAAAAGGAAACCAGTGAACCTTCATCTTGTCACTAATCTTCTTAGGGACTGCTCTCTAAAGCAAATGAAAATAGCGTTCATTAGAGTAAAAAATAGAAAGCCTGTGTCAGCCCCCTGTGTTCTCTTCTTGGCTGGAAGCAGAGTCCATCACTGTCAGGAGGCGGTTCCTAAGCCCACTGGACCTGTGCATTTGTCTGATGTTGGAGAATGAATCTTCCCTCAAATGCTTTAGGGAAGTTGAAAGTGTTAAGTCATTAGTTCTCCTGTGACTTATGAGTCAAGGGAGATTAGAATCATAAAGAGAGTTTCACTGTTTCCGAGTCCTAAATGTGAGAAAATGTTCCAAAGGCCAAGATAAATTCCAAGTAAAGAAGATAGAACTTCGGAAACAGGTTTTCTTTGGTGCTCCTGGTGCTCTTCGGTGCTTTGGTGCTCGAATCATCTCGAGTAACGATACGAACATTTATATGCTCTACGGTTAGTTAATTCCTTATTAAAACAAACACAGACACAAAGCAAATAAACCCACAAGCCCCTTCCCAGTAGGTATTTACTAATACTTCAGAATTGTTTAATTTCTTTTCATTTGGCACATTGCTTACAAATAGGGATGCAGCCACTGGATGAAAATGAGTGCTATAAAACCGTGAAGTTAAAAAATATGGATTATAGCTTATCCATTCACTAATTCATTAATTCAGCACATATTCTGTAGACCTACTATGTGCCAGGAATGTTGCAAGGCATAACCACTTACACCCTGGCAATTTTTCTTAGAAGAAAATAAACATGTATTTATGGTGACATTTATATAGAAACTTTATACTACCAACTTGTAATTTATTGATGATGTACCTAATCAGAAAGAACAAGCTCTTATAGAATATTTCTTGCAAATTATGGTAATCTAATTCTCGTCTTATCCTCGTACCTTGATTAAAATTACCTTCTTCCTTTGTTATGAACTCCAGATCCCCTTGTGCTGCTGCTGTTCCGAACTGGCTCATTACTCTAGAGCCTTTTTACCCCACCAGCCCCTCTGAGCAGCTCTCAGCTGCCAGAGACCCCAGGACTTTTTTTGCCTTTGTCCCCTTTATTATTGATCCATTCATGTCATTTGGAGCTTAGAGCTGGGCACCAGGCTCAGCTGCAACTGCGTGCCCTCTCACCTCTTCTACCTTGCCACGCTGCCATCTCATAGTGAAGAAGGAATGATCTAAACGGACCACACTCGAAGAAGAGATTTACTAAGCCAAGGTCTGAGACATTCTCTTTATCTCTCAGGGGATGAAATTTCTTCTGAGATCCTGTTTTACGTAGTATGCCACTTAGAATCTGGCACTGCTCTGAGAAGGCCTGGGGCATATGGCATCTACCAGCTTGAGGTTAGGAATTGGAGGTACCTGGAATCTCGCTCTTTGGGAAGTTGCACGAGAGTAGGGGAAGAAGGGTAGACCACTGAGTCCAGATTGTGTTTCTAGCTATTTATTACCAGCTACCCTTTTTTTTTTTATTAGAGGGACAGATTTCACTTGTCCTTTAAATTTCTAGGTCTCAGCTTTACTCTTTCTGATGCCCCTGTGTCTTCTCTCATATAGGCTAGGCTGACACAGAAAAAAAAAGCCATGTAACAGAGCCTTAGGCCTGCTTATCCCTTGAGTGCAATAGTGCAATAATTCTCCCTCTCTCTCTCTCTCTCTCCATCTCTCTCTCCCTCCCTCCCCCTGCTCCCTCCCCCCTCACACACACACACACACACACACACACACACACACACACACACACTTTTTTTTTCTTGATAAGCCCTTCAAATTCTGATCAATACTTTATTTACCATTAGGGACACAGGTTATCTCTAGCAATAGCTTTGGCTTAAGCATATCCTCAGACAGACCTTCTCCTTTCAAGATGTGATTTCCATAGCATGGCTCTCTCATCACAGAACATTTTCCAACCACTTTTATAACCAGGAGACAATAAGTCCTCATAAATGGAAACGAAGAATTTTTTTTAGGCCAAGCTGTCACGACAGGGATATTTTATTGGACCTATGTGCAATTATTATATGATTCTCTCTCTCTCTTTTTACACACACAAACATATATAGATATGTATATATAATATATATGCATATATACACATGTATAATGATACATAAGACAATGTAGATATTGTTTTTGCTGGTCTATAATACTGGACATAATAGAAATATGCTCTGTTCATAAGATATTAGAATTAAAAAATTTAGTTAAAATAGAGAAAAAAATAATTAAATGTATGTATCTTGCTACATATATTTCCAACTGTAGAACATGAATGCAGCCAGTAATTGAGGACTTTCTTGTGCTACCTGGGCATCACTAGAGGTACCACATGGGCCCGTGTATGTATTAAATAGAGTACTCTTTCTAAACTAGCACCTATTTAAGACTCTGGGTTTCCCAGGCAAGCTCAGGATAAGAAGAATGACAATTTCCTGAAATCCAGAAAAGTCTACTGGGAAAGTAGCCTGTCCCCAGACCACTCTTCTTAGGAAGGAAAGATCAAAGAAAATATCCAAATTAAGTATATTCTAATTTGGAACATTGCTTGCAATTGGATATATAATTTTCTATTTTCGAAGGCCATTTACAGCTCTGCCTTAAATAAGTTTCATATATATGTGTATATATATATATTCATGAGTATATCCATATATACATATATATAGCTCTGATTCATAGGCAGAAGGCTTTTAAGACAATTAGTCATTATGGGTAAAACATCTATAAACTTTATATCTCATACTAGTTCTGGAAAAGTCTTAAGAATGACTTTGAACTACCTAAGGACCTTATAGGTCAAGTATAGTTCAGCCAAACTCAAGTCCCATGAGAACCAAACCTCTCATGATTTGCTTTGTCCCTTGCCCTTGCCCTGGCAGGACCGTCAAAGACAGATGGTCATAGAGATTTCTGGCTCCAGAGGGAGCCCTTTGACCTCATTAGTTCCTTCCATCTCCAGCATTTCACTTAGTCCTTTAAGAGATACCATAGAGTCTTCCTAGAGCTGTGGTTCAAAATTCCAGGGAAGCCATCTAGACTGTGGATGAAGATTATTTCTGTTAAAACCTAAGTGTGGTGTCTTCATGATTTTTTAAAATCTTTGAAGATATACAGATATTAATTTTTAAATGCAAGTACTGTGAATCCATGACGGAGAAATCCTAAGGGAAAAAAAAGTTCCCTGATTGAAGAAGGGCTATGAATTCCCTTTGGACAAAGAGACAGAAGAGAAACAGGAAGAAAGGATTTAAATAGGGAAAAACAAAACATAGGTTTGAATGGAACGAGGCGGTACATAATAACTAAGTGGTGGCTGGATTGTGTAGAAGCTACTACAGTCTGCCAAAGGAGTCAGGTGACAGGGTGAAGAAAGCAGGTAGCTAAGTCAGAGTGTCCCTGGCAAGAACCAAGGACACATGCCCCAGTGCCAGGAGTATAAGGTAAACTAGGGAAACAGAGGAAATGGGAAAGAACAGAAGAATGTTTAACTATTTACCAATATTAGCAACAGAGCTGTTCCATGTTTTAACACATAGAAAACATTAACTTCTTTTGTAGAAACCACTAATTTCATTGATTGAACAAATATTAAGGACTTGCTACGTGCAAGGCATGATGCTAGGTGCTGGAGACACAATTTAGAACAAAATAAAGCCCTTGTCCAATGGAGGTTTTCATCACATTGGAAAGATACAATACATCCAAAAATATGTAAGAATGTATGTTATGATTAGTGCCATAAGGACAACAAACAGGGAGCCACGACTGAGGAAAACGAGCAGAGATGGGCCTACAGTAGTTAGAATGACCTGGGAAGACCTCACTGAGGGAACTGAAAAGTAAGGAGTCAGTCAGAGAAAGAATTGTAAGAAAGGAGTTGCACCCAGTGAAAGCAAAGGAGACAGCAGGCCCAGAGGCCCAGAGGCTGAAGCAGTTGGGTGTGTTCCAGGAGCCGGCAGCAGACAGCCAGGTGGGAGACATGTGATACTGCTCAGGTATGAGGGGACCATAGGCAGGTGGAGATCAAAATGGCAGCTTTATGGACGAAAAGAGCTAGATCAGAGGGTGTGTCTTAGATCTGTGGGTAGGTGGTTTATTAACACACTTCAGAGTTAAACCTGCTGTCTCAGCCCAGTCAGGAGATACCAGCTTTCCCAGTTTGCCCCGTGGGAGAACAGAGAATAGGAGTCTTCCCAGTGAGCAGGCTGCAAAAACAGAGAAAAGTGGGGGCTCAATTCCTTCTCCCAAACCCATCAATAAGAACTTGTTCTTCCCAGGGGAGCAGAGGCCAGGAAGTTTATTCAAATGGTAATCCCTCCTTTCGGAGGCTTGAAGCCAGAGGAAGAGGCTCCTCCACAATATCTACTGAGTTTGTACCTACCTGGGTGTCTAGACTAGAGAAGGAAGAAAGGAAGAAATAAGGTAACCACCGTGGAATGGAAAGGATTGGGACTTTTGGTGGGAGAAATGCTCCCACAGTCCGTACCATTGGTTTCTTTGGATGGTGCCAACCAACAGCACCCATCAGGGATTGTGGCAGAGACTGGTAGAGTCAAGGTTCTTCCTGTTTTGATCACAGTTATGGCTAAGCCAGATTTACAAGAGGAAATGCTACCCCACAGGAGATAAGCGAAGCTCAGGTCTTAGCGGATCCTTCGTTGGAAGGATTTAACTTAGCGAAATCCTTCGTTCATGCTTATTGTGGTTATTTGCATGCACTTATGTGGCTGCACCCTGTTCATTCTCTGTCCTCTCCATTAGTTTGTGAACCTCATTGGCTGCTTTCATTTCTACCCATAATGTCTCCTTGCCATCATAGAAGTTCAAGAGTTTGCTGTTTGACTTACTGATGAGCTCTATAAGAACAGAGCTATTCAACATTGGTTCAGGCCAATAAGAAAAGTTAACCTCTCTCCTAATTTATCCCAAACCTCTCCTCTTTCCCTAAACATTGCCGTCATTCCTGCACAGAAGGAAAATCCTAGGCAGGGGGAAAAGAGCCCTCCATCCTTTGGGAGAGCAGACCGGGCACCGCCCTGATTCACATACAGGGAAATCCTCCTTTCTCCCAGTGTTTCCCGTTGCAGCCCAGAGGATCCATTAGCAGTTGGCTTCTTGGCATTTGTGGCTGGCAGAAATGAGATCACCGGAGCCGGACAAGCTCCAGCACACTGAGGGGTGCACTTCAGCACTGGCTGGCTAAGCACCCTCCTCAGGAACTTGTTGGGGGCAGCTTTCCCATGAGGGAGCCACAGTAGGAATCTAGTCAGAAATGAGCCTCTACTCACCATTGGATACGGCTTCAGTAAGACAGTTATAGTTGTTTTTAAAAATTATTTTTGACGAGATGTGCATAGTGCAAAAAGTTCAAATGGTTCTACGAGGTTTACAATAAAATCCTCTGTCCCAACCCCAGATTCTTACTCCCCAGAGGCGGTCACTTGCAATTACTTACTCCTTTGGGAGTTACCTCAAAATTTTTATTTTTAAAATATTTATTTATTTATTTTAGAGAGAGAGAGAGAGAGCGAGAGAGAGAGAGCACAAGCAGGGGAAAGGGCAGAAAGAGAGGGAGACAAAATCCCAAGCAGGCTCCATATCATCAGCACAGAGCCCAATGTGGTTCAAACCCATGAACCATGAGATCATGACCTGAGCCGAAACCAAGAGTTGGACACTTAGCTGACTGAGCCACCCGGGCGCCCCTATTTACCTCAGTAATTTTAAATAACATGTGTATAGTGCTAGTTTTTCAATTTCAGTCATAATCTATTGATTTTCCTACTATAAAAATTGAAATTTGGCTCTCTAATGTATGCACATACACTCACGTGCACAGGTGCACTCGCGCACGCACACACACACACACAGGCACATGTGCACACACCCTTCTCTTCCTCTTTTCTCCCACTATAGTTGTACCATTGGTTTTCATTGGATCATTGTTTACACGACTATAAAGCCGTCACTTAGCTTTAGTGTAGGTAGATGTTTACACCTGCTGAGTCCTGTGGAGTACTACAATTTTTTTTTTTTGTCTTACACGATTTTTCCCCCAAAATGAACAATTTGGTTAAATCTTCTTTTCACGCAGTTATGCCTGCAAATATCTTTCATCCCTTCCCAAATCAGATCGCGTCTCAAGGGCTCCAGAAACACATGGAGTGATCTGTGGGTGTCACTTCTCTGCTTGGAAGCATCCCTCCTGGAGCAGCCCTCCCCTCCTGCCGTTGGCTGCTGGCTCTGGGGTCTGCGTCCAGCCACCCTCCTGGCTCCTGGAGGTCACAGGCCACCCAGGAGTTACACTCTCCTCCATGTTGGGGACCTTGACTCTGTGGATCCCATTCCTACCTCTTTCTTGATTTACTGTCAGCTCTTCCAGTGACTTTCCTAAAATAAATGTTAGATAACTTTCATATCTGAAAAAAATCTCTACTCTCTGTGACAAATTGAACATAGAAAGGCTTTCCCTCCAAACATTGAAGTTATCTATCCATCGTTTTCTAGTTTTCTATGACTATAGAAAAAGTCTCCTTGTTGGGGCGCCTGGGTGGCTTAGTCGGTTAAGCGTCCGACTTTCGCTTAGGTCATGATCTCGCGGTTCGTGGGTTCGGGCCCCGCGTCGGGCTCTGTGCTGACTGCCAGCTCAGAGCCTGGAGCCTGTTTCAGTCTGTGACTCCCTCTCTCTCTGGCCCTCCCCTGCTCACGCTGTCTCTCTCTCTCCTGGAAATAAATAAAACATTTAAAAAAAAGAAAAAGTCTCCTTGTTTTTTATCCTGGTTTTTAAATGTTTAACCTGTTTTTTCTCTATGGTAAACACTTAGGATTTTCTCATTTCCCCAGCATCTTAAAATGTCATAACACTCTGCCTGTATATCCTTTTTCATTCTAGAAATTTGGGTCTTTCACTTCTGGGGAATTTTCATGAATTACTTCTTTAATAATTTCTTCCCTCTCACATTCTCTTTTCCTTTTCTGAAAAAAAAATTTTTTTTTGGTAGACCTGCTGTACTGATCCTATAGATCTGTACATTTTTGTGCCGAGAAGTGAGGGGGGTGCATACGTATTCTTCCTTTTCTCTCTGTTCCTTTGTGTTTTGCTTTCTGGAATATTTCCTCAACTCTATTTTTCAGTTATGAGTGTTTCATTTCTGCGATGGTGGCTTTAATTCCGAGGAACTCTTTGTTGTTCCCTGAATATTCCTTTTAGTGGCCTCTTGCCCCATCTACGATGTTCCTTTTAGTGGCCTCTTGTGCCATCTAGGGCAGTGTACCTTGCAGGGAGGGCAGCTGAGCTTATAAGCAAAAGAGGCAGACTGGGTAGAAAATGCAGCTCAGCAGCTCACCCAGCTGGGTGACGTTCAACAGTGGGCTGAAACCTTCTGCATCTCAGTTTCTGCCACTGTAAAATGGGGATAATAGCAACACAGTCTTCCTGTAGGGTGATTGCAAGGCCTCAGTAAATTACTAACAAAGCCCTTGGAGCAAAGCTAGCACACTGAAAGTGCTCAGCACATGTCAACTCTTACTATGTACGTGCTGTATTTTCTCATCTTTCTGAAGCAATTAATCATAAAAGCTTTTCTTTTTTCTTTTTAAGTGTTTTTATTTATTTTTGAGAAGAGGGGGAGCACAAGCAGGGGAGGTGGGGGAGAGAGACAGAGACACTGAAGATCTGAAGCAGGCCCCAGGCTCCAAGCTGTCAGCACAGAGCCCAACGTAGGGCTCAAACTCACAAACTGTGAGATCATACTCTGAGCCAAAGTTGGATGCTTAACCAACCGAGCCACCCAGGTGCTCCCCAAATTTTTTCTTGAAAATCTTTTTATGCTTCCTGCTTTGTCTCTGCATTTTTTTTTCTGTTTGTTTTGGTCTCTCTCTTTCATGAGGCTTTCCTCTAATATCTCATGACACATTAACAGGAATCTAAATGCTGATTGGATTCTCTGTGTGTTTGCAGCTGGCTTTCACTCAGGGGCTTCATGATAAGTAATCTGCTGGACATTTCACTGTAGAGACTCCAAGGAGGATAAGTCGTGGGCTGCTTTAGGGTCTTGTCTCAGGGGTCCCGCACTGGCAGCTCCAGGTTCTTGGAACTGAGCCAGGTCAGGGACCCAGGTTCTCCCACGCACTGCGCAAACTTCCTCTTCAGTCCATTGTTTTCTGTATGTGCAGCTAGTTGCCTGTGCTGGGTCTCATGTCCAGGAGCTCGAAGTCCCTCTTCAGAAACTCCGCATCTGACAGCCAGCCACCTAGCTCTGCAGACCAATAGAGGGAATCTGGGAACCTGTCTGCTTCCCACGTAGACATTTTAACAAATACTTTCAGCCCTGCCCTCACTCTCATTTCAGAGGTATCATGGCTCACAATTCCTGGGCTTTGCTGAACCTCCCGAGTACAGGCCTGCCTGCTTTTCTCACTGTGGGCTTTGGGTTGGGCCTCCTCTGACACGCTGAGTTTACTACTACTTGTTCAGCTCTTCTCCAGCACTAAAATTTTGTGCTCATTTTCCCCATTTCTTTTTCTCTTGACCCTTCTGACTGTATGCAGCCTTAAAGACATCCTTTTATTGCCCCATTTGTGGAGTTGCGGGAGGAGACACATACACATGTGTGATTCTCTGCTGCTCTTTGCAATTATACTTCTTATCAATGTGTTTCTCATGATTCCAGGTCCCACATGGCATGGTGAGCCACAAATAGTGAGGGTCCACACCCAGATAATTAATAAATAGATTTTCTTAGTCTGTGAAGATGCTGCCTCAAGTCATCAGTGAGGGATTTGAGCTTTGAGTCTTGACAGGGGATTTCCCTGATATGCCAACAGGCTCTCATAGCTCTTGGCAAGTTGTATTCGTAGAGCCAGACAGCAAGGCTCAGGTGAACAGCATGTTTTCCCCATGCCTGCCATACAACCTTGGCCAATTACGTCTCTGATTTCAGCCCCTTCCCTTGAGAAAGGAAGGTACCTGTGCTTCTAAGTTTTGTGTCAGGCTTAGGGAACTGAAGAGTTCTGTACAAATGATGGGAAACATTAAATTTTAGTTGCTCCCACTTCTGGGCTCCCAAACACATGAGCCTCTGCCCATTTGTTTCACAGCCTAAACTACACTAGGGTTAAATTTATATTTTCTGGGTTTTCTCCCATTTTAGACCGAGTGGCTTCTAGACAGACATATTGGCCATTATTTACTCAGGTTGGTAACATCAAGTCATAACACTGCCGTGGTACATAATAGGTGTTCACTAAAATGGTGGGTGAATAAAGGGAGGCAGAGCTATCTGGCACTGAGACTGAGCCCATCATCTTGACCTCTTTAGTTGTTACTTCTAACCAACTACATATACCATTAAGAGAACCCACTTCCGTGACTAAGAAGACCCATTCTTCTTAGGCTGTGAACAACCATCGGCTGGTTGATACCATCAGCCTCGAGTACCTGGGGGCAGGCCTGAAAAATGATACTCCTGCTATGCCTGACTTGATGTCCTATTATCCATCCCTTGAGCCATATGTTTAGCGACTTATATTTAATAAATACAGCAGCAGAATCTGATTATAGCGAGCCCAGTGATAGTTAAACTCGATTGCCAGGGAAATAGAGTTAGAATCCTGAATTGTTTTTATGTATTGCAATGGGCAATTGGAATGCCTGTTCCATATGGCACTGACTCTGTCTATGGATTGCACAGCCCATTCCCTGTCAGATGGTCCCATTTTGGGTCAGTGATGATTGCGGGGAACAATGTGTAGAGACAGGTGATCCCCAAGGGGGTCCATTAGATTTCAATTGTTTCCTGCTGATCGCTGTCCCATGGCAGACCAATAGACTTTGGCACAGCTGGGCTTGCATCCTTACGTTTTTAATCGGCACATTGGTATTTACGAGGCTGGCTCTGTCCAGGGCTTCAGAAAAGGCAGAGACAATGGCAGAAAGGGAGCGAATGCCTCATATAAAGGTTAGCAGACATTGTTTTCATGCTTCCAGAGGTAGGGATGGGTTCTTTTATCTGTACCAATTCACCTGTTTCTAGCTGTCACCATTCTGAGGAGTATCCACAAAGCTGCTGGGTGCCCAGCCAGAGGGGGAGAGCGCTGCCTGCTGCCCAGCCTTCAGAGTGACATTTCCCTCCTCTGAGCCCCCCTGCCAGCCTCCACAATGCATTCTCCTTCCGTCTGGAGGCTTCCCGGGGAGGCTTTGCCATCTTTTGCCCTGGTGGGAAGCAGTCGCCCCCTTTCCATCGTTGAAGAGGAATTATACACACTCCCTTAAAGGTGTTCCCCTCTGGCTCACCCGTTTAGCTTGCGAATAAAGCAACTCTGCAGCTTCCGGGGCAGCAGGAGTTGGGCGGATAACCTGCTATGAACATGAGGTCACTCCTTGAAAAAAGGATTCCATTCAGATCCCAAGAGGAGACACACACCTCTATCCATGCCTCATGCTAGGGCTTTTGTGAATGCTCTCAGTCTATTATGGGAGGCTGGCTTTGGCACATTATGAATATCAATAGAGTTCACATCACCATTCTCCCTACATAAAGGAGTGTTCATATAGTATTCACCCGCATGGTAGAGACAATAAGTCTGCCTCCCTCCCCAGCCCCTTTCCCTTCTTGTCAAGAGGAATCAGCTCAGTGAGGAGCATGCAGCCTAGCTTGAAGTAATTGCTCTGAAACCTGGCCTCTTGAGCCAGCAGCCACTTTTTTCTGTCTGTCATGTGTCCTTCACAGGTTCTGTCTTCTCTAAACATTGTTTCTATCTAGCAGCTATCTTTCTTTCTTGCTCCCTTTTTTTGGTGTGTGTGGGTTTTTTCCTACAAATTTACAGCCAGGCTAACTCATACAGGGGCTCTTGAAATGCCATGGTGACCCCGTTGCTCAGTGATCAGGACACCAGGTCTTTTGCCTTCCACAGAAAGGTTAAATCACCTTCCAGCTGGAGTTTATAAATGTCTTGAAGTCATAGAACCTTCTTATTTAAAAATAAAATTAAGCCTCCTTGCTTGAGCGGTAAAGTCTTAATGGCCTACACAAGGCAAATGGCAATAAAGCAAAACAAGTGCTGCTTTATAGCCAAGCACTCATGTGAAAGAGGTGTGTAAAATAATGATAATAGTCATAACAACAAGTAGATATTAGGAAAAGCAGGCTGGAAGTGGGGGCTGTCATTAAATGTGTCTTTCCCATTATGGTGATTCTTTATATCACTCCTACAAAGCAAGAATCATGTATTTCCTTCCTGGGTTGGGGCACCCTCACTGACTCACTGACCTCCTTCCTCCTGTTTTGACATGGTCCTTGAATATATAGAGCTGCAAGGTGAGGAAGGAGCTGTCCTCTGGAGCAGATGAAAGGAAGTAGTGGGTTCCCTTGCCTTCTCCCATGTTGGTGTAATGCCAAGGCACCCTGTAGGCAGACGCAGTTACTCTACCGAGTAACATCGTCCAAGTCTTGGTCATTGCAAGTCATCTTGGTCAGACACACTCCTTGCACAGGCGGGCCTTGCTTTCTAGAGAGGCGTCTAGAGACATTTCAGTTTGCTCTAGGGTATTGGGATTTATAGATATTTAGAGCCGTGTGGGAGTAGTTAGGAGCTGGGCAAGACCATATCCCTACAGCAGATCCCAATGGGCCCACCCCCAAAAAGTCATTTGGCGGCAGGATCCAGTGTTATACTCATATCTCATTGGCTTTCCTCTTTTGCTATCCCCAGCCTTCAGGAAAGTCTTGCTGAAATATTCTCCAGGTCTTAGCTATACTACAGAGTTGGCAGGACAGGGTACTGGCTCATATTTGGTCAGAACATTAACTAGGAGCAGCTCTGGTCCCAGATGGGCAGTAGGAGCCCTAGTAATTAACAAAAGATTTCCCTCAGGCAGCATTTTCCAAAGTGGGCTGCATATAATATGAGTTCTGTTTGGATATTAATAAAACTTATGGGGGAAAAGATGCCATGGTCAACCACATTTGGTGAATGTTGGGTTAAACATCTTAAATGAGTTGACTCTTAGAAAGACTCCTCAAGGCCTTTTTGCTCATTTCCTGTGACTGCTGTAACAAATTGCCACAAACTTGGTGGCTTGTATTCTCTCACAGTTCTGGAGCCCAGAAGTCTGAAGTCAGTATCCCCAGGCTGAAGCCAAGGTGTTGGCAGGGCCATGTTCCCTCCATAGGCTCCAGGGAAGAATCAGTTCCTTGCCTCTTCCAACTTCTGGTGGTTGTCCACATTTCATCACTTGTGTCTATCACCCCAGTTTTCAAACACCGTATCTTTTTTTAATGTTTATGTATTTTTGAGAGAGTCAGACAGAGCGTGAGTAGAAGAGGGTCAGAGAGAGAGGGAGATAAAGAATCTGAAACAGGCTCCAGGCTCTGAGCTCTTAGCACAGAGCCTGACACAGGGCTTGAACTCATGAACCATGAGATCATTACCTGAGCTGAAGTTGGAAGCTTAACCAATTGCAACACCCAGGTGCCCCAAAGACAGCATCTTTAGATCTCCCTGATCCATCTTCACATCACTTCTTTGTGTGTGTGTGTGTGTGTGTGTGTGTGTGTGTGTGTGAGGGAGAGAGAGAGGGAGAGAGAGACAGAGACAGAGACAGAGAATGAGAGAGAGAAAACTCTCCCTCTGCTTCTCTCTTGTAAGGATACATATGACTGCATTTAGAGCCCACCTAGTTAATCCAGGATAAACTCCTCCTCTCAAGATCCTCAATTTAATCATATCCTTTGCCATATTAGGTAATATTCACAGGCTCCAAGGATTATAAAGTGAATATATGTGTTTGTAGGGTAACCACTGATCCTA
Organism: Crocuta crocuta; assembly: GCF_008692635.1. NCBI lineage: Eukaryota > Metazoa > Chordata > Mammalia > Carnivora > Hyaenidae > Crocuta > Crocuta crocuta. The sequence continues at coordinate 14,573,045 of NW_027529934.1, forward strand.
CCACAGCCTTTAATACATCACAAGCATTGTGCACCTCTAGGATCAGTAAGAGTTGTCAAATGTTTCTCAAACCTCAGTGACAAAGCAATCCTCATTCAGAAAACTTCTGTAGCATTGGTGTTCTGAAGAACACACTGTGGAAAATTTCACCAAGGGAAGATGAATCTTGGGGGAAAAAAACAAAGTCAAACAGTCTAGCCCTCCTCCCTGTAGATCTGGGATTTATCTTACTAAGAAAGATGGCACTTTCCTTGTCTCAGGGGATAATATTATTACACAGATAAAATATTTAAAAATATCAGCAATTTCACAGGGACATTTAAGCCACACTCCACAGCCGATGTATCTCTCAGGAATAGTTCAAATAGCACTGTATTAGGAGTTTCAAATTTTGGTTGGCTTCCTGGCCCTACTACATACAAGTTAAATGAGGCTGGGGAAGTAATTAAACTTTTCTAAGCCTTGGTTTTTGCACTCATGAAATGGGGATAATAGCCATACTTACCTGGTTATAGCATGTGAATACCAAGTGCAGAAGCACTTCATTAAATGTAAAACTTAACACAATCTAAGGAATTACTTTTATTCTGTGAAACCCAAAATAAAAAGAGAGAGAGAACATCCTGTCCTACTGAATGATGGTGGGGGTATGTTTCTACAGGTCTTCTCTGGAGGTCAGATTTTCTCTCAGTGAGAGATCGTAGCCACATGACTGTGCTTGCTTATTCACTGTCATATTTCTATTACATGCTCAATAAGTGTGGGATGAACGAAATCCCTTCTCTAGATCCCTTCTCCCCGGTGTCCATTCCACATAATCATGGGACCCTTGGGCTGGAAGGGCCCTTGAGATATCATCCAGCGCAGTAGCCCCCCAGCACTGATCTGAGGACTAGCAAAGGCTCATGGGAATGTAGCTGGCTACATGGGAATCAGCTAGGAGCTCATTAAATACCATTGCCATACACCATCCTGGAGATTCTGATTCAGTAGATCTGAGGTGGTGCCCAGGAATCTGTATTTCTAACAAGCTCCCAGGAGATGCACACTGATCTAGTACACTGATCTAGCCTTTCCCACTGGCATTGTACGAAAACACTTCTAAAGCATTGTACTAAATAATCTTTCTTCTTAGAGACTTCCATGGAATTTTTGGAACTTCCTTCACGAGACATGTTCTTTGTACCAAGGGGTCATGTGAGAGAGCCACAACTCAGTGCATCTTGGTTCATTTATTCTTTCATTCATTCATTTCCCGATTTAAACAAACATTTATTGTGTACCAACTATGTGCCTGACACTGTGCTAACTTATTCCACTGCATACCCTCTCAGGAGATCCCCTGTCATTGCAAACCCCATGATTTAAAACCTCTTACTTCTCCTTTTTGGCCTTGAATAAATAGAGATATAGAAAAACTCTCCTTTCTGCTTTACTGTTTGCTTTTCTCTTTTCCAGAGATTATCTCTAAAGTAAGAAGGAAGCTTTTCTTCCCGTAAATGATGAGTCCTTGAATTCCTCTGAATCATGGATCATATAGTTTGGAGGGACCTCAAGAGACCCAGTCCTCAAAAATGTAAGATTGCATTATCCCCAATTCACCATTTACAAATAAACTAAATAAAATGCAGGAATATTAAGTGATTTTCCCAAATCAGAATTGGGAAATGTAGGGCTCAGATCTCCTATCTGTCCCCTTTTATTTCTTAAAGCAATGTTTATTCAGACTGTTTTTATTCTAAAATAATGTATTTGAGAGCAATATTCTCCCATTTAAAAAATACCACCTTTCAAACATGCATCTGGCTGGCTTGAGCAATGGGCCTTTTCTTCTTCTGCTGGGTTCATAATTAGTTATCGACATCTTCTGATATTCACTAGTGTACGCTTATAAATAAATACCACATGCCCCGAAACTGAGCCAGCCAACATCTATTAAATGGTGGATGAGTAAAATGTTGTTAGCTGTGCTTTATTTTCCTAGGCTGCAATGGGGCCTAGAGGGTTTTTCCGGGAGTTTCTCTAGCCCCGGAGAGTGGAAAGTGCCCCACCCCCTCAGGCCTGCTTCTCCTGTTTCTACTGTGTCTCTCTGTTCTATTCATCACCAGCAGCCTCCAGTGCTGACAGGGATGCGGGTCTCCAGGAAGTTCTGAAAGTTGACATGAGATCAGCTAGAGTAGGGGTGCAGCAGCTGGGAGCCCCTGTATCCCTGTTCCTCTGGTACTTGCCTCAGACTTCACAGGGTCCAGGATGGTGCTGCCCTCCTGTGGCAAGTCATATCCTATGGCGGGGGGTGGGGGAGCAGGGACAGGGCCCCTGGAAGGACCCGTGTTTCTGACCTGTGTGGCAGAGGACCGGGATAATCACAGAATTTATATTTTCCATTTTAAACAAAGTCCTACCATATCTTACTGAGTTCCTCTTTTTAAGGGTTTTGAGATAGAGGTGCTGCCTTTCTTTGCTCACATCTATCCAGAAGTCAGTGGAAGGAATGTGTAGGCACCGGAGAAAACCCCAGGGCCAACAGCTGGGAATGCAGGTCCTGGGATAGATAATGGGAATAGGATTGCGGTGGTTTTCATAGGACAATGGGAAGCTTGAGATTTGCAGGATTTTCTGGGCCAAACAATATTAGATACTTGGTGGTCTCAGAGGAAGGGTAAGATAGCTCTATCTTTATGTGCCTGGCATGCAGAGGAAACTTGATTTGCTCAGGCTGGTAGCCTTTTTCTTTCTTTCTTTTAGACATTTTTATGTACAATTAATACCATAACTTTTCACTGCATTTACTGGGAATCGGGTCATTCAAAATAGCCCCTTATGACTGTTAGCAGTCAAATATGAAGTTCAGAGGATCTAGAGAAATGAACTGTTTGAATGTCAAGAAATAGTACTAATTCTGAAATTTATGAAATTCCTACCTTTCTCTCTCCTCCCCCTCTGTCACTTTATTTAGTTGGTCCAAATCACTTGGAAATTAATCGAACTCTTTTGTGTACAAATGTCTTCCTCTCCTCCCTTACCCCAGCCCACTGCTATCCCCACCACCCCCTTTATCCCAAGAGAGCTTTGATTGGTTCTCTTTGCAGAACTGTGAATTTGGGAGCAACCTCATAGCAGACCTGACTGTTGGTGTTTGTCTCCTGAGTGTTCAAACCGTTTATTTGCATGTTTCCTGAGGAGGTGAGTCATAGGAAGCCGTCAGTGTCAGCTGCCTTGGCCACCCTTCTGGGATAACTAGAGTGGAAGGGCATGCCTCATTGTGTCTCAGCTCTGGATTTATTTTGATGCTGGGAAATGGGGGGTGGAAGGGGAAAGTGTAGGGCAAAAGGAAGACAGATGAATGGTTAATGGAGGCTGAAGTGGCAGATTGAGAGAGAACACAAACACAATGGGCAGACCGATGGATTGATAGATTGGACCCAGAGATGTAAATAGGATAGTTTATCTAAGCTGCTTAGAGTCTCTCCTTCCTATCTATCCATCTATTTATCTATCTGCCATAAGCAGGAACTGATAGGGGAACAGACGGATTCCGTGAGTGGGATGGATTAGTGGCAGGCACAGGAGCCTCCTGGCATCGCAGACTTCGGGAGAGGGAAGGGCTTGGGGACCGGGGACAGATAACAGGTGCTTCCCAGGAGGACTGCTTGCCCCTTCTTTGCCCCAAATGAAAACACGATCAGCGCCCCAGTGGAGAAGGTTTGCTCTGGCCTCCAAGTGTGCACTCACCTGCCTTCCTGCCTCTGACTCCTCCTCTGACAATTTGCAGAGGTTCTGTTCTCAGACCCCAGAAAGCGGACAGCTGCCAATCGGAGGAGGAAGCTGAGAGAGCAGGGCTTGGTGCTAGCATACATTTTTATCCCAGAGTCTTGCTTTAAATTCCAGTCAGGCTTCCAGTCTTGCAACAACAGGGGAAAGGAAGAGGAGGGGGAAAAAAAACGTGAAGGAAAGCTAACCGTGCTCCTGCTGTTCTGGAAAGCTGTCAGCTGTCAGGTCTGCTTAACTGACAACCTGGTCTCCAGAGCCCTGGGAGCCCAGCCTCAGGAGAGGTGAGGGCTGGCCTGGGGTGGAGTGCTGAGGGGCTGTTGCCGGCTGCCATGATACCTACCCCCACCCTGCCTAGGCCTCTCAGGAGCTCGGCCCTGGGCTACTCAGCAAGCTTGGGGGAGGGGCGCAGGGAATAGGGAAGTATGTTCTCTGTCCTCCCCCCCATCCTGGGGAAGAAGATGCAATGGGGTAAAAAGACAGCTGGGTTGTAGAGAAGTCAGGCTGTTTCAGGACCTCCCACCTTTGCTGGGATGGGAGAGGTTCCTTGGGCTATGGAGGGGGGAAAGGGGGAGAATTTAAGAGGATTCCAGAACTCACATCAGGCCCACAGATGCAGGGGAACCCACCTTTGCCCCCGTCACACTGGAATTGAGTAGCAGCCAGGGATGGCTGGCCCTCCTGTCTTCTCTCCGTGAACTGACTTCCAGGATCCTCTTCCTTTCTCCTCCCTTTCTTTCTGCTGGGCTCATGTCCCTAGGTATGAAGTTCCTATGAATCTCAAGATCATCTTTGCAGTACAGACTCTTGTGTCAAGTGGGAAGGCATTACTGGGTTCCATTCCAATCCCCACTGCTTACTATGTGACCTTGATTCCCGTCGTCCCAACTACCTTCTTAGCTATGTGACTTTGATCCTCTTCCCCACTGCTTTTTCATGGTGACCTTGATCCTAGTCCCGACTACCTACATATGTGTGATTTTGAGCAAATAGGCCTTATCTCAAAAAGGGAGATAATCTTTAATCCACTGATCAAACGAAATTGTGCATATGGAGACGTTCCATAAACTATAGGAGTCTGTAAGACATTATTCTTTCCTGATTTATCTTTGTTTCCTTGACAGCCCCTAACACAAAGGCTTACACAGAGTAGGCACTCAATAATAGTCAAATGAAAGCCAAATGAGCGTAGTAGAGGAATGTTTCTTTAAATCTGATCATAGCACATCTGGGCCCCATAGCAGAGCTACAGAATCAGACACTCTGGGATGGGGTCTGAGAATCTACTTCAGCTGACTGCACAGGCTGTCAGTATTTCAAAGGTTGGAAGTTTCTATTTGAAGTAGGAAAGCAGAGGGTACCTAACAAGGCTTTGTAATGATTTTTAAGGTCATAGACTATGTCATTGTTGAATCCCCAACACATAGCACAGTGCCTGATAAACAGAGTGCTCCTTCAGAACAGTTTTATTTCTTGAGTGTCGCAATCAATGTTTTGGTAGAAAACACGCTGCCAGAGTTTCACCAGTGAATAAGGCATAGTCCCTACCCTCAAGACAATCACATGCAAGATAATTCTAAGACATTGCTGAAGTGTAGCCACAGACTTCCACAGGGACATCACAAGAAGAGGCACCTGGGGTGCCAGATGTAAAGAGGTGTTACTCTAGGGTTTGTAGAAGCACCTCCTTAAATTTTGTACCATAGGGGCCCTGCCTATCTTACCCTAGTCGTGGCCCTGGGGCAAGAGGCGAGGTTAGAGAAGGTTCTTGAAACAGTCGTCAAATCTGAGAAGACCGACAGGAAGTTGTTTTTCAGGGGGCTCTCAGGGAGAAAGGCATTCCAGGCAGAGGGAAGACCATGAACCAAGTAGAGGTGCTAGAAACACAGTGGTGAGGGTGAGGAAGCACCCCCATGCAGAGGTTAGCAGGAATGTAAAATGAAATGTGGAGACTCAGGAAACACAGGGAGATGAGGGATGTAACATGGAAGGACTTGCCAGCCATATTAAGGACCTTGGGGTTTGTCCTACTGGCTATGGGAAGCAGGAGGCGTCCTGATCAGTTTGTGCTTCTAACAGAACATTCTGGTCAATCTCTAGACATTGCACTATCCAAGTCATAGATACTGTGAGGTACAAAGGCAAGCCACACATGTAGCTCTGAAGTTCCTAGTAGCCACATTAAAAAAGGGAAAGGGTATAAGCAATGAATCATGGGAATCTACCACCAAAACCAAGAGCACACTGTATACACTGCATGTTAGCCAACTTGACAATAAGTTATCTTAAACAAATAAAGAGGAAAAGGAAAAGAAAACCTGATTTGGATAGCATATTTTATTTGACTTATAGCCAGATATAAGCATTATAATCATTTCAACATGTAATCAATATTAAACAATATTAATAAGATCTTTTATATTCTTTATTGTATTAAGTTTTCAAAGTCTGGTGTCTAATTTGCACTTCTAGTAATTTGCACATCTTGATTTGGTCTAGCCACACTTCAAGTGCTCAGTACCCACATGTGGCTAATGGGTATAATATTGAACAACACATGTCTAGAGGAAGGAATCTAGATACTAAAAAACAGAGGCTGGTTTTTACAAGGTCAAGGGAAGATGATACACTTCTTTTTTCAGGTGACATATTTCTAATGCAGAGTGTTGGTAATGAGAAGAGAGGGAAAGAAACTGATAGATTGTCAGGTGACTTAGCTTTTCCTAACGTCTTTGTTTGTAAAAATCAATATATAGCATTTATCTTCCTGGGTGATGTGAAGATCCTCTGAGATCATATATGTACAGCACCAGCTCAGGCCAGCAGGAAATGTAGGTTCAGCAGGCATCCTGCCCACTACCCAAGCTGTTTGCTATCTCCAGGAACAAAAATGGACACCCCACTTGCATAAGGTGGTGTTCAAAGCACTGGAATGGCATAACACCAGGGGTAGACTATAGACACCAAAAGAAATCATTGCATAGTAGCCCCACTGCACCTTCCCAAGTGTCCCTCTTAATGTCCCCTGGGTGAAGGGAGGTTAGTAGCTTGCTGGCATGGGGAGGCTGGGAGGAAGGGTGGGGCAAAGCCAGTCCAGGAGGGGCACAAAAGCAGAACCGCTGACATTCCGGGCAGCAGCCACTCTGACTATCAGCAGCCAGCAGTTGGCAGGGGCTCCAGATGATTGAGAACCGAACAGCTTAATTGGAGGAGTGCAAGCACTGTGGAGTTCCAGGCTGGCATGGATAAGTGCAAAAATGTTTCCCCAGAGCCCACAGTTCTTGCCTTAGGTTGGTGTGCCCATGCTGTCTTGGGGAGTGGCCCTGGCCAAACCCCCGTGCACGGATCGACAGTTTCTGTATTGCTTGGAAGAAAAAGGAAATGCATTTCTGAATAGATGTGGGATACGGCCTTCTAGACAGAGTGGCTCATGCTGTGGAGAAAAACTTGTGGTAGGCAGAGAAAAGATGGGTCGTTCTCTACCTAATGGGAACTCCATGCACGATATCCAAAGAACAAACTGAGAGCTGATGGGAGTGGGAGAGAGGGGAAGTGGGGTGAGGGGCAAGGGGGAGGACACTTGTTGGGATGAACACTGGGTGTTATATGTAAACCAACTGGATAATAAACTATTTAAGAAAAAAAAAAGAGTAACAGGCTACACAGCTTCATTAAGACCCTTCTGATCATAGGGAAGTTCTGACTCTTCTTATTTCCACCAAGGTAATATTCAAATGCATATTTATTTATTTTCAAAATGAATATTTTGGTTAGCTGAAGTCACTGGGTGGGTGCTGCGAATCTAAAAAAAGTAACCAAGTAATTAGTGCCTGGAGCTGGTGAGAAGCACATCTCGGGTTCCCTTGGGTCCCCTCTGACTCACATTAATTTGCTATCCCTGTATTAGAGTAAGCCAACTGCTGTAACAAACAACCCCCAATTCCACCGGGATAACAACAAATGATTCTTTGTGTAACAGTCTGATTTGGAGGAACAGCTCCTCTGGACAGCTTTTCTTCCCAGCAGACATCAGAGGACACTTGTACTTTACACCTTAAGCCTCCAATCTTCACTCCTCAAATCTTGCTTGGCTTCTCACAAGAGAGGAAGGAAAGAGGAGAATTGCATGTGGGAGCATCCCACGGGGCAGGTCTGGGAGTGGGTATGCGATCTTTTTTCCAGAGTTCAGCACATGGCTCTACTTAACTTCAAGAGGCGGGCAGATACAGACAATGTGTCAAGGAGAAATAGGGAAAAGGTTTGTTGAACGTGTAGTCAGTGCCACAGTCTCTCTCTGATGAGACTCAGATAGACTGTTTGGGGCTCTGACTTGACCCTGGAGGCTTGAGAGTCAGGATACTGCAGGAGAGGGGCAACATTAATTAGAGGGTGATGACCTCGAGTTTCAAGGTGATTATTAATCAGGACAATGTCATGGTCAAGAAGTTGTAATGCCAAACTAAATTTTTTCTCTCTTGTATTCCAGACTTATTGTGTCAGTTTGTGAGCCAAAGAAAGGGAAAGTTCTGCAAGTGGAGCGCCAGCAGAGCAGAGGGCTAGGCCAGTCTTCCCACTGCTAATTGTCATCAGGCTGTCACCCATAGCCTCCACTTGCCAGCCAAAAGCTTAGTGGATTGTGTACAGTGGTACTATGGCAGGAGAGTGTTTTCTTTTTGCTTTAAAAAGCAATCCCAAATCCAGAGTAGGCAATATCATCTGTGAAGGTGTGGAAATTCCAGTCTGGTAAGACTGTGAAAGACAGGCAGTGGTCCTGCTGGGGTGATAATAGAGATGGTCATGGTGACAGATGTTGTGGAATGTCTACTGACTACTCACAGCTCACAGCTAAGTCTGTCAGTAGGAACTGCCTTGCCCAAAGTTAGGCCTTCCCTCTTGCATGTCTCCCAGGTAGCCCATGGCCAGTAACTACCTGCTTGGAGATTTAAAGGCCTAACCCTCTTGCCTCAATTTAAGAGAATCCAGGACTCCCCTTAGAATCTGCTTCAGTCTCAGTGACAACCTCATTACAAGTGAGTTTCTCCTCCTGTGCAAACTTGCCCTCTTCACTTCCTCACATATGTATACCTCAAGAACTTTCCCCCAGTAAACCTTCTGCATGCCAATTCTCACCTAAGAATTATTTGATAGATAAAACAGTTTTAGGAAGTTGGCTTTCAAAATCGGACCTTAAAGATGGGCTTGTCATTGGCTCTCTGACAGTGCAAACCCCACCACTGCTTGTAGGTGGAGTAGAACTCGCCCGTGAGATATTGTAGCAGTGCAGCTATTGAAAGCAGGGAAATTTCTGTGCAACTGTTAACTTTCATCAGCAGTAGATTGATATAGGATATCCATGGAAAGGGATACATGGCCTGGTACAGTGTTTCTTGTGAGTGAGAGGGACAAGGGAGATGGTAATTATAAGGACCAGGGGATTGGGTGATTTGATGAACACCATTGATTTTTGAAAGATAAATAATGACAGGCTCAGATGATTAATCATCATTTCCAGACAAAATATGAAAGCTAGAAGGCCTTAACAGCATTTAGGGAAACCCTAATCTCTTGTAGCCAGAGTACCAGGAGAATAGACAACTAGGCTCAGGACTTAATCATTAAAGTAGTAGAGCTTCAGATAGGACTGAACTCTCAGATTCAGTAAGCCTCCTATGCCAAGTGCAGGTCCCTAATGGGAAAGTAGTAGGGTGCCAAGACTTGGAATAGGGCAATTTGAGTAGACGCAGCTAAGTACCTTGACTTGCTGGACCTTCAAAAGTCCCTTCCTCCCCTCAGCCTTGCTAGATCATAGCCCTCCCCTTCCTTGAAGATGAAACAGAGACCCCGAATAAGGCATGCACGTTACAAGACACCACTTTACTGCTTAATGAAATATCTCCTACACCTTCCGCTGGCAAACAATCCAATAAGGAAGATCAAATTCCAGTACCACCAGACAAGGGATGCACTGAGAATTTTATGGAAGGAGCATATATACCAAAGTTGTTACAAGGCATAGCTAACATGTCCCTGTAGTGGCTGGTAGCATATGCATGGGACTGAATCCTAGAGTACCTGATCAAGAGGAGTGGAACATAAGGCTGGATAATCAAGAGTTTATCAATATGGGAATAGCCTCCTCTTTATATGATTTGATGCCTTAGCAAAGGCGTTGGAAATGATTGTTGCTAAAGGGCTGTTAGAATCTGGAAAAAGCAAAGACCTACACTATGTGAAGTAGAAATGCCAGAACTGCCATGGTAGACGGTGAAGCAAGAGATCAGACAGCTCAAAGAATTTGGCACACCAGAGTGCATATACTATATCAGGCCATAAACCTATGAGTTGAGTATGTTCCTTGGGAGGACCTAAGGACACTCTTAGGAATCACCTGGTGAACATGGGATCCGCTCAGTGATAGCTGTTCTCTATAGGCTAAGACTGATGATACGACAGGCTAATACAGAACTAGGCTTTCTAGTAGCCTGATTAGATCCTCCAACAATAAAGGTCCAGGTGATGGTACTCAACTTTCAGAAACAAGGGAATTGCAATTACTGGAATAAAGCAAGGTGGCCACAGGTATCACAGTATGTGGCAAAATTCAAGTGGCATCTGGCTTTGGCTAGAGGGAGAATCTAACTTTCAAAGAGCTATGGTGATATTAATGGAACACCATTAATGGATATTAATGGTGTTTCCAGGGACATGTTAGATGAGCAAAGGGAATATTTCTTAATTTATATAGGCAAACGATATCAAGAATGGATAAGAAGGCTGAGGGAGATCTCTCAAGTTAAAATTCGTGCTGCTTTGTCAAGTTTCCAAACTTCAGTCAATTCTCAGACTCAGAACACCTGGGGCAGAAAGAGATGCTGGAGTCCTATGAAAAGGAATCCTGCAACTCCATAGCAATTGTATTCCATTGAAAATGTTCTAGTCCTTATCCAAGTGGACTACAGCCATTCATTCAAGCAACAGCCCATTTAGGAAAAGGCACTACCCAAAATCTTCAATGACTGTGGGATAAAAGTCAGAATTAGCATTGACACCTAATATGGGACTCAATATTTCATAATAACCCTCCAGTTAAAGTTGAATATAGATTTGGGGGGAGTATTGCCATACAGTAGGGCTGTACGGGGCCAGGAAATTAATGTAATCCTGGAATCCTAGGTCTGCCTCACAGTGGGTCCACTGGTTTCACAGACCCACCTGATGGTCATTTGCTGGTATAATTGGAGTAGACATACTTGGGAGTTTGGCGTAAACCCTTAGAGTTGGTATTGATTCCTTAACCTGTACGATAGGAAATTTAATAGAGAAAGCCAGATGGAAACCTCTGTAACTATGCCTCCACCCCAAGCCAACATAGTAAATAAAAAGATAACATTTTAACCTGGTAAGAATGGTAGGTATTAGTGCTACTTTCAAAGAATACAAGGGTGATGATCTAAGATAAATCCTCATTTAATTCACCAGAATAGTCCCTATAAAAATGGAATGAATCATGACTGAGTGAATAACTACTGTGAATTTAATCAAGTAGTGTCCCCAGTTGTAGCTGCAGAGCCAGATGTGATTTTACTAAAGCAGATGAATATAGCGTCCAATGCATATTAAATGACCATGATCTGGTGAGTACATTCTTTTCCATCCCTATGTGGAAAGAAGATCCAAAGCAGTTCATATTCACATGATATGGACAAGAGTATACAATTACGGTCTTGTCTTAGGTTTTGTTAATGATCTGGTCCTCTGTCATAATATGGCTGTCAAGGGGAAGAAATGCCTCATAGTCCACAGACATCACACTGGTCCATTATATTGACAATGCCATGATAATAAGACCAGGTGAAAAAGAAGTGGCTACTATGTAGAATCCTTGGCAAAATACATGTGCTTCAGAAGGTAGAGATTAAAGCTTCAGGACCCCAGCACATTAGTGAACTTCTTAGGGATCTACATTTCTGGAGAATGCCAGAACATCCCTTCCAAATGAAACAACAAAGAATTTCGTTTTACACTTCCAACTACTGAGAATAATAGTCTCTTCAGGTTCTGGAGGGAGAATATTCTATGCCTGGAAATACTGCTCTCACCCATATGCTGTGTAACCATTAAAAGGCTGTGAACTTTGAGTAGCATCCAGAGCTAGAAAGAGCCCAGCAGAAGGACCAGGTTTGAGAAAGTGATCTGACACTTGAGCCATATAACCTAGGAGACCCTATGGTACTAGAGCCATCTTTGGTGGGAGAAAATAGTGTGCAGGGTTGATGGGAAGCCCCAGTCGATAAATCACAGTGTAGATTTCTGGGGTTCTGGAGAAAGTCCCTGCCATCTAAAGCAGAAGATGATCACCATCAAAAAGCATTTGCCACTGTGCTACTTGCTTCTGGTAAGTACAGAACTTCTGACTGAGACACAAGGGATCTTATGGCCAGAGCTATCCATCATGAACTGGGTTCAGTCAAAGCCCACAAGTCACAAGGTGGGTCCAGATCTGTGGCAATGCATTCTAAAATGGATAATGTACATCCAAGATTTGAAATGGGCAGAGCTGGAGAGCACATGTAAGCTAATCAAGCAGGTAGCCCAGAGCCCCATGCCATCAGTCAGTTTGCACTAGTGTATCTCCCATAGCTCACATCTGTGGCTTAATGGAGAGCCTTTATGATGAGATAACAGATAAGTAGGAAGGCCAAGCTTTATTTATAGGTAAGCTGTGATGGATAGTGATCAGGGGGAAATCCTCCCAGTGAGCAGAGTTTTTATGTTAAGTGCAATTAGTCATCCATTTTGTGTAGAGGAAGAACTGACCTGAGGTAAAAATATAGATGAACTCATGGGCAATGGTGAATGACATGGTTGGTTAGTTGGTTAAGGGCCTGGAAGGAGAAAAATTAGACTATCAGAGACAAGGACTGTCTGTGAAAAAGGCAAGTGGGTGGATCTATGGAAGTGGACGGGAAGCATAAAGGTTTTGAACTACATATTAAGAACCAGCAGAGAACATCTACTATGGGTAAGGGACTAAACAACTAGACTTGATCAGCTGCTAAAAGCTCATCTCTTTCATTGGCAATCCTAGTGCTGGCACAAAGGATACATGAACTAAATAGCTATGGGGGCGAGTATGGGGGCCATATGTGAGTTCTCATTCATTAATGCTAATCCAATTACTGCTACTGGTGAATAGAGGCAGCCAAGAACTTTGGAGATGAGCTAAGAGCTTTGAACAAACACCACAGATTATTGGTTATGCTCACCTTTTTACCATGTTAGCTTTTGAATGCCTTTGTGTGCCCACAGATAGTGTTAAGGGTGATATCTATTTCCATAGGCCAATATGTCTCTGCGATAAATTTCTCAGATGCTTCCAGTAAGAGCATAAAGAAGTTCTCCTGCTCCCACAGGAGGCAACAAGAACAAGAATGCATTGAAGAAGAGTCATTAAGAATAAAGGATATAATAAAACTACATTTGAAGATGATATGCTCTAGTATATAGAAAATTCTAAGGAAGCCACACACACACACACACACACACACACACACACAGGAAAAGAGAACTAATAAGCGAGTTCAGCAAGGTGGCCGGATACAAGACCAATATATGAAAATCTGTTGTAGTCCTATACACAAATAATAAATAATCCAAAAATGAAACTAAGAAAACAATTCCATTTATAATGGCATCAAAAAAGAATAAGACACTTAGGAATAAATGTACCAAAATAAATGTGAAACTTTTAAGACCAAAACCCACAAACCATCATCAAAAGAAATTAAAGATTTAAATAGAAAGATGTTCCATATTTATGTATCAAACAATTAATACTGTTAAGATGATGATACTCCCCAAACTTACCCATATAGTTAACATAATTCCTATCAAATCCCAGCTGTCTGTTTTTTTGTACTTTTACAGAAAATGACAAGCTGAATCTGAAAAATCATATGGAAATTAGAGACTGAGAATAGCCATAAAGTCTTGACAAAGAGAAAGAGGACTCACATGTCTTAATTTTGAAATTTACTACAAAAATAGTCATCTTCTTAGTGCAGTGGGCAGTGCGTCAGTCTCATAATCAAAATTTACTACAAAACTGTAATAATAAAGACACTGTGGTATTCACATAGAGTCAGACATATAAATCAATTGAATAGAGTTAAGAGTCCAGATCAAGCCATATTGTTTTGGTCACTCAATTTTTGACACATGTGCCTGTACAATTTCTTGGAGGAAGAAAAGTCTTTCAATACATTGTTCTGGGACAACTGGATATTCATATGTGAAGGAATGAAGTTGGACCCCTGTGTCATACCATACACAAAAATTAACTCAAAATGGATCAGAAGCCTAAAGGTAAGAGCTAAACCTGATAAGATTCTTAGAAGAAAACTTAGATATAAGTGTAGGGCTTTTTAAGTATAACAACCAAAACTTAAGCAGCAAAAGAATAGATCGATTAGACCTCATCAAAATTTTAAACTTTTGTACTTCAAAGGACACTATCAAGAAAGTAAAAGGAAAATCCACACACTGGTGGAAAATACTGAAATTTGTAAATTGTACAATATTTATATGTCATATGTATTATATGATTTCATTTGTACAAAAATTGGGGGAATAGGTGAATACATAGAGATAGGAAATAGATGAGTATTTGCCAAAGGTGGGGGCTTGGGGAGGAATGGAAAGTGACTGCTGATAGGTACAGCGTTCTTTCTTGGGTGATGTAAGTGTTCTGTAGTGAGGTAGTGGTGAACAATGCATAGCTTTTTGAATGAAAACAACTGAATTGTGCACTTTAGAGGGGGTGAACATTGTGAACTTATAATATCTGAATTGTATCTCAATAGAGCTGTTGTTTTTAAAGAAGAAAAGAACAGAGGGCACTGGACCCGGAGGCTGGATGTGGAACATGAACGTTAGGCTGACTCATCATTGTGTCTGTGAGTATGTGCCTAGACACACCTTGCTCCCACTTCTTAGAACGTTCTTGCTACCTTTCTTTCTGCCAACCCATGTCATATACTTTGGATATAAGTGGAATATAAACGCTACCTTTGTCACGTCTGTATCTAAAAACCTTATGGCAGTACTACACCCTGTTTCCCCATCAAAGAATTCAGCTGTGCAGGTATTGACTGTGATCCATACTTGCTAAAAGTGCACTTAAGATGCACTGTTTGAAAAAGACAGTCTAATGGGCATGTTAACTAGCCATTCTCTTAGATACCTCCAAGCTCTATCACTGTAATGAGTTACATCATTAGAAACAAGGTACCCGGGCCGCATGACCCAGCCAGGCCCAGGCATTCTGGCAATGAGTGATGTTATAATATTATATTCTCTGCTTTTATATAGGGTCTGTATAAAAACTATCCACTTGAATGGCTTATCAATGTCTCCTGCATAACTGTAATTGAAGACTTTTCCACCATATTACCCAGTGACCCTTATGTAAGGGCTCAGATGAGAGATTTCTCTTTGTTTTCAGGAAAGAGTTTGATTCTGCAGGTGAGTCACATGGATATTTCCTTTTCCTTTCTTTCGCTTTGCTTTGCTTCCCTTTCCTTAAACATAGAAACTACGTAATGCAATAAAAACAGCCCATACTTGATGAGCACATGTACTGCGAGCCACATCCTTTCCCATCTTTGACCATCACAGCATCCTCTGATATACACACTGATACTGCCCCCTCACAGATATGAAAACTGATGCTAAAGGAGATTAAGTGACATATCCCACCCCTCACAACTGGTAAGTGGCAGAAATGAGATTTGAACCAAGGCAGCCAGACTCCAGAAAGCATGCCAAGTCCAGCTTCTGCTGTCACTTCGCTGTATAGCCTCCCCGCCAGGTTTATTT
>NW_027529934.1:14588801-14706661 GCF_008692635.1 Crocuta crocuta
TTTTTTTTTTTTTTTTTTTTTTGCCAGGTTTATTTTCTAAGCCATCCAAAAGGTTTTGAATTAAGAGAGTGTACATACTGAATACATGCTTGCTTTATTCCCCACATCTCCTAGCTGAATATGCTCAATAAATAACATTGATTGATTGATTTCTCCAAGTGCTGAGATCCTTGGAAGAATGACCCCCTATAAATTCTGGTGGCTGTTTTTATTAATGATGCAAGGGTAGTAATCGCACGGGCTGGAGGAGAGGAGGACAGACCTGAAAACAGAAATAATTCATTTTATTTCTTAGATGAAGTACCTAGAAATTGCATGGCACCTTAGCAGCCTGAAGTCTGGGCCTCTGGGTGCTTGTACCTTGCTGGTGGGGACTTAATCATCTTATCTGATGTATGTTTCCACAGAGCGACAGGCACTCCCCACCCCACTTATGAGCACTCTGTCTGATAGGCTTAGGAGAAAGACCTTTACTCAGCCAGCATGATTCAGCTGGTCTGTGGGGTTGCTTATCTGTAAACACATTCTTAAGTAAGCAAGCGCTCAGCCTGCAGAATTTTGATTTAGTTAAGTTTCCTTTCCTTCCTCTCTCCTCTCTTTTCTTACCTCACTCATATATACAGGTCAGACACCTGGCTCCTGTGTGGCTGAGAAATTAGATGGCAGGGGAGCACCAAGATTGTCCTAAGTGAGGACCTCACCTCCTCGCCAGACATTATGGACCTTTTGGTTTCTTAGCCCCTGTAGTTCCTGGTAGACCCCCGTGTTAGAATCCCAAGTGCTGAGGACGACAGGCACACTCTCTAGGAGCTTTCTCCTCTAAGTGTGGTCTTTGGAGCACACATCACCTGGGAGCTGTTAGATGTGCAGAATCTGGGGCCTCACTCAGGCCTGCCAAGTCAGAATCTGCAGGTGAATCCTGTGTGCGTTCAAGTTGTAGAAGCAGTGGTTTCAGGTCACCGCGCCCTCAAGGCTCGCAGCAGCAACTCTACCAAACACACCTGGCTGCCTGTGGCGTGCGCCTGGAACAGAACAGGAAGGGACTGATGTGGAGCTGATGTGGGGCTCAGCAGTCACAAATTAGGGCACCTTTGGGGTGTGGGTGGGGCTCTGCTGCTGCCATGGCTCCTTTCTACTGAGACAGGGCCCACACAACGTACGTGAGGTCTTTCTCTCCAATGACGTGTGAAACGTCCAGAGACCCGGGGTATTGCTTCCATAGTGATGAGAGGGTTCACAACAGATGTCATTAGTGTCTCCCGGGGAGTAATTTTCTCCTTCTCTGTATGCCATCAGTGCTTTGTACATCTCTGCTAGAGAATGCACCACTCTGAATTGTTTGTGCATCTCCACCCCCCACATTCAATTCTGTAATTCTTCATGGCCCAGAAACACATAGAGGTATTGACTATTCCGCACCTATCCTAGAGCCTAGCACTTACCACAAGAAGGAAGGGAGGAAAGGAAGAAGGGAGGGGGGAAGAATTGGAAGGGAGGGAGGAAGGAAGGAAGGAAGGAAAAGGAGGGAGGGAGGATGGGAGGAAAGGAAGGCAGAGAAGGGAGGGAGGGAGAGAGGGAGGAAAGAAAGGAAAGAGAGAAGGAAGAAGGGAAAGAGGAAGGAAATGGGATTTAGTTTTAGGGAATTGAAGGTATATATGTATTCTGAAGGCTGGAGAGGATCAGGCAAAATTATGTAAAAAGGAGAGTGTCCAGAAAGAGAAAGAAAAATCTTAGGAAAATCTTAGGGGATGAACTATTTGGGTTACAGATAAGGGGATAAGTCAAGAATTAAGATCACTTAAATGTAAGTGTGGGGCCCACGTGTAAGTTCAGGTCTGTCTGACTTCCTGGCCTACACTGTCTCCTGTGCCGCACTGCCTGCAGCAGCATGAAGGAATAGCAACCAGTAAGACCCCTAGTATCTGTGTAAGAAAGTGGAATGACATGCTGACAATTACAGAGATGGCTGGTGGCAGAAGCAGAATAAGAAGCCAGAAAAGGGGAGGTATCTATAGCCAGTCACAGAACCTGAATTCTCAACCTGCCCTTCCAGGCCAGGAGCACAGGTCAGTTGTGTCTCAGTGGCTCATTTGGTCTATATTCTTGCTCTGCTGCCGGACGAAACAAGAAATCTTAGTCCACAGCACAGTGTTGCCTCATTACTGTTCTCTGCCGTGGCCCTAGACCTAGGTCATATACTTACCATAGTGACGACACAGCCTAGAGCCTTTGTATGTTGTTGGTACCCAGACATCTCTACTCTTCACAGCAAAGATGCTTTGCAGAACTTATCAGATTTGTAATGGTATTCAAACTCAAACTGATGGTAGAGAAAACAGCAAGAAATTGGTTTTCTCTTTCTATAGGCAGGATGCTATAATTGAAAATCACTGAGCTGATAGGGTTATCAGGAAACCAGCAAATTGATCCCTCTATCTCCAGCCTTAGATAGAATATGTCTACCCCATGCTTAAACTTCTAGGGGAGAGACTTAAGTCTTTTCCTTTCACTCATTACAGCAGCCAATTACTTTTGTTAGAACCACTCCTAGGAAAAGATGTGAAGATTCTCCTACCTCCGGGAAGTCCTCTTCTCCTTCCCAGAAACGTATCTTCCTTTCCCTACCCTTAAACTCCCAAGCCCTGAAACTGGGTCCCTGTCATCTCCTAGAACCCAGATATCATTTACTGACAGGGAGAGGTAGAGACGAAAGACTGCTCTTCCTCCCCTTCTGATATATACAACCTCAGGCAAGTTCTCTAACCTCTTCTCCCTCATGTCAGAAATGGGTAGACTGGATGACCTCGAAAAACCTTCCAGCTCCTAAAATCTAATCCTCTATTTTGCCAGTGGGTTAACTTCTAAGACTTATTTCTTCCTAAGGGCATTTTAATTTTCATAAAAGATACAATAGCAAAGAAATTTCACTCTTATATACAAGAGAACAGACTTACATGATGAAATTACAGGCTTTGAAGGTGATATTTGGGGGCACGACATTATGTAGGCAATATATTCCATCTACTCATAAGGCAGCTCTCCCCATCATGACCACTATTTGCAGATTTGTGAAAAGAAGCCAAGAATGGGGTCTGAACTATTTGTGATGCCCTGTATTTGAAGAGATCTTCATTTATTTTTTTGGCTGTGGATGCATGAATATGCTTGCAGAGCTCAGCATTATATTATTAGCATGGGGTATTAAATATGTTATTTAGTATTAGAGGTATTAGTCTCGAGCATTAGGGCAGATTAGCATTTGATGTATTAGTTCTTTGGGGTTACAATTAAGGCTTGGATTCCTGATTGTTATATCCAATAACCAAATTGAGGTTTGTCTCTTAATTCTACATTCAGTTCACCAACATTGACAGATAGCCCAGGACTAATTAATTAATGACAATTCTTTATTTTCAACTGTGTATAAGAATAGGTTGTTCACATCTTCTGATTATTGTAGACTTTCAAGGAGACAGTTTAGACTGGGGACAGCCTTTTTGTATTACGGCATTTCTCAGCCTAGCTTTCTAAGAACTTCTGTGCTGAGTTTGTGGTTTCACGCCTTTAAAAATCTCTTAAGGAATCTTGTCCTTTACCACCCCCCACCCCCACTGTCTTCCACCTGCTTTTTAGAAGCAAAATCTTTGGTCTGTTGCTTTGATGCAAGCTCTGGTACACCAGACACCCATCACTGTCTCACAGGAGTCAAGCATCCATCACAGAGAACAGATGAGTAGGTCAAATATAAACATTTCTTCTACTGTGATTAATTAATAATGTTTTTTAGGCCTTCTATCAATATGGTACTTGCATCTGGGCTCAGAAGGGCACTCCTAAATATTTACCAATGTGTAATAGTACTTTTAAGTGGAGTTGATACACGCAGCCTCATGGTTTAAACCTTCAAGCAGGCAAGAAGTGGAAGTCTTTGTAACTGGGTGCATCTGTTTCTAAAACCTGAATATGTCACACCGTCATCTTTCCAGAACCTTCCTAAGATAAGGAGAGACAACATCCCTCTAATCACTCTGTAGGCATGCTTTCTCCCTAGTCTGGTCTGATTCAGAGACTGAATAGCTAAGGTTTCCCACCCCTCAGCTGTGGGACTGACCCAGGCAAGACATGAGCCCTCAGTGTACTGACTCAGTTCTCACTGGGGCAATTACCGTCATGCTACTGAAGGTGCTCACTGCTAACTCTGTGCATAGCACATTCCCAATTGCTTTCCTCCTTGCTCTGAATATTGCTGCGTGTGGTGTGCCGTTTCCTCCTGGGTGAAAGCAGGTGCCCACCAAGTCCTACTGTGGAGACATGCACACTTAGTGCTGAAATCAGACTCTAGGCTCCGACACCTCTCAAACCCTGTCACTGGAAGTGTCAGCGCCTTCCTACCACTTGCAGCCCCTTCCCAACCCACACATACTCCTCTGGCGCATCAATACCCCACTGATGAAGAGGACATCTGCTGGTGCCATCTTCTACAGACGAGTGGCTTGACACAAACTCCTCAAAGCAAGCAGTGGCTGAGTAGAAATCTCCAGTACCCATGTTCAGCCCCTAGATTATCCCATCACTCTGGATTTCTGCCCTAGAAGCCTCAGGGGAACTTTGCAGAGAGAAGCTGGAGGCTGTTTATCTCCCAAGGATTTGGGGTCCTTGTGGATTGAAATAGGGTGCGGTGATTAAATATAATGCTGAATTCTTCTCTGTGCAAAAATGAACGTTGAAGGCTCTTGGGTGCATAGACACGACCATTCTTTTCTGTCTCTCAGTTCGTTTTGTACCAGCTGAGCTATAGCCCACGTACGGAATGGAGTACTTAGTATTTATGTGGTGCCTTTCGCCTGAAGAAATTGGAACCTGTGGAGAATAGACAGGAAGTGGTTCTCCAAGAGATGTGCTGTGAAATGCTTCTCAGATCCCCCCGGGGGAGGCACTCTGGGGAGAACGATGCCTTATTCTGTGCAGCGTGCATCCACCCTGCTTTTTAGTCTGGGAAAGTGGTAATCAGACAGGACAGAGCAAATCAATGCCACGTTGGCATCCTTCCCCGTTTCCTCAAAGGGCAGTCACGGACTAGAAGATGCAGAGTATGGGAAACCCTCCTGATGCCCACAGCAGTGTCAGCAAAGAGGGCCACCCTACCCACGCCCAGCAGGCATCTGGCCAGCGCAAAGGCTGCAGCTCCCCTTGTGAGCAGGGACCTCCTCATCACCCCTCTGATAGTCAGGAGTCCTGCTGTAGGACTTGTGTTAGTTCTCCTGTCTGGGAAAAGGGGGCAGGGTAGTCAGGTAACTCGGGGAGACTTTTGCCTCACTCCAGTCTTCACTTACTTACCAACCCCTGCCACACGCACCCCAGTCAAGCCAGACGCACACCTGCTTGTGAAAACACACACTTATGAACCCTCCTCCCCCACAGCAACCCCTGCCATCCAGGGGTCCCCATGTATCACACAGAGCAATGTTTAAGAATAGAATCCAGGCCACCCAGGAAACCATAATCTTCTCTCATTCTCTTTCATCTCTCTGTTTTCCCCTAAAAAAGGCCTTTTAAGAAAATATATTAAACCAGGTCAACTTTTACTCATACGTTCATGTGGCTGGAGCAGACTGACAAAGAAAACAATCACAAAATAAATACTTTTGTTTTGTTTTTAGAAAAGAACATTTCCCTATACATTGTCTCTTGCTAACTTGACAGAGCTGCTTTCGTGGACAGGACGGGTGGCATTGGAAGAGGAGTTCCAGCTGGACCATGAAGGGAATGTGGAACAAAGTAGGGGGGCTGAGGAAGCAAGGGGGCCGGAGGGAGGGGGCAGTAGGGAGCAGAGCAAGCCTGCCTGCCCGTATGGTCCTCTGTTGGTGTCACCTTGAGTGTCTCAGGGGAGCCAGCTGGAGAAGCAGTCAGGGTCTGGGAGGGCACAGAGGAGGCAGCTTACAAAAAGTTAAGAACCAACGTGGGGGGGATCACAAAACGCCATTTTAAGAAACCTGGTTAAAAAGAATACAAAAGTGACTCGATGGTGGGGGAGGGGGAGCTGCTCCTGTTCCTCCCCCCTGCACCCCCTCTTGCTTTCTTGAATGGTCAGAATCACTTTTTAAGGATTGATTTTTCACGGTTTGGCTGGTTCTTTTTCTTAATCTCTCCCTTGGCTCCTCTCCTTCAACTGCATTCATTTGAAAGCACCGACTTTACTGAGAGATTCGAGGCTGCTGCATTGTAGCCTCCCTGTGTGAGCAAGAGAGGGTGTGTGTGTGGGGGGGGGTGCACGCGCGGGCACGCACGTGGTGAGTGTGTGCACATGTGCAGTGATGGTTCGTTTCTCTCCTGCCTACTTCAGTCCAAGCCCTGAGGTCCTGTCGGCTGGGTGCAGGAAGTCTCAAGGGAGAACCCTGTTGGCACTAAGGTGAGGGCTTGGATGATCGTTGCACCCTGGATTCGTGGATCACCTCCCTGCCCAGCACTGGAGTGGGGCCCCCATTAGCTACAGAGTTTGCCTGTCTCATACTCCACAGGGTTTGGCAGCTTGGAATTGAAAGCCCTCAGGGAGGATTGGATTCTGCCCACCTCGTTGTTGGCCAGCTTGAGCCGATGCCGGAGCAAGCAGGAGAAAAGGTCAAGCCGGACTTTGCCGGGGGGAGAGAGCTGGTTTACCCGGTCCCTAAGCTCTATGAGCTGCAAGAGGGCAGAGTCCTGGGACCCTTGAGTGTACGGGTAGTCTAACTGGAGAATTAAGTCCCGGATGGCATCTGGGTCAAAGGGGAGGCTGTAGCCAAAGACCTGCAAGGTGTTGATTTTCATGTAGCCCAAGTTCTTGGAGGGATCAGTCATCTCCAGGGGCTCGTAGTAGATTGTCTCATTGGAGCTGTCATCCAGGGACTTGATTCGGCTCCGTAGGTAAACATGGACTGTCTCAAAGAAGGTCTTCCACCTGTTCCCCAGGGTGATGGTCCAGTTTTGGCACTGGGCAGCTGCATCCACGTTAGTCCTTTCCCAGTCGGGGAAGCTGCCCTCGTTCACGGGCATGAACCAGCTCTCAGAGTGGCTGCCCCCAAACGGGTTGACGTAGATGGCCATGACAGGCTCCAGGGTGCTGTTCTTGGTGAGGCAGATCTGCAGGGACAAGGCCAGCATCACGTGCACCAGCCCGGGCTTGTACTTGTTACTCTTCAGCGTGAGCAGCATGCGTTTCCTCCACGAAGGGTCGAACCAGCTGCCCAGGCGCATGTCGTTGCTGATGAAGATGGAATGCACCTCGATGCGGCTGTCCCGCTTCTGCAGCAGGTACTTCAGCTCCAGGTCCTGCAGGTCCGTCTCCAGCCCCAGAAAGTTCTCCAGGGACTCGGCCACCTCTGGCCGGCACAACCCCTGGGCCAGCACGTAGCCTGCGTTACAGCCCCCACAGCGCGTGCTGTTGTCGGGAGCACAGTGCGCACAGGCGGGCCCTTCGCCCAAGGCACAGGGGATGGGGCCCTGGCAGGAAGACTGGTCGTAGGGGCAGGTGCAGCTGTGGCTCTGCTCCAGGAAGGTGCCGGGTAAGGTGCTTTCTCCACAGTAGAGGAGGGACTGGATTCGGTTCCACCAGTAGGGCAAGGACCTTGGGAAGGGAGGTAAGAATGAATAAAGAGTCCTACGAAGCCACACACTGCCGTCTCCCCTGAGGGTAGGAGGAGATTGACTAATAGGCAGCGAAGGTAATGAGAAAGATAAAAGCCCCGAGTTCTCTGCATGATGGAAACCCTACTGCACCATTTTGGAATGATCGAGTAAGGCCTGGAGCTCAGCGTCTGATGGATCAGCACCAGAAATACTTGACATCAGACTTGTACTGGAAGCAGCCAGGCTCATCTGTCCCAAGTACCACCTCCTTTGCTTATTCAGAAGCCAACAGAAGACCTTCCGCGCCCTCTGGACCAAAACGTCGAACATCGTTTTCAGCCTTTTAAATAAGACCGCCCATTCCCTGGCTCTCCAGACTTCCCGATGTCCCACCCATTGCCTTCCCACTTACTGTCCCTGTCCTCCCTGTTCCCACTGCTTCTGTCGCTCTTCCACCCAGAAGAGGAATTTTCTATGGCTGGCTCCCTCTTTAGATTTATATTTCAGCCCCTACGCTGTCTCCTCAGAGAGGTCTTACGTGACACCCTGTTCGGAAAACCCACCGGGTTGCTCGCTCTCTATCACATCAGCCTGTTTTTATATAATCCACAGCAAGGATCAGGATTGAAAATTATAATTGTTCCCCTGTTCACAGATGGCTTCTCCGCAAATGCCAGGAGAGCAGACATACTGCGTTATTCACCAACATGTTCTGAGAAACCAGGACTATTCCTGGTGCTTGGTAAGCATTTAATAGTGATTTCTTGGGGGGAAAAAAAAAGAACCCATCTCAAAAGCCTTTGCTGGTGTGAGCTCTCCACTCATGCTTCCCTTCTTACAGGTGCCTGCATGAGAGCAACCTCAGGATTGCAAGGCCGCTTCCGTGCCCTGTAGGGGTCCATCTCGATGCACCATTTCCATCTCCTGCCACACAATCTGGCCGAAACTTCCTTCTCCAAGGTAGCTTCTCTCTCTGGCTTTCGCTTTTACTAGATCATGCCTCTGATTTATGTTCCACGAATGTGAACTTAAGTGGCTGTCACACAGTTATCATTTTATAGTTTTTATGTTTCTGTATATTATATCTTCCCAATGAACAAATACCCCCCCCCCACACACACACACCCACTGCTTAACATTAGGCTACGCAGTGTGTACTTGTTGGATAAATGAGTGTGCAAGTGGATGGAGGAGTGAGTGCCTATGATGGTAGAGTGAGTGCCTATGATGGTACAGCCCTCTTCTGCTCCTGAGGGCAGGGGGTCAGGGAGGGGCTCGGCTTCCTTTCCTTTTGTGACTCAGAACCAGTCACTTGTTTGAAGCAATCCAATGTGTGTATATTCTCACCATATATAATTGGTGTGTGAGCTTCTACTCCACCCCTTTGTTTCCTAAAAGAACTTCTTAAAATAGAAATGAGTGAGAATTAGAGCATGATTAGAATAACATTTGAATATACTATAATTTATAAGAGGTAAAATTAGCCTCTGTTTGCTCTCTCTGATGTCAGACACGAGTCACAAGTAGGCGAAGAGAGCAGAGAATACAAAAGGCCTCATATGGGCCTCCCCACCGCCGCCCCCAGGCCTCAGTAGCTTCAGGGGAAGGTGCTCACCTCTCCTTGGGCAGGCGGAAGCGAGGCTGCCGGTGGCAGCGCTTACAGAGGTTGAAGAGCCGGCGGACAATCCGGTGGGTCTTCTTGAATAGCAGTTTGAGGCTGGCCCCCAGCTGCTGGTAGCGGTGCTGCAGGCTGGTGTCCATGGCCCAGAACTGGGAGATGGCTGTAGAGTTCAGGAACCTGTCCTCGGGCAGCCTTTTCAGCAGGGCCTGGAATTCCTCTGTGGATAAGGACGCAGAGCTGAGCTGGGAGGAAATCATGCAGATGCTGGGAGGGGTGGGAGGGTGCTCCCCAGACCCAGCTGGGCCTCAGGGTCACTGCCTGAGGAAGGTGGCTCCACATCTATTCCCCCAGGCCCCTTTACAAATTTCTTTTTAAACTGCTTTATTTGGAAAATAATTAACATACCATAAAATATAGCTTTAGGATTCTTTTCCATCTTTCCTGTCCCTAATATGCTTCTGAATTTCAAAGCAGATTTCTGTCACGACCCAAGCAGGGCAGCGGTCCCGCTTTTGCCAGTGACACTGAGATGTACCACTTTCTCACTTTATAACTCCCTATAAGTCCTTCACAACACTGTCCCAGGCCAGTCTTCTTCAGTAACACAACACCCTGTGGAAGGCAGAAGGCGGTCACAGCTGGCACATGTGGACCCAGGGAGATGAGCACCCAGCTCAGAAAGCTTCTTAGGAAATTTCCACTCCCTGAGACCAGCCGCTCCTGTCTCCACATCCTTCTCTCTGACTCTGGAATACCCTTTGTCTCTCTCAAGCTTCAACTCTGGGCCAGATACCCGTTCTTTCCTGTAGCTAATCCAGAACCAAGAGGCTTTCCAGTCCATGTTGCCTACTGCACATCTGAGCTCTTCCCAGAGCTTCCTGAGCACAACATGTGGGCTGAATTCATGCTCAGATCTGCTTTTACTTGGGACCCGCAGCCACTGTCCCCTGATGGGGTCCACACAGCCCTCATGTACTCGCCAAGCAGTACTCACAGTGGCAAGTGCCTGGTGTCATGCGCCATATTAAGCATCACTGAACACATCCCACCATCACAACTCATGTGCAGCTGGTGTTGGGGGGACTGGAATGTTCTCCTTAGCAACTAACTACCTTTGACTAGGACTTGAAATGTCAGTGCCTGGGGCCTCAGCTCATTCTTTAGCACCAGGTTCTTCATACCTCTCTTCCCCTTCCCAGTGGTTGGAGAATCATACCTAGTGATGACATTAACGACTAGCATGTTGTTAATAAACATTTAAGCTCACAGAAGAGCACAGGGAGTAATGGGATAAACTCCCATGTGCCCACCAACTAGATTTAGCCATATTAACTTCAGTCTTTTGTTTTGTTTTAGAGAAATTCTGCATAGAAAATATATAATTTATGACCCTAAACTTCCCCTCCATCTCCATCTCGATGTAACCACTTTCCTAGATGTTTTCTTTATCATTATCATCTTTTTAAAATTTTTTTATTTTATTAAAAAAACTTTTTAATGTTTTTATTTATTTCTGAGAGAGAGAGACAGCGTGAGCAGGGGAGGGTCAGAGAGAGAGGGAGACACAGAATCCAAAATAGGTTCCAGGCTCTGAGCTAGCTGTCAGCACAGAGCCTGACATGGGGCTCGAACCCACGAACCGTAAGAGCATGACCTGAGCTGAAGTTGGATGCTCAACTGACTGAGCCACCCAGGCGCCCCTATCATTATCTATTTCTTAATGTTTTCTGCATATATTTATCTGTAAAAATAGTAAGTATTTGTTGTTATGGTCTTTTTAAATGTTTTATTTATTTCTGAGAGAGAGACAGCATGAGCAGGGGAGGGTCAGAGAGAGAGGGAGACACAGAATCCAAAATAGGTTCCAGGCTCTGAGCTAGCTGTAAGCACAGAGCCCGACGTGGGGCTTGAACCCATGAACTGTGAGATCATGACTTGAGCTGAAGTCAGACGCTCAACTGACTGAGCCACCCAGGCGACCCGGTTGGTATGTTTTTAAGCATCATATAAATAGTATCAGATATGTGTTATATTTAATAATATTATATCGTAGTATTATATTCACATAATACATATATAATATATAACCTTTTTCATTTTTACTTTGTTTTACCCAACATGATGTTTCTGAGAAAAATCGATCCACATAACTATCTCTCATTTAGTGTTGAATTGTATGAGTGTATCGGGCAGAGATAATTATACATTAATTTTATGTACATTAACCCATATGAACCTTCCATCCACCTATTATTATCACTTTCCCTCTTTTACAGATGAGGAATGGAGGCACTCTGAAGCAGTGTGGCTCACACAAGGTCACAAAGCTGGTCAGCAACACAGTGTCTCAGTCTTTTGGGGCTGCTCTCAGAAATTACTATGGGCCAGGTGGCTTGTAAACAACAGAAGTTTATTTCTCACAGTTCAAGAAGCTGGACGTCCAAGATCAGAATGCCAACATGCTCAGGTTCTGGGAAGACCCCGTCTGGGTTGCTTGTGGCTCACCTCTTACTGTGTCTTCACGGGGTGGAAGGGGAGAAGGATCTCTCTAGGGCCTCCATTACAAGAGCACTAATTCCTAGTCACCTCCCAAAGGCCTCACCTCCTTGGGCATCATATTTTCAACATATGAATTTGAGGGGTGGGGGTGGGGGTAGGGACACAAACATTCAAACCAGAACCCAGAGCAAGGATTCAGAACCAAGTCCTAAATCTAGATCTCAAATAACCTTGATATTAGCTATACCTGTAACAAGCCAGAACTAGCATGTGCTGGGTGCCTCCTAGAACTATTCTATGTACTTCATTCTACCCAGCAAATATTCCTTGTGCACCTCTGTGCAGGAGATCTGTAGCAAATCTGTAGCAAACAGACCAGGCAAGTCCTATGCCCTCAAATATATCCAACTTAGCTTATTAACGCCTTAGGACTCATCTCTGTGGTAGGGATCACGTCCATTTGCACAGACAATAAGAAGACAACCACCTGAGACTTGAGGTGGTGATTACCCCGCTAGGGGCCATGGACACAGGCAGCGGATGAGCCGGGACCCAAGCTGAGCTCCCCACGTTCTAGTCCGGCGCCTCACAGCCACGTCCCATTGACAGGGAGGAAATGTGGGCCGGCCGACTGCTCACCTGACTCCTCAAACTGCCGGTTGTGAGTCATCCAAGAGTCCTGGATCTGCAGCAGGCTGTCCTCCATGGCCTGGATGTCAGCATCCGGACAGTTGCATTCTGGGAAGGTGGGGCTGCATTTGCACCAACAGTCATTCTCCTTGCAGACGAGCTCACCCTCAGAGCTGCACGTGATATAGCTGAGCGCCGCCGCCACAAAGCGCTCGCGCAGGTACTCGGGCAGCAGCACCTGCAGGCCTAGGGAAAGGACGCGTCAGGGAACTGTGGGGCAGGACCAGTGGGGGGCCTGTTTCCCACGCTCGAGGCCGCAGGATCCCCAGCTGGGGTTCTGCTGACTTGGGCATTCTGGGCCCATGAATGGTCACCCTAGGGCCTGACCCTATGGAGCTGATTGGGTGAGGGGCTTACCGCTGCCAGCGTGACAGGTGGGAGAGGATCTGAAAATGCAGATGAGGAGCATCAAAGCCCAAGGCTTAGGAGAACCCCTCACATCAGCCAAATTGAGAGCATGCATATCATATGAATGGCCTTATTGGCTACACATCAGCATTTCTAGGGTGGAAACGGGAAGATGTTTCAGATGAAAGAAGAGCTACAGCCCTCACGGGGGAGGAATCAAGGCTTGGTGGGCTTTTTGCTCTGCTTCACATAGCCATCCTGTTTCTGGCCTCGCTGAGGTAAGCAGCAGACCTCCTGGGATGTCCCACCGCACCCCTGATGGCCGAGGAGCCTGCTGTGGTCAGGAGGCAGGGACAGGTGGTGTTGGTAAGCAGTGGTCAGGCACCACCCCAAGTGCTTTCCAGATATGATCACAGGTAACACCCTGGCCACACTGAGAATCCAAGCCCAACGGCCACAGTGACCTTCCTAAGTTACAGTCCTTGTCAAGTTGGCTTGGTGTCACACCCTGCCCCAGTGCCATCAGGTCATACTGCATAACTGGGACTGGCTGCCCTGCCTCAATTTGCTTAACTCTTATGGAGATTTGAAAGTTCAGTTAAGCATGGGTAGGTAGGAATGGCTCTCAGCTCTCTTTTCTAATTAGCTCTTTTGATCTCGGATATAATCCACCAAATTGCTCCAAGCTTCAGTTTCCCTATCCATCTGTGGTGGATATTAGTTTACCGGGAGCAGAATATGCCCCTGTTTGGCTTCAAGCCACACATGGTGGCTGTTGGAAGCATGTCAAGGGATGAATGAAGGACAGGCATGCCTTTGCATGCAGCCTGGGCCAGGTTCGAGGTCAGATCTGCAGAGGCTCTCTGAGTAGGGACATTGAGAGAGGGACTGTGCCAGGAGAGTGAGGGAACTGAGAACTTCCAGATATGATGAGCTCCCCTTTCCTCATGTATCTGCCAGCTCTTTATCAATCACTACACCCTTGACCTTGTCCTTGGCAGGAAATCAGAGAGACCAAAGTTTGCATCCTCATCTCCGTAGACCTCAGAACAGAACTTAGCACGGCAGTGCCAGTGGATGTCCATTGTTCCTGTTTGAGATCCCCCGCCTATCTGAACTGCTCCTAAATTTTCCTCTCTTGATACGGTGCCCACCATGGCACCGGAGTGGCCCTCCCCACACAACCTGTCCATACACTTGCTTTCAGCACACACCCATCCAAGTCCTTTCTCTTCACCTCCCCCACTGCCTCCCTCCTCCTCCCCATAACATTTCCCATTGCTATAAAATAAGTGCCCCGAGCAATGTCTGCATGAGTGATGGGCTATAAAATTAAATGGCATAAACTATTCCAAATGAACCACCAGACATTCCGAACTTCACTCATCGCTAATTTCCAGACACAAGCCCAGTCCATCTAGGGACACAGGAGAAGAGGGATGCTAATTGCATTAGGGGGCTCTAAATAAAGCAGTCTTTTACTCCTTTTTATTATATATTCCTTGATTCCAAAAGCACTGATGGGTTGCATCTGGCTCAGGTTGCCCGGAATTTGTAATCGTAGATCCTGGGTGAGGGCTATTGATTTTATAATACCAAGACAATAATATCTTAAACAGAGTCCAATTCAGTTAGGCCTCAAGAAAAATGAACTTTTCCGACTGCCAAACAGCTCTGTCTGAATCAGTTTGCACAGCCCTGCCCCCAGGGTGCTTGTGGGGGGCAGACGGCAGGAGCTAAGCACCTCCCCTTACCTCCCCTCACCTGTCCTGCTGCCTTCCTGTTGGCACGTGGGTTTTAGCTAGTTCTGTCTCCAAGGGAGGCTCCCATTCCACTCAAACTGCTCTCCTGGTTTTGATCCCCATGGATGATTACAGGCCCATCACAGAAAGTAGGGACCACTCTCAGGGTAGCCAGTGGTCCCACAGTGTGTAAAGCTCTATGATGGCCCCGTAACCATCTGCGAAGACTAACTGTTCCCCCAACGTGCCCTTGGGACAAAGCAGAGCGTTCTCTGGGCAACAAAGGAGATCACCCAAGAGACCAAGGTAGATAGGATGTCTGTGCTACTGCTGTAGGACAGTGACTGGGTCTTGAGGAGGACCATAATGTGAGAGGGTTTGGATGCTGAGTGGTGTGAACAATGGCCTCAGGTGCAGGGTAAACCATGTCACAAGTTTTCTCAAAAGAATGAGGGAAAGTTGTTAAATACAAGTCCCAGAGCTCCTGGTAGCTCTTGTCTTAAGAAGGGTTTAGCCAGGGGGGCACCTGGGTGGCTCAGTCGGTTAAGTGTTCAACTTCAGCTCAGGTCATGACCTCAAGTCATGAGTTCAAGCCCCGTCTCGGGCTCTGTGCAGACAGCTCAGAGCCTGGAGCCTGCTTTGGATTCTGTGTCTCCCTCTCTCTCTCTCTGCTCCTCCCCTGCTTGCACTCTGCACCTGTCTGTCTCAAAAATAAACAATTAAAAAAAGAGAAGGGTTTAGCCAAATGAGGCACAGAGGGCTTTTTCTGCTCCTAGTGGTCTGAGTTTTTCACCCAGTGTGAAAAGCATGACACCCATCACGGTACAGCTTACCCAGTAACTGCACTTTGTTCTCCGGACTCTGTACCAGGACAGAGCTGACGGAGTCCAGATTGTCGTAGTTGCTGCAGCCCAGAGGGCCCGTCCTGGTCTCTGTGACCTAGAGAAGGAGGGCACAGGGTGGATTTAGATACCAAGTGGAGACTGTCCCTATGTGCTTCCCTCTCCAGCCATCCAGTCTCAGGCTTTGTGTCCTGTCTATGACCAGCCAGAGAACGGCATGGGTTTCCCTACCCTGGGAGCAGAAAGCCACATTTCTTCCTTGTTCTAATGCAGTGAGTATCAGCGGCAGGTGTACACAGTGGGAGGCTTTCAGAGGGGGCCGAAGGGAATTTGCATCTGGGAAGAGAAAATTCAACGTAGGCTGAGGAAGCTGGACCTCTAGCTTGAGTCCTCCCTCTCCCTCCCCCAGAGGGAGACAGGAGGCCAGATGTGGACACCACCAGCCGGCTGGCGAGCCCAGCTGCATCCACTCAACGTGGTGCTCACAGGCTTTAGAGATCCCAAAGATGAAAAGCACTAGAGAAATATGAGTTATGAGTATTATTATTAGTATTAAACATTTAAGTCCCACCTCGGCACTGAGACGTCCTTAGAGAAAATCAGCCATGGGCTTACTGCATATTTTAATAAGTGTATTAAATATACATAAACTCTTATAGCCATGTAATATTCCAAAACACCATAGAATCATTTTAAAATATTATAAAGTTGGCCTATCAGTTTTTCCCTGATGTTTTTAAAGTATAAGATGAAAAATGGGTAGCTTTAAATGTACTGAAATAATTCCATAATAAGAATGATGGGGACCTGCGGCCCTTTCTTCTCAGGATCCCCGAAAGCTTTGCCAACAATCAATCAACCAATCAACGAGTATTTATTGAGCAGCCACTGTTCAATTCCATACAATTCATCAAGCATTCACAGAACGCCTTTCCTGGAGTTGTGCAAGGAGTCGGGCCTGGTACCGCTGACCTGCCCCGACTCCAAACACCTCTGCCCTGCAGCAGGCACACGAGTTGCAGTTTTCCATCCTTTTCTGAGAACGTGGGGTGAGCGTCTGGGTCCTCCACACACCAGAGGCTCCACAGCAGTAAGCCTGTATTTATTTTGTTCACCACGTTGCCAACAGCTATTCACACCGTGCCTGGCAGACCGTGGATACTTAATACGTTAGAGAATGTATAGTATGTTCCAGGCTTTGGGGGGGGGGGGGGGGGGATGAGCACAGAGATGCACAAGTTATATGCCATGTCCTCCAGGAAACAACCTGTGAGGAAGGCAGGTGCACATGCAACTGGCAGAGATGAATCCAAGGGGAGCGGAAGCCACGTGTCAGTGGGTGCTGAGGAAAAAGTTCCCTTCCCTCTGAGCAAAGGGAACGCAAGGGAAGAAGGAGCAGAGGAGACTCAACTGAGCTGGTCCTTAAAGGTAAGTAGAAGTCTTGTTGAATCACTATTGTACACCTGGAACTAACATGATACTGTATGTTAGCTATACTGGAATTAATATAAAATAAAATAATAAAGATAAGTGCAAAGGGAAAGGGAAGGAAAGCACACGGAGAGAAAGGAGAAGGGTTACCATGGGCCACAACACATAGGCTCCAAAGTGCGTAGTATACGTGTCTAGTGCCCTACAAGTTACCAGGGTGAAGTCACCAGGTGAAGAGCAAAGTGTAAATGACATTTTTTAAAGAGAACTTAGTATATTTAGTTTTCAAAAATACTCATGGAACAGAGTAATTCCATGAGAGATGGTTTGATACTGACTAGAAGTACAATAGGGAGAGAGCCTTGCGAGGTAAAGTAGTCGGAGAAGGCTTCATGGAAGAGGTGAGCCATGAAAAATGAACGGGGATGGAGGGGGAGGAAGGCAGAGAGAATGAGGAGAAAAGGGGGGTAACTGCAGACAAAGAAGAAGGGGTAGCCTTACACATGATGCACGGAGCAGCAGAATCCAGCCTGAGTAAAGAATGGGGCCAAGGTCATGACAGGGGCAGCAACAGCCTCTCTACAGTTGCCAAGTTCATCCTCCAGGACCATCCCCTTAACCCTCACACAAACTCCCAGAAGTCTCACTGCTCTCACTCTCCAAGGAAGCAGTCCCAGGTTCCAAGAGTTACAGTGTGCCAGGCCACAGAGCCGTAGCAGCTGACACAGGATCTTATTGTTTGAATCCTAGGACTCCAGTCAGTGTCCTCCTGTCCCCTGTGAGGGCACATTAGAGAACTGCAGAAAATAGAGTTAAGCCCCTTTGGATGACATCATTTCTAAAAACGTGTAAACAAAGCAGTTCATCCAAAATAGCTTAGGGATCTGCCCTCTGTTGAGAATGTGAACACAGGGCAAAANGAGTTAAGCCCCTTTGGATGACATCATTTCTAAAAACATGTGTAAACAAAGCAGTTCATCCAAAATAGCTTAGGGATCTGCCCTCTGTTGAGAATGTGAACACAGGGCAAAACAAACTGTATAGACTTGAAAGCATAGTATCCTGATATTACAGATGGGGAGACCTTGGCCTGATGAGTTAAGTGATTTATTCAAGGTCACACAGCTAGTTACCTGCTGGGCGAGGATTCATTCAACTCGTTCATACACTTTTTCATTCATTCATTTATTCATTTAACAAGTATGCAAGGAGCATCCAGAACTCACACTGAGTGAGTCAGACACAGTCACTGCCATAAGGAGTTTCCAGACAAGTAGAACATGTTTCTCTGATCCCACAGGTGGGCACCAGGTGCTGAAAACCATCTCTGTGCAGAGTGAGCGGGTGATTGGCTAGCTGTCCCACTGCAGTGGGGAGGCAGAGCCAGGCGTCTTTCCAGGCGAAGTCATCTTTATCTCTGTGGTATAAACATCCCTGTAAGAGGAGCCGTGTCTGAGGACTAGCCCAGGCCTTCTGGAATGTGGGGGACTGAATGGCAGGGTGGGATGGCGGGCGGTTGTGGTCTTTAGGATACTTGCTTGTCCCCTCCTCCAGCTAATCTGGCCACACCGCCACTGAGTTTTGCACTGGCTTTTCCATCCACCCATTCCCGAGTTGGTTGCTCACCAGCATCAAGTTCAGGGAGGGAGGGAGCTACATGCCTTATGTAGAAGTAGGATGACCCCTGAAGAAGGATAAATAACAGAGAACAGCCACTGTCTTCTCCTTTATCTCACCACAGTCCCTACCTGCGTAGCACCAGTCCGTCTGCTTCCCCACCACCACCGCCATATTGTGTGGTATTCTGGGCCTGGCTCTGGTGCGGTTTTCTGACCTTTACTTGGCTAATCCCAAAGGTCAGTTCCACAAGAGGACAATCAAATAGATAAGCCCTTGAAAGGATGTGGGTAGCTTCCCTTTGTTAATTGCAGCATGAGGACTGGCATGAAGAAGAGACAAAGACTGTGAGCCGCACGCTCATTTCCTTAGAGGGAAGGGGGCAAGCCAGATCTCCAAGAGTAGGAAGGTGCCCAGATTGCATCAGATCCCAATGCCATTGCTCTTTCCACTGCTATTCTGCCTTGAATCTCCTCTGTCATCCTTAAAGATACAAGGAGATGGGAAGGAGAAAGGGAACTGGAGAGGGTCCTCTTACAGATAAGGCCTGGGTACTGACTTGATAAGCAGGATTGCCGGAAGGCCCCTTCCCCCAAGTGATGGAAGTACCAGAGTCTCTGGAGGGTTAGTCAAGAGAACCCTGTGCTTTCTCTAGCAGAGGCAGACAGCTTTGGCAGATTACAAAAAAAGGCCCAAAGAGGTAATGGAAAGTGCAGTTCACTCAGGCACACACATTCAAAGAGCACCTCAGATAAGCTTTCAAAAAGGGAAAATAATTGTGTGCTAATTGGTCTGTTGACAGAGACTGTCCTGCCTTCAGAAAGCCCTGATGGATCTCAGGTTCATTAGCACATCCAATTTTCCATAAATACTAGATCGTGTGAACACTCATTCCAGTGAGCCTGCTCTCCCCCACACCGCCCTTTGCCTCCCTGCTGCTCTTGTCCTACCTAGGGGCACACCTACAAAGCTAAGAGGGACAGAAATGGGCTTCTAATTGTGAGCAATAGGGCGGGGCAGGGTGAGCACAGCTGATGGTGTGTGTGCTTAAAAGAGCTGCAAATTGAATCCCAGGCTGGGCACTGAGGAATTCAGACAAGTCTTGTTAAGGATGCTTTGTGAAAACCACTCCTTTTTGCCATCCTGGGACCCACCTGAATTTTGTGTGGGCTCTTTTCAGTAAGCTCTGGAACCTATCAAACCAAGTCCTTCCCCAGACTTCGATTAAGTAGAGGGCAAGCTGAAAATGAGAACAGGCTTCTCTGCTTAACGGCTCTGATCCCTTCCCAGGCATCACGGACAGGAGGTGCGGTGTATATGTTCAGCCCTTTACAGTTTGCGAAGGGTTTCCATGTGAACTGTGTCATTGGGTGTCATCCCTACCACATGGCAGAGACAGGGGTGGGATTCACAGTATTAATCAGCGGGTAAGACAGGAGTGTGAGGACTGATCAGAAGAGGTGCCAGCAGCGGCACCAGCAGCATTCTGGAGACCTGCCGAGGTCCATTCGCCATTTGGTTTCCATCAAGGGGAGATCTGGGGCCTCCAAGGGAGGGATGGGGCGGTTACAATGGCATCCAGGTGATTGCATGAAGACTATACCTGCTGGCATGGAAGTGGTTTAATATTCTAATAGCTGGTGTAGCCCTGTCAGCTGAAGGTAAGCCCTGGGTACATGTTAGCCAAATAGCTGGTAATCTCATGTCTTGGGGTTCATTGACTTCACAAGGTCAGAGAAATGGTGAGCACCGAGACTGAAACTTGATCCCATGCCTTCTCCCTTGAGCAAGGTTGTTTCCCACTAAACCGGGCAGCCCACCTTCACCTACCTAGCATTTTATTGAGTGCCTCACCACATGCCCACCACTGTGAAGGAAGGGTGTGCAGACTACAGAGGCCCTACTGCTCCAAGCCCTCCTGCCATCCCTGTGGGTGTGGGAAGGTGGCCGTGGGGATGCACACAGCTGGAATGTAATGTGACAAATCCTACACTGGAGGTATGCAGTGATGAGGGTAAACCTTACAGCAGAGTGAGATGTTCAGTGGGGTCTCAGAGGAACATGTCAGATAAACCAAAGGGAACAAGATGCTTCTCTCTCCATGTTAGTGAAAAGAGGTGGCTAACAAGGGGGAAAATGTAGAGACAGAAGAATAGGCAGACAGGTTGCAGGATTTTCCCTTCGCCAAGGCTGACCAGGTGAGCAGAACCCCATGCCACCCACCTTGTTGCAGAGTAACGACAGTGCTGGAAGCCAGCTCTACTGCTGCAAAGGCATGTTCAGTAGAGGGAAGTGGGTGGTAGGGGCTGCAGCCCCAACAAAGGAGTGTCAGTTAGCAGGGACGCGCTGCGGGATGCATCTAGCCTCCTGGCCCTTGCTGTGTGGATCTGTAAAAGCATGATCGAGTAAAGAAATGGTCTCTGGAGGAACACTTCACAGTAGGCTAAAATGAGCAGTTCACCCTATCAGGTGAGCATGTGGTAGGATAGGGTGCCAAGACCTCCCAGTGCTCCTTAGTCTAGCAGTGTGTTCCTGGACAGGTCACATGGTTCTCTAGAGCCCACTAAGCTACATGAGGATGAGGACGTGGAGGAGTGGAGGGAGGAGAAAATCCTGTTTTCCCATGTCTCTGAATTGCATCCCATGGAAAGAGCACATTGAACTCCTCAACAGAAACTCCAGGTTAATCCGCTCAGTGGAAGATGAATTATCTCATGTTCCAAAAAGAGCCTTCCAAGTATGGCGGCCCCACTTCTGGGGAGATGGGCAGTGGCTCTAGTTCTGGAAAGTGCATTGACTAGCTTCCTGTCTCTCACTTCACCACCTGCAGACTTTGCCAAAGAGATGAGTCCAGGAAGCCATATTTGAGACTATGTATTGGACTCTATATTGGCTTAAAGTGGACCCTGAACAAAAATTTCCTCCAGAGAAGTTAGAACTGTGGTACTGAGAGAAAAAATTTAAAGGGTGATGGTGAACACCCTTAAAATTCAGAACAAATAATTATCAAGCATTACTAAGTGCCAGAAACTGAGAATACAGCAATGAACAAGAGTGGCCCCTGCCCCAATGGCACCAGCTGAGAGAGAAAACAGAAAGATAGTGTTCAGTCTGGGCCACAGTCAGCTCCAGAACAAGGCAGAGCTAAATATAAGCTGACGTCATTGGCGTACAGAAAGGTCTAGAAAAAAAATAAAGGAAACAACTTGGAAGAGAAGCTAGAAGGTGAAGAAGATGAAAAAAATAGATGACCTGTATTCCAACAAGAAATGGGGTAACCTAGGAGTCTTATTGCCCTTTTGTAAGACCCATGTGCCTGGAATACATTTAGTGTCTTATCCTTGGAGATCTGTGATATTCTTTGCCATAGTCCTCTTTATAAACCATCTTTATGCTCAAGTGACCTGGAGTAGCTTTGTTTCTTTCAACTAAACATGTTTATATGCCCTTGTACACACACTGAAAAGAGCCTAACCTATGTGTAAAACAGGGTCAGTGACTCAGTCAGTCAACAAACCTTTACTCATCACCCATAATAGAATAGGCTCTGTACTTTTACTGGGAACCAAAGATGAATAAGAACCAGTCCCTCCCCTAAGGACCTTATGTTAGCTAGCAAATATAGTTCAAATGATAAGCCCTCTAAAAAAGGCATGTGTTTGATACACCAGAGTAGAGCATTTAACTACCTTGGGAGTCAGGAAAGGCTTCCCAAAAGAGTAGCCTTTTTGACTTGAGCAAAGAAGGGTGAGGGAGAGACACTTAGGTAAACAGACAAGCAAAGCAAACAGGTGCTTTGAATAAAGACTTATAGTGGGGTGCCTGGGTGGCTCAGTTGGTCAAGAGTCTGACTCTTGATTTTGAACTGTGATCTCACAGTTTGTGGGGTCAAGCCCCACATCTGGCTCTGCACTGACAGTGTGGAGCCTGCTTGGGATTCTCTCTCTCTTCTCTTCTTTTTCTCTGCCCACCCCCCACTCATTCTCCCTGCCCCCTTCTCTCTCTCAAAATAATAAACTTTTTTTTTTCTTTAAAGACTAACAGGACGGGCCTACATGATAGAAATTGTAAGTGAAGTGTTGATGGGGAAAACACGTTGAGAAGAGACAAAAGAACACTAGGGGTAATCTTCAATGGCTTTCCAGCTTTGTTAAGATGAGGAATTATTCTTTCTCAAACTCCATTTGTGCTGTGGCTCATGCATTCTCTCTAATATTTTTATTTGATCCTCACCAAAATCCTTCAAGGTGAAAAATATTTTAATTATTGGACAGTTTTAAGGATGAGAAACCTGAGATTCAGAGTAGTTAGGTACCTGTTCACAGCCTGCCAGGAGCAGTGGCACAGCAAAGACTCCTGGGCTCGATCTTATGTTCTTTCCATTGTCACACTGCCACCGTGGCTGGGGCACAGTNTACTGGGAACCAAAGATGAATAAGAACCAGTCCCTCCCCTAAGGACCTTATGTTAGCTAGCAAATATAGTTCAAATGATAAGCCCTCTAAAAAAGGCATGTGTTTGATACACCAGAGTAGAGCATTTAACTACCTTGGGAGTCAGGAAAGGCTTCCCAAAAGAGTAGCCTTTTTGACTTGAGCAAAGAAGGGTGAGGGAGAGACACTTAGGTAAACAGACAAGCAAAGCAAACAGGTGCTTTGAATAAAGACTTATAGTGGGGTGCCTGGGTGGCTCAGTTGGTCAAGAGTCTGACTCTTGATTTTGAACTGTGATCTCACAGTTTGTGGGGTCAAGCCCCACATCTGGCTCTGCACTGACAGTGTGGAGCCTGCTTGGGATTCTCTCTCTCTTCTCTTCTTTTTCTCTGCCCACCCCCCACTCATTCTCCCTGCCCCCTTCTCTCTCTCAAAATAATAAACTTTTTTTTTTCTTTAAAGACTAACAGGACGGGCCTACATGATAGAAATTGTAAGTGAAGTGTTGATGGGGAAAACACGTTGAGAAGAGACAAAAGAACACTAGGGGTAATCTTCAATGGCTTTCCAGCTTTGTTAAGATGAGGAATTATTCTTTCTCAAACTCCATTTGTGCTGTGGCTCATGCATTCTCTCTAATATTTTTATTTGATCCTCACCAAAATCCTTCAAGGTGAAAAATATTTTAATTATTGGACAGTTTTAAGGATGAGAAACCTGAGATTCAGAGTAGTTAGGTACCTGTTCACAGCCTGCCAGGAGCAGTGGCACAGCAAAGACTCCTGGGCTCGATCTTATGTTCTTTCCATTGTCACACTGCCACCGTGGCTGGGGCACAGTGCTTTAAATAGGGTGATGCTTTGCACTCATGCATGCAACAGAGAGGGTGAATAAGGGAGAAGAGCTGAGAGTGGAGACGGAAAGACTAGTTGAAAAGATAATGGAAGAAAACTGGGCAAGAGTTGATGAGGTCCTGAATTCAGGGGAGAGCATGGCCATGAGGAGGCAGCGAGGGGCAAGTTAAAGACCTATCCAGTGCAGCGATTACAGTGGAAGACCATGAAGTCTAAGGCAGTGAGACAAAGAAGGCCATGAAGCGGGGTAGAAAATGAAAAGTTGGTCAGGTCAAAGGATAGGTAGGAACATTAATGGGACCTTTGAGTTGTTGCACCTTTCATTTCCAGAGAAGACCAATTCTTCTCCAACTGTCTATTTTTCTTGTTAGTCCCCTTCACTCGTTGAGAATTTCCAGCATTAAGCTTTCTTTCCACTGTCTCTGTTATCACCACAAGGTCTGCATCTCTCCTGTTGACCTCAGCAGCCATGTAGAAAACCCTTTGAATACCCTGGCCTCCCCGGCCCCTAGCCTCCCCTCTCCATTCGTCTTGTCCTCCAGCCCCACCTTAGCCACCCACACTCATGGCCAGGTCCAGAGCCTGATTTGTTTCNAAAAACCCTTTGAATACCCTGGCCTCCCCGGCCCCTAGCCTTCTCCCCTCTCCATTCGTCTTGTCCTCCAGCCCCACCTTAGCCACCCACACTCATGGCCAGGTCCAGAGCCTGATTTGTTTCACTAATTGCACTCTCTCCAGTCTCAAATGTACTTCGACTTCCAATCTTTTGACCTAACCAACTTTTCACATCCTAATGATCTCAAATCCCTTGGTCCATCACTATAATCACAGCTTTGTGTATACTCTCAACTCCCCTGCTTTTTATCTTGTACACACACACACACACACACACATTTCTGTTCAATCCAACTCTCCACCTACTCCATGCCTGCCTGTACTTGAAGTACCAAATGTAGCTGATAAAACTCGCAGCTATGCTGGTTGGTCCCATGTTATAATTATGCCTATGGGTCACAAATGGGGCACTCAGTGCTGCCTGACAACCCACGACATTTATCTAGTCCATTAAAATACCTAACTCCTACTCTTAGGAAACTATCTACTACCTTCTTTTCTCAGTAATTCCTTCTTCTTCCTTTTAGCCAAGAACCCTGCTTCTTGTGGAATCGAGGAAATAGGATCAGTCAGGACATCTGCACCCCCACCACCACCACCACGTCTTCATCCTACTGCATGTGTCCTGTGCACTTGAATGCCTCCTACTACAAAGGATGAGATATTTATGCTCCTATGTAAGAGCCACTCCTCCCACCTGCCCAATTGTTTTTGCAACTGTCTCCCATCACTCCTGCATCATTTTCTCCCTCTCTCCTGAATCATTTCAATCAACATGCCAAGATTCTTGACTATCTCCCATCTCAAAAACAAAAATTCCACCTCTCTTGACCTTATGCCACTCTCCAGTGATCACCCATTTTTTTCGGTTTGCCTTTACAGCAAAACTCTTAAAGAATTGTCTCTACTCCATCGATTCCTCACTTTGTTTTCTCTCTTGAACCTTCTGCACTCAGTCTTTTGTCCCTGTCATGACTCCAAAACCACTCTTACCTAGGTTGCTAGTTACGTCCATGTTGCCAGGTTGAAGGTCCATTCTCTGTTCAATAGCATCTAACACAGCTGCCTGCTCCTTC
The DNA here is from genome assembly GCF_008692635.1 of Crocuta crocuta. Classification (NCBI taxonomy): domain Eukaryota; kingdom Metazoa; phylum Chordata; class Mammalia; order Carnivora; family Hyaenidae; genus Crocuta; species Crocuta crocuta. The sequence goes on from NW_027529934.1 coordinate 14,614,172, forward strand.
TTCTATGAAACACTTGCTTCACATGGTCTTGTGATAGGACTTTGGTTCTCTTCATACCTTTCTGCCTGGTATCAGCCTTCTCTGTTGGATCCTCTCCTCTTCCCCATTCCTGAATATTGATGTGCTGCACAACTCAGCCTTAGGACTGCTCTACCAGCTACATCCACTCCTCAAGTGATCTCACCTCATCCTTTCCCCTGATACTAAATACCAACGACACGTGTGTATATGTTTGTATGCCAAATTTACATCTTCAATCCTGATCTTTCTCTCTGAATCCTGGTGTTTATATTCAACTGCCTGTTAATACCTCTACTTGGATGTCAAGTTCACTGTGTCTAAAACCAAGCTCTTGATTTGCTTCTTTCAGAATGGCACCTCCCCCAGTGTTGTCCTTCTCAGTAAACGCAATCACTGTTCATCTCGCTGCTCATGCCAAAAATCTTGCAATTAATCTTGATTCCTTTCTTCTAATTTATTAGCTAAGCCTGTAGGCTCTACCATCAAAATATATCCTGCATCTGCCAACTTCTCACTACCTACCTCTACAGACCCAGCTTTGTCTGAGCAAGAACCCATTATTTCTTCCCCTGACCACTGCAATAGTCATTGCGTCAGTCTCCAGGATCCCTTTCTCCTCTCTCCCCTGATCAGTAATGCCCTCATGATTTTAACATTCTTTATTGACCTCTGTCTCAGGCAATCTACCACCAGAGGCGNCCCCAGCTATATTACGCAGTGTTTCTAGATTGTAACATGCTCACTGCCACTTCAGGGCAATTGCACGTGCTCTCACTCAAGATACCCATGTGGCTCCCTCCCCCCCTCCCTTCATTCACATCTCTGATTAAATGACATTTTTTCACACAGGTCTTCCCTAAAGTGTGGTGTTCCCATCCCTCTCTATCCTGTTGTCCTCTCTATCCTATTTCTTCATACCATTCATCCCACCTGACATTATATATTTAATTCATTATGTCTCCACCACTAGAATTTAAGCTTCATGAGGGCAGGGACTTTATATGTGTGATTCACTCTGGGATTCTCAGTACCCAGAGCAGTACCTGGCACATAATAGGAGTTCAATAAATATCTACTGAACCAATAAATAAATGACCAAAACTTTCTAAATTTGGGGTGTGATAAAAGCAGGCTATAAGATAAGACTGACCACTACTCGCCACCTTAACTTTATATTTAGAATAAAAATAATCCAGCATTCTCAAGTATTGTCATTGCCCTTCTCTTCCCTATTTCAGTATGAAGTTTCCTAGAATTCTACTAGATATAAGTAGAGAAGACAGGATGAAGGTTATGATTATTAATGTGGTAACTTTTGATCATTTTCCAACATGCATGGGATCATATCACCCCTCTGCTTAAAACTCTCTGGGTGTTTTCCATTACACTTTGACATATTAAAATCCTCATCATGGCCATGTGATCTGGGTCCAGTCTACTTCTGAACCTCATCTTCTACCAGTGTCATCTTACTCACCTTACTGTCATCACAACAGTCTTCTCTGTGTTCCAAGGCACCAAGCCGGTTGCTGTCTCAGGGCCCTAGCACTTCCTGTGCTTGCTGTCTGAATACTCTTCCCTCAGATCATTCAGATGTCAGCCTCAACGTTTAAACCCAAAGTTCCCTCCCCAGACCAATCTGGCTAATATTAGCTGTTCCTTTCCCTCACCCCAGGAAATCTACCTTATGACTTTGTCTTTTCTTTCCATTTTTATCTAAAATGACTTTGCTTTGACCTCATCCCTCACTAGAACATAACATCTGCCAAATAAGGACCCTGTCTACCTTTCTACCAAGTCTGTTGGCTGGAGACTGCCTCACAGTAGAAGCTACATGACTATCTGCTGTGCAAGTGAAGACCTGGGTCATAGGGACGGTTGTGCCTAATCTCAGAAAGCTGCTTTCCCACGTCCATCAGTCAGGCCTAACTGGCTTGGAGCTGGCTAAGACTCTAGGCTCCCTCTTGGTTTCTCTCTGCCTGTCTGCCCCCCCTCTCCCAGTACATCGCAGGTGGTTACCTTGATGGCCCCTGTGGCTATCTGGATATGGTGCAGCCGCCTCAGTGTGCTCTCTCTGTCGATGAAGTAGGAGGCTGCCAGTTGGTGTAGGGTCTCCAGGGACACGGCAGAGCTGTTCCCACCGCCCCCAATGGCAGGGGCACTTCCTGCTGTCTCTGTCTTGCGGCTCAGTTTCCGCTTGTCCACAAAAATGGTTAGGGACTCTTCCCCTAAAGCAAATGACATGGGTCCACTGGTGAGGCCTTCTGAATCCCCTACCAATGAGAACATGAAACCCGGGGCCAGAACAGTCAGAGCTCACGAGTCTGGCCCTGCAGATGCCCTCTTTCCCCGTCACCATCTTTAGAACAATCTCATCAGACAGGGCACAGGGTGCCAGGCGTCCCTGCCTGAGAGGCCTTCCTCCTTTTCCTTCATTCTTTAACTGCCCCATAGCTCATCCCCTCCCCTCCAGCCTACCCATTTAACATCCTTTATTGATCTCAGTCTCAGGTGATACCTCCGTGGAGGAGATAAAATTTTCTCTCTCAAGTTGTTTATGAGAAGTCACCCTGGATATTTCTGCTCCCTCAGAAAGGGCAAAAGCCTTGAAGCTCACCCGCCCTCTTCCCCATCAAACACTCAGCACCTACCACATGCTGGCAGCTGCCCCGAACCCTCAGAGAGCTCCTTTTTGCCCATCAGATAGCGAGCTAAATGTTATAATAAATCTTGCTTTCTTCTTCCCAGGGCAGAGAGTACCCTGAATCTTCAGAGCTTTTGATTTGGCCACAGGTACACCATCCCCACTCCCAACCTTGTCCCTATCCAGCCCAGAATCACTAGAATTGGTTTGGGCAGTTACCAATCTTTAGAGAGGTAAGCAGGGGTCAGGGACCCAGGGGACATTTGCTTTCTTGCCCATGGGTCTGACAACTATAGCCACAGCAAATCTTAGGATATGGAGAAGCCTCTGGGTGAGAAAGCTCTGTCAAAAGAAAACTGGGAGCGCCCCCTGCTGGCAAGTGCTTAGTAGGAGCCTGTCAGTCCCCCAACCTCCTTACCCCACACCCCCTCCTCAGGAGGATGCTTATAAGCAAATAGTAATGTTCTGGGCTGAAGCTGGATGTCAAGAGGTTATACTGTTCTCAAAGGCACCAGAAAGAAAAATATTTCTCAGCCAGTAACAGGCAAGGAAGAACAAAGAACGAGGAAGAGTCAAGCTATGCCCCTTGGGTCTTAAAGCTATTTTCAGTGATCTGACTGCCACTTAGTGTGCGGTCATGATGTTGCTTACCTCCAAGGGTGGCAGAAAGCAAGAAATGAGTGCCGTACTTTTTGATCAGGTTTTCAGTAACCTGTTGTAGGTTGGGTCTCCTTCCGAGGAGGCGGATGTTCCGGATAAATTCTGGGGCAAGCGGCAATGGCAAACTGAAGAAGTCCCTCCTCTCCAGAGCCAAGTTGTTTACCTTCCAACGGGCAAACTCCCTGGAGGAAAAGTCAAGGGGTAAAGAAAAAGCTCAATGTATTTAAGAACAAGAAGCATAAAATACGAAAGAGGTAATGTTCTTCCTCCACTTGTACCCTCCTCGCTCCCCTCGGCACACATCTCTCCACATGGAGGCACCCAGTGTCTGAAAGAGGCTGTTTGGCCTCCCACCCAGCTTCCCATTCCCAGGCTCTGAGAAAACCCTGTCTCGGCTGACTTCCATCAGAACCTATTCCCATCTGCTTTCTCACAGGAGTTTCTGATTAGCTTATTCACACGCAGGTAGTCATGTAGTGGCGTAGTACGGGAAAACAAATATGCCAGCAGTGAAAACAGCAGAACAGTGGTTTGCAGAGATATGATTTAGTCACAGTTGCCGCTCCGTGGATGAGTCACATCACCTATCATGGCCTCAATTACCACTTGAAAGTCACAAGTATGGTCTACAACAATGGTTCTCAAACTTTTTGGTCTCAGGACCCACTCACATTCTTAAAAAATGATGGAGTCTCCCATATTTATGGGGCTTCTCTCTATGGATAATTACCACTTTAAAAAAAACCAGAAAATTCAAATTTATGTATTAGTTCATTTAAAGATAACAGCAGTAAATCCATTACATGTAACATAAATAAGATATTTTTATTACCATAACCGTATGTTCTGAAACAAAGCCAATTTAGCAAGAAGAGTTGTCTTAATTTGCATTTTTGCAAGTCTCTTTGATCTTTGGCTTAGCAGAAGAGAGCTACATTCTCGTATTTGCTTCTGAATATATTCTTCTTTGTGGATATTCACTAAATGCAATACATGTCGTTCCTTAAAGGTTAGTTACAGAGTGGAATGTGAAGCCACACCAACACACTTTTTACACTCTATTACATTAAGATCCAGTGTTCTATGGTGTATTTTGAATGGATCTTTTTACCCTTTGTGATTTGGAAACATCATGCATTGGTCATCTAAAAAGCATGGGATCGCTGAATTACCTCTTCCACATCATGACACTTTCATTACAGAATTAAAACACACCACATTGGCTAATATCACAAATCTCACAAGTAAAGTTGCTATGTATTGGAACTGCTCCCAAGCTCATAATGACAAATAAAAGTTTTCCAAAATTCTCATTTTCATTTATAAGCTTAAATTTTATCATTGGCAACAAATACTGTTAGCTGTTTTCCTTGAAGAGGTAGGCTTACTTTATCCCCTCCCTTTTTTTTTTTGAGAAAATGTTTGCTAGACACTAAAGTCTAAATAACCATAGTTCATCTGTTGGTGGTTTTTTCAAGAAAAAATCAGTTCCAATGAAAAAGTGACTAGTTCACCTTACAATTCAATCACAAAAGCATTTTTCCCTGAGACAATCATCATTCTTCAGTAGCCTTAGACTCATGTTATGTGTATTTTACATTTCATCATAAAAAATATTAAAAAGATGTGTAGGGGTACCTGGCTGGCTCAGTTGGTAGAGTATGAACGCTTGATCTCTGGGCCATGAGTTCAAGGCTCACCCTGGGCATGGAGCCTACTTAAAAAAAAGATGTATGCTTAAGGGTCAAGAACCAATAAAATTAATAAATTTAACTGCTTCAAGGACATTCTTATGTGAATCTAGCATACTCCCAAGCATGTATGTGTGTGTGTGTTTAGGTCCAAGTATCTAATGATGGAGATGACTAGTGTGATTTGGTGGGACTACCTTTATTCAAACTCAGATTCTAATAGTTTTGTTCACCACTGTTTTTGTGCCGTCAGTGCAGATGTCAATATGGACATCCTGAAAAGACCTAAGAGAACCCATATTTTGAGAAGCCCTATTGTATAAGATGGCAAAATTCCAAATTCCTTTCTAGTCCCATCTAGACCTTTAATCTTCATACTTTGATGCTCACTGAAAGGGACACATTTCCAAGGGGAATCTGTCCTGGGATGAAATTTAAAGGATCAAATCCATTAGTAAGAAAGTACTTTCCCATGGCCTGTCAAATTAGACTCTAAGGACCAGCTCCATTGCCTTAGGGAACAACAAAATACAAGGTCTTCTCAACCTTCTCACCTATCCCCGCTCTGCTCTTTATGGCAGTGTTGACGTTTGGACCAATTTTCTCCCCAAATCCATGGGCACCAAATGATAGGGCTATAGAAGAACAAAAAGAATTACAAAATAAATTCATAAAAATCCATGCCCAATTTAAGGCTATAGAATTCTCCCTTTTAACTACAGAGACTAAGACAGAGAGGAGGGGCATGTGCCAAATAGTACCAGGGAAACAAAAGAAAAGAGACAACTAATAATTCAAGGTTTCAACCAAGTCTTTTAAAATTCCCATTGTGTGTCTTTATTTATCTAAGCAGGCAAGTTTATAATAATACAGTATCATTTATTTCCTTTGTACAGGAAATGTTAAACTTTAATTAAAGTACAGGGTATTTGTCAAAGTGTGTTCTATCCCAAAACTCACTGCAGCATGATGAACAATCACTTGATCTCATGTCTGATTGGCCAAGTGGCCAATCAAAAGACACAGAGTGGTTTAATAGATTAAAAAAAAAAAAAACCAACACAACTATATGCTGCCTACAAGTGACTCACTTCGGCATTAAGGACACCTATACTGGAAGTCAAGGGATGGAAAAAGATATTTCATACAAATGGAAACCCAAAAGAAACCTGGGGTAATTATATTTATATCAGATAGAGTAGGTCTACTCTCTAAGCCAGACTGTAACAAGAGACAAAGAAGGGCATCATATAATGACAAAGGGATCAATTAATCAAAATAGTTATGCACCCAACATAGGAACAACTACACATATCAAGCAAACATTAACAGATCTGAAAGGAGAAATAGACAGTAGTTCAGTGATAAGAGGGGACTTCAATACCTCACTTTCCATCATGGATAGACCATCCAGATAGAACATCAAAAAGGGAACATCAGCTTTAGGCTACATATTAGACCAGATGGACATAATAGATATTTGCATAACATTCCATTCAATAGCAGGAGAAAACACATTATTCTCAAGTGCACATGGAACATTCTTCAGAGTAGATCATGTGTTAGGTCTCAAAACAAATCTTAATGAATTTAAGAAGACTGAAATTATATCATGCATCTTTTTCAACCACTATTGTATGAAATTAGAAAGTACAAGAAATAAAGTGGAAAATGCACAAATACATGGAGATTAAACATGCTCTTGAATAACCCATGTGTCAGAGGAGAAATAATAAACATCTTGAGACAAATGAAAATGGAAACACAAATACCAAAATTTATGGGATGCAGCAAAAGTAGTTCTAAGTGGGATGTTTATAGTGATAAATGCCCACACTAAAAAAAATAAAGACCTTAAATAATAACCAAATTCACACCTCAAGGAACTGGAAAAGAACAGCACATTAAACCCAAAGTTAGTAAAAGGAAGAAAATAACAAAGATTAGAGCAGAAAGGAATGGCATAGAGACTAAAAAGACAATAGCAGAGATCAATGAAAATAAAAGCTGGTTTTTGGAAAGTATTTTTAAAAATAGACAAATCATGAGAGAGGGCAAGATGGCAGAGAAGTAAGGAGCTCCGTANAAATCATTAGCCTGACTAACCAAGAAAAAAAGAAAGAAGACTCAAAGAAATAAAATTGGAATTGAAAGAAGAGACATTACAAATGATACCACCCAAATACAAAGGATCACAAGAGACTACAATGAACAATTATATACTAATAAACTGGACAGTTGATGAAAAATAGATTAATTCCTAGAAACATATAAACTACCAAGACTGAATCATGACTAAATAGAAAATCTGAACAGACCAACTACTAGAAAGCAGATTGAATCAATAATAAAAAAATCTCCCAACAAACAAAAGCCCAGGATCAGATGGCTTCTCTGGTGAATTCTACCAAACATTTAAAGGAAAAAATCCTACCAGTGTTATCCAAACTCTCCCAAAAACAGAAAAGGAGGGGAAATTTCCAACCTCAATTTATGAGGCCAGCATTACCTTGATGCCAAAACCAGACAGGGACACTACAAGAAAAGAAAACTATAGGCCAGTATCCCTGATAAACATATATGTAGAAATCTCCAAAAAAATATTAACAAACTGAATTCAACCGTACATGGAAACAATCATACATGATAACCAAGTGGGATTTATTCCAGGAATGAAAGGATGGTTCAACATTTGCAAATCAATCAATGTGATACATCACACTAATAAAACTAAGTATAAAATTCATATGATCTCAGTAGATGCAAAAAAAAAATGTTTCTTGAGAAAATTCAACATTGATTTATGATAAAAACCCTCAACAAAAAATGTATAGAGGGTACATACCTTAACATAATAAAGACCATATATGACAAACCCACAGCTAACATTAGGCTCAATGATGAAAAGCTGAAAGCTTTTTCTCTAAGATCAGAACAAGACAAAGTTGCCCAGTTCTGCCACTTTTATTCAACATAATACTGGCAGTCCTAGCCAAAGCAGTTAGGCAAGAAAAAGAATTAAAAAGCCTCCAAATCAGAAAGGTAGAAGTAAAACTGTCTGTTTACAGGTGACATATATACGGAAAACTCAAAAGACTCCACCAAAAACACCTGTAAGAGTAAACAAATTTAGCAAAGTTGCAAGATATAAAATCAATATATAAAAATAAATTACATTTCTACAAACTAATGACAGAATACCAGGAAGAGAAATTAAGGAAACAATCCCATTTACAGTTGCATCAAAAAGAGTGAAATACCTAGGAATAAATTTAACAAGGAGTGTGAGAGGTCTGTACACTGAAAGCTGTATGATACATTGATGAAAGAAATTGAAGACAACATAAATAAATGGAAAGATAATTCATGGATTGGAAGAATCCATATTGTTAAAATGTCCATTCTATTCAAAGCAATCTACAGATTCATTGCAATCCCTATAAAGTTTCCAATGGCATTTTCCATAAAATAGAAAAACGCAATCCTAAAATTTGTATGGAACCACAAAAGACCCCAAGTAGCCAAAGAATCTTGAGAAAAAAGAACAAAGCTGGAGGCATCATGCTTCCTAATTTCAAGCTACATTCTAAAGCTTTACAAAACATTATAGTCCTGGCATAAAGACAGACACATTGATAGTGGAACAAAACAGGGAACCCAGAAACAAAACTCACATATATATGAGCAGTTAATTTGTGTCAAAAGAGCCAAAAATATACAATGAAAAAAGGACAGTCTCTTCAATAAATGGTAGTGGGAAAACTGAATAACCACATGCAAAAGAATTAAACTGGACACCAATCTTTCACCACACACAAAGATCAACTCAAAATGGATTAAAGACTTAACTGAAGACCTGAAACCATGAAACTCAGAAGAAAGCACAGGCAGTAAGCTTCTTGACATGGGTCATGGTGATGGTGTTTTTAATCTGGTACCAATCCAATCTCCCTGCTTTGTGGTAGAACACATAGAGACTTCAAGTAATACAGAATTTCTAACCTATCAGTTATATTGCCAGGAGAAATAAAAAGCAGGCATTCTTCCATTTTTCATAATTTCTTACAATGGTCTAAACCTTCAGCAAAAGGAAAGATTACCTTACCATAGAGATAGCTCCCACTTTAATAAGTTTAATAAATGAAAATTGGTGGTCATTTTGCTTGCTCAGTCCCTTCATTCAAGACTGTCAAAGAGTATCTCCTACAAAAAGCCTTCCCTGGCCATCCCGTCTCAGAGAGCACCCTCTCTCTCTCACCCTCTGTCCCATGCTCTGCTTTATGTATTTTTTTTTTAGCACTTATCACTACTTGCCATAATGTATTTTTAAATTCTCTTTCTCTCCCAGTAAAACAAAAACTATGAAAGCAAGATGGATTCTTTTGGTCTTATTCAACAGCAATAGAACAATGCTAATAGTTCTAAAACACAATAGATGTTCAGTATATCTTTGCTGAATGGGAGATTCTCTCATTATATTTATTGAAAATAAAGTCAATTATTTGCTGTCATAGCTCTACTAATCCTTTAATTGTTTGCAAATTATTGACAACTGGATAAAAAAAGGCTACAGGATGAGAATATATAGGAGCAACTACCAATTCATGATTGATCTGAAATGAAACTAAATCATCCTAAATGTGTATGCATATCAATGGGAAAATTATATTTGATTTATAGATGTGTAATTTGCAGTAATGACTTTGTGCATTTTTAATATACAAATCAAGGAACAGACAGTATTTTCTTATGCTTTGGTAAACTGAGTCTGGGACCTCTTCCAGTAGACATGGACAACTTCCAAACCCGGGAGCACATTCTGAACCCATGTCCCCACTCTGAACTCCCATGAGTATGGAGCTCCCATCCAGATTCTCTATGTTTTATATCCAATGTTAATGATCAGCAACCCCAACCCCCTGCCATGGGTCTAACAATTTCTGCCACACTCATAAGGTTAAACATCACCAAAAGAAGCAACAATCGGAATTAGGCACTTTTCCTTAGTCTTCATCTTCCTTTGTCCAATGTCAGACTTGGAAAATCATATATTTTACCCAAACCAAGAAGAATTTTGAGCACATCTTAATGAACGAGGGTGTGGAAGCTCAGAAAGCTAAGTAATTTGCCTGATGTCACATAACCATCAAGAGGGAAACTTGAGTTGTTAGAATTAAAAGGAACATTTTAGTCCTACTTGCCAATATTTTTCATATTATTGTGTACATTGAAAATTCTCCATGTGATGCACTGGGACCAGACAAGAGGAGACAAGCAAAGAAAACCCTGCTACCCCAGATTTTTCCAGTTGCCCCAAGAGCAGAAGGGGTCAATCCATGGACATACTCATACATATCTATCCATATCCATTTGCAGTACCACCAGGCACCAGCATGCATACCAGTTGAGAAGGTCTATTCCATTCCTCTTATGTTATGATTGAAAACCACAAAACAAGGGAGGAAATCAGTTTGCTTAAAGCAATATAACCAATTGGTACCAGAACCAGAACAAAATAGTGTCCTGACCCTCCCACAGTGCTTTTAACAACCATGATGGTGGTGACAATAGCAACAGGGAGACCCAGTGAGGTTAAGAAAATCATTTGTATGAAGTTACAGAATCAGAAAGTGGCTGAGATTAAAACCCAGGTCAATACCTTACTGCTGCTTCTGTAACACTATTTTCCCTTGTGTACATTGTGTTTTATGGTATTGTAATTACTTTTAAATGTTTACTATCTTTTAATGAAAATATTTCATCACCTGGAACATTTCATTCCTTCGTTCTCTATATAAACATGAATTGACTGTACATTCAAAGCACACACAGCAAAGCAAAACCTTTTTAGATGAAGGTGGCTTCAACACACCCATTTGCGAAGGAGAAATTGAGACCTAGTTAAAAATCAAGTCCATACACAGTACCATGGGAGAAATCAAAGATAAAGGCCTGATTCCAACTCCTATGGCTGCTCAGGAAATCATAACACAGAATAACAAATGACTTAGAAAAAATGAATGATACTGTCTTAGGAAGCATTTTATGAGCAAATAATAAAAAATAATGGTTAACATTTAATGAATTCTTAGTATGTGCCAAGCATTCCAAGCATCTTATAAGCATAAACCAATACAATATTCAAAACACCCCTACAAGGGGGAAAATATCATTATCCTCATTTTATGGATGAGGAAATTGAGGCACAAGTAAGTTAATTTGCCCAGAGGGTAACACCCAGTAGGTGGCCAAGTCAGGGTTTAAAAGAAGATGTCTGACTTCATAGTCCACAGTATTTACCACCATGCTAGTCCACCTACCCCGTGAGACTCAAAAGAATAACCACGTTTTTGTGCGCGTATCAGCCCAGAATTAGGCATAGGCCTCAGCTGCTGGCAGGAACGTTCAGGCTCTGAGGGTGCCTGGCAGTTTTCTCTTCTACTTCACTAAGTTTCTTCCCTGCCCTCTGGGGCCCTTCATTGAATCAAAATAATGGGGGGAAACATCTGTGAAAGAAGTTTGAGCCAGAAAGTGGTAAAAATGTACTTACAGAACTTATTAACCTGGTTCTTTCCAGCATCTGAAAACCTCAGAAGGCAATACTGGAAGGCAGCCTGAGCTATTCAGAGAATAAATGTTCATTTCCGATTTCTCCTTTAGCAGTTTTTTTCCAGTAATAAAATAATCAAGGCTCTTTTTTTCCCTAGGAAAAGGATGTTTTCCTATATATCAATTATATTAACACAGTACTTCAATTAAGCCATCATCTTTGTTTCAATTAAGACATCAAGTAAATCTCCATTTCAATTTAGCCATTTCTCTTAACATCTTCCCCCACTGTGTCTGTTATGGGAGTAAACAGTCTGAGAGAGCAAACATCTCCAACAGTAGTGAAGCCCCCGTAGAAAGTGCCTTTAGAACAGCAGAGACAACGAAAGGGCTCCCAGGTTAAGCCAAAGAGTGACCAGAACTCTCCAACATGGACTCCGCCTACAAAGGTGTTTAAGCGCTACATGGGATGGCCCTTCAGTAGGCTGCTATAAGAAGTTGACTCCACTTTCCATCATATTTTAGATTAGCCCAGAGTGAACAACATTATGTTTTTGTCAAAGGGTTAACATGCCCATAAAATCATTTATAGCAACCAAAATTATGGAAAGGTAACATCCAGATTAGAGGGTAAACCCCAGTGTGTTACAGCAGTGGTACACACCAATACAGAGAATATGGTAGGCAAAATCCAAAATCTCGCTGTATATTCTGAAATGGTCATAACTTTCTTTGTCCCAAACTGCTCAACCCTAATGGTCCAGATTGCCAACAAGTGATGTTTCTGGGTGTCTGTGAGCTTAGGGATTTTCCCAGAACCTAAAGGGCCTTCCATAGGAAAGCAGAATCACAGCCATACCAAGCTAGGGCAATAGGAACTTCCGCAGGACTTTGGGACCTGACCAGCTCTGGGTTTGAAGCAAAAGGGGCTCTGATGAGAATACTAACTGGCTACAAGGTGTTCCTAATTTGAAAGCTGTAACTAAAGAATGCCTCCTAGTCACAGCCACTAACTCTAATGTCACCCACCACGCTGCGGCACCGTGTTCCTCCAAGTGATACAAGGTCAACAAGAACTGTGGCAGCATGTATGCCCCCTGCAGGGTCTCAGGCTCCTGGAGATGAAAGACTCGGAAAGAGCACAGCTGGGAACCTTCCATCCATCCCAGTGCTGCTTCCAGCAGCTCAGTGCTGAGGCACCAACTTTCTGGCTTGTAAATGCACACTGATCCAGTCCCCATGCAGAGACATTACCTACGAAACCTCCCTCCCTTATGAAGCCTTCAAGGAGAGAGTATTTTACAAAGAAATCCACAGTCTAAAAACAAAAACAAAACTATACCTCAATGAGGCTGAAATCTAGTAATAATGAGCACTGCAACCTACCATATAGGTACTTATGCTGAGACCTGGGGCTAATAGCGAATTAATCATTACCAGTTTTCCAATAGACAGATCTTTCCATTTCTGTTGGAAAGCATATTCAGGCACATTTCCAAGGCCACCAGTATGGCTGTCATTTGGAAAGTCTCATTTCCTGTACCCTCAGTATGCAGCTCTACCCGCCCCCTCCATGATGGGCCCCCACAGGCTTGGCGCCACCCTGCCCAGTGTCAGTGTGTCTCTGAGTATTAGGAGCCCATTTTTTCCTCCCGAGTTAGACCCCAGGCTGGGTTTACTGGGGAGACCATCGATGCCATTTCCAGCAGAGCCAACCAATCATCACCTGCTCACTCGGGCGGCAGTTCTCAGAATAGGATCTGGGACTCCCAGGCAGGTTGGGGAGAATTGTTGTGGCAGCCATGGAGCCAGGATGCCCACCTCCAGGCACCACTTTGAAAACAATGGCAGAAAGAGTAGGCTGTCGTGATAGGAAATACTGTCCCCTTCTCTCTACTTTGGCCCTCCTGATCTATTTCCAATAACCACTTTGGGGGGCACCCTCCTCCAACCTTCAGTGTTCTGAGGGGCTGCCAATGCTGAAAGGGACTGAGTTCTCATTCTCCAAAAGGTTGTTTTTGGTAGGAACTATACCTGTAAGAAAAACAAAAATTGACTGGTTTTCCTTGAAATATGAAGGAAGACACAGGACAGGTCATTGAATAAAATATGTACTAATATTGAATAATATGTACAAATAAGTACTTTAGAGCAAAAAAAAAAAAAAAAAAAAAAAAGATGAGTTGGACTTAGCCAAAGACACAAATAGTTTTCTTGCCATTTTTCCTGTGACTTTGTCTATGTAAACTGTCAACCAATGACCATGGGAAAATTTCTCACATACCAACCAGTTCTGGATAAGATAAACGCAAACGTCTTTGTTCTCAGAGCTCACCTTTCTCTTGTAGAGGTGCCTTTCCCCAGCTAGATTGAGACTTGCCAGTTTGACACAGGAATCTCAATAAATGCCACTGAGAATTGCACTGCTGGTTTTCCTAAAAAGTCCCAGACACAAAGAAGCCTTCTTTTTCTTCATCCTTCTACCAATATACCTCACATCTGGGGCTACTGCTCCCACCACAGGACTTGGGCCACCACTGAGTTATCTACCTCAGTGAGACAGCTGAGATGGTTTCACATTCTTTAGCTGGACAATTTTAAGGACTGAGGGATATATCATGTTTTGGCCCCTGTACAGAAGGCAGTATTTCTAGACACATCACATCATCAGGAGATTTCTATCTCAACAACAGATTACTGTAATGTACTTAGCTATTAGAGCCTTTACTGCTATAATGAATAAGACATGATTAATCTGAGCTATAAAAAGAAATTATAATAAAAACCATAATCTCTTACATTGGTGTAGAGCTTTCCTTTCATTTTCAAAAATGTTTGTACACAGTTTTCACACAAGCTCAACTATTTTATCTATACAAGAACCTCGGGGAAAAGGAAGCAGAAATATCATTACTCAACTATTAACCTTTTATAGGTTAAAAGTGAAGAGACAAAGAGACAGAAAAAAGTGACTCAAGTCTCCTTTGATCAGTGGTAGAGTTTGACAAGAACCCAGACCACTTCATGAATGATTTTCTTCTGCCTTTGTCTGACCTGTGCTCAAATTCAGGGACTACGGTACATCCTCTATCATACTTCCCAGGAAATCCTTTGGCCTTGTTAACCAGGGAAAAATTCCAAGACAGGAAGGCTTCAGTCCAGGAGCCCTTTGGTTAAATAGTATCTCGGTCCATGCAACTCTAGGAGGGACAAGAACAGAGATGGGGCCGGCCCTCCCCCAATGCCCCTGTGCCCCTGTCCTTCCTGCTGTCTCGTAGAATTCAAGACGCTAGCATGTAGGTAATTTAGCAGCCTGCTGTGTTCTCAAACAACGGCCCGTAAACAATGATTGGCCAATTTCATTCTAATCTTCCCAATTTTGCTCTAATTAAAATCAAGCTGTAGCTTTCAAACAGTTTAATTAAGGCTGATTGGGAGACATGGGGAGGGGAGACTCCAGCTTAGAGGAGGGGGACTAGGTCACCGCTTGAAGAATCCCACACTGTGGGCTGGGGACTTGAAGAGTGCACCGAGGGCCGTGTGTATGTAGGATCGACATGAAAGACAACACACTCTTGGAATGAAGGGCCAGTGAATCTATGAGACCCGAATGAACTGAAAGGGGAGCTAAGATCTGTGTTTTACCACTCACAAAAATCTCAGTTCTGTTCTGACCTCCCAACCTGCTCCCCACAGCTCATCTGTTCGACTGTGGAGAAAATGGCTCTGCTCACCACTCTTTGCCTCCTGTTGTGCAAGTCTTTGCTCAGCAAGCTAACAGCCCGTGCCATGCTTCTCCCCAGCAAATGTCCATGGGCTTCCCATTATCTACTTAACTCTAAGAGAATTCCCCCAGACTGGCAGCTCCTTCCACTATTCTACAAGTTTATTCTTTTTGCAATGAGATAGCCCTTCTGGAATTTGGGTGCATTTACTTCTTATGTGAACTGCCCTTCTTTGGACTAAATACTTTTTGTTCCTTCAATAGCTTCTAGATTCCTAGGCTCTTATGCTAAACCTTCTCTGCATGCAATCTAGCTTGTTAATGTGTTTCTTTTTAAAGATGGCAACCAAAATTAAACACAATTCAGTAGCTGTGTTCTGAGCCATGGAGAGTATAGGATACAATTTCTGAGTACATCATTATCATCAACATTATAACTATCATCATTGTGTCTATCTACTGAGCCCTTATGTTACCAGTCATGGTACTGGATGCTTTACATATTTTTAAATCATCACCACAATCTTATAAATATCAGTGTGGCAGATTGAATCTTCATTCTCACCTATATTAGAATGCCCTTTGATACGGGACTTCACAGTATCCATTACTCATACAGCTGGACCTCATTTCCCTACCCCATTGACATTGAGCTTGGTCTTGTGGCTTCACTCTGGACAGACATATGACAGAAGTGACAAGGTGCCAAAACCGGGCCAAGACCTAAACAGGCACTGCATATTTTCTTCTGGCCTGAGACCCATAATAAACATCACTAGAGAAAACACCACATGGTCCCCCTTGCAGACCTGCAGCCTGAAGCATTCTAATTTTCAGTCAATCTAAAGATACATGATTATTGTTTGAATCTGAGTTTTGGGGTTAATTTTACGCCCATAATGTGGTTAACTGATACATGACAAAATTTTAGCCCTATTTTATAGCTGAGCTAACTGAGGCTCAGATACTTTAAGCATTTTGTCAAGGACACATCACTAACCAAAAGTAAAGATAGTCTATGATCTTTCATATAGGAAGGAAATATATTTCCTTTGTTAACACGCCCGAATATTGCATTCCTTTTTTGTTTTAGTATATATATACTAAATTTATTTAAATCTTTTCACTTTTTTATTGAAGTATAGTTGGCACATTTGCATTCCTTTTTAAATTTTTTTTTAACATTTATTTATTTTTGAGAGACAGGGAGCATGGGCAGGGGAGGGACATAGAGAAAAGGAGACACAGAATCCGAAGCAGGCTTCCAGGCTCTGAGCTGACGGCACAGAGCCTGACGTGGTGCTCGAACTCATGAACCATGAGATCATGACCTGAGCAAAGTTGGACACTTAACCAACTGAGCCAACCATGTGCCCACATTCCTTTTTTTGAAGGCAAATGTATCCTTGGCTAAACAGTGATCGTATGGTCAACCAGAACCCCAAATTTTTCCAACCCCATTTGTTTTTGTTTTTGTCTTAACTCCTGAGCTAAGCCACCTCTATCCTATATTTGTAAAATTGGCATTTTTCTACTTAAATCTGGGGCTTTGCACTTCACCACCTTCTTGCATTCTATCCCTCATGGCAGACTGGAAAGTGTTCTCTAAGCTATTTCTACTTTCTCCTTGGGCTCAGAGATACACAAATGTCCCCAGCTTCCTCTGCATTTAAATGTAGTCATGTGACTGGGTTCTGGCCGGGGGAATGTGAGCCCAGGCCCCACCTCTTAGACTTCCCATGAAATCCTTCACACTTTCTTTCCTTGTTTATCAGGGCCCAGAGGAGGACACTGCGGCCCTAGCCAATGACAGAGTAACTACATGAATGGAGTCTTAGTCTTGAATGATTTCATGAAGCAATCTCCTTTTAACCATCTCATAAATTGCACTAGACTTGAGCAATGAATAATTAAATAAACCTGTACTAACTCACTGAGATTTGGGGACTGTTTGTTCCAGCAGTTAACCCACTCTAATACCTTGATCATGTTGATCCCCTATTCCAGCCTGGCAAAAGAATCTTCACTCTTGATTTTATTGCCTATCTCGATAAGGGTCTCTTTCAATTACCTGATTTTATTGTCTATGTGGTCAAGCATCCATGCTTTCATTTCTCCTCAGCTCAGTAACATTCCCATATGGATCTCTATTTTTCTTGCACTCTGAGTCTAGATAGAAATGGTGTTAGTTTTGAGCCCCTGACTTTTATGCTGTAGGATCGTAGTGTGTGAGTCCTGCTCTAAGGGAAAAGCACCTGTCACCATGAAAGATTTACTTTGAACTATCTATAACTATAAAAATCAATGAATAGAGTAACTCAGGCTACAGTTAGGGAGAAAAGAATGTGGATTTTACATGATAAATTTGATTAATGTATGGAGACTGCAGTAGAGAGAATTTGATACAGTAAGACTGCCCCTTTGTTTCCTCTTTCTAAGTTAAACTCCCTGAATTTTCTCTCTTTTCTCTGCTCAAATTTCCCATTCTACTGTTTTCCATATTTACTCTCAGGAGACCCCTCACAAAAAAAAATAGTTCACTTCACTTGAAATAAACCAAATTGCAGGGGCACCTGGGTGGCTTAGTCGGTTAAGCGTCCGACTTTCACTTAGGTCATGATCTCACGGTTCGTGGGTTCGAGCCCCGCGTCGGGCTCTGTGCTGACTGCCAGCACAGAGCCTGGAGCCTATTTCAGAGTCTGTGTCTCCCTCTCTCTTTGACCCTCCCCTGCTCACACTGTCTCTCTCTCCTAGAAATAAATAAAAATATTTAATAAAAAAAAGAAATAAACCAAATTGTGTGTTTAGTTATCACCAAATAGTCCTAATAAAGAAAATCCTATTATTCTACCCATTTTACTGATGAGTAAAGTAAGTTCAGACAGAAACAACTTGTACAAGTTCACACAGCTGGAAGTAGTAGGATTGCAATTTAAACGTACACAGTATGATTCTAGAGCCTGGAGCCTCAACCACTTGTTTTCTCCTTCCATTGAATTCAGTCCCAGAACATGCTACTCTTACTGAGGCGTTTCATTCTCTTATTCTAACATGAGGTAGACATGGTACCAAGAACAGGAGATACAAAGATGCAATAAAACAGGTTCTTTGCCTGAAGGAGGTCAGGGCCAAGAGAAGAGCAAGTAAAGACAGGTAAGTAAACAAATACACAAGATAAGTTCTATACCAGAAATATGAACATATTGATGGGGAATCATAAGTGGGAATGGCAGGACTCTCTTGCAGGAACAAAAGAAGACTTCATAGGGAGTTGACATTTAAGTGGGATTAAGACATGGAAAGACACATGGCATCGGAAGGAGTCTTCGGTATCTGGGCAAATCAGGAGATGTTCAGTGAGACTGGAGCAAAGGACAGCAGGAAGAAAGTGTGCAGCACAGTCAGCAGCGCAGGGTCACGGTTCATTGGATATTTGTTGAAAGAGTGAATGGATGGGTTTGGAAGAAACTCTCATGCCAAGAAAATGCATTTGGGTTTTATCCTTTGGCCACAGAAGGACCCCCAGAGGACATCAGGCAGGTTGGATTGGAGAAGAGAGGAAAAATACAAGCAGTAAACAATGAATCCAGGAGAAGATAGAAGAAGCTGTCTTTGAAAGGCAGTTCTGAGATGGAAGCCACACAACTCAAATGTGGGGAGGGGATGAGGAGGAGGCAGAAGTTACAGTGCCCGGTGGCTGTGCCATTCTGGCTGCCATGCCAGGAAGCACAGCAAGGAATACAGAAGACATACATGTTGTAGGAAACACAATGAGTGCAGTTGAGTGCAGTTCTGGCTCCGGTTTTACCACAGATCAAATCTAGGTGCACAAAATCAGATCGAATTGGAGGCAGCTGCAATTCCTTGAAAAGCTGAGGAAAAAGTTAGGATTTCTTCCCTCTACATATAACGTGGATGAAAAACCTGTATTCTTCCACCATAATCCCAGCACATACTTCCAAGTTTTCTTGAAGCAATGATGTTTCCGATCCAGAGAAACGTCACCAAATCTTCTCAGGCGTGCCTGCAACCTAGAACCCCCCTCAGCAACCTTCAAAAACTGCCTAGAAAGCAAGAAGTTAAAGAAGTCTGTAGGGAGGAAAATGCCTGATCTGAGAAACTGCAACAGGGGGAACTCATACTGGTCCATGACAGTAGTCCTGAGTGCTTTGAAAGATAAGCAGGCAAGCAAGCTCCCTGGAGCCAGAAGTGGAAGAAAATCTTATGTCAAAATAAATTTCTGATATTTCTTATCCTGAAAGATGGAAAAGGGAGACATGGGCAAAAGAAACAAGGATGGTTTGAAAGAAAAACATGGAGAAGGGGAAGGAGAAAGAGAGAAGAGCTTCTGGAGGTAAGTTTAACAGTGCCGACAAGTCTAAGAATCAAGGAGAATAATGGTCTCCAAATATCTAGAGACCTGTCACGAAGAAGAGGCTTTTACACTTATTGTTGAGAAATAAGAGAAAACAGAGTCAGGACCAATAAGTGGAATTATGTGGAGAAATACTGATTCAGTTCCAGAAAGGTCTTTCTAATGTTTGGGGGTTATTGAATGGAAATTGGCTTCAATGAACAGGCAGGACTGGGTGTGCTCAAGCCAAGGCTGGCTGACCACCTTCATGGGAATTTGTAGAGTGGTTATCATCTGCACTGGATAGGAAACAGGTGATCCTTTTTTTAAAAAAAAAATTAATATGTATTTATTTTTGAGAGAGAGAGACAGAGTGCAAGTGGGGGAGGAGCAGAGAGAGGGAGACAGAATCTGAAGCAGGCTCCAGGCTCTGAGCTCTCAGCACAGAGCCTGACACAGGGCTCAAACTCACAAACCATGAGATCATGACCTGAGCCAAAGTCGGACGCTTAACTGATGAAGCCCCCGAGGTGCCTCAGGAAACAGGTGATCTTAACGCTTCCTTCTAGTTCACAGATTCAAGCATCACTGGGTTCCACTCTGCCACCCCATGCCCTCAGGCTTCTTTCTGACACTGCCTTCGCAGCTTGGGCCTTGTGTCCCAGGCCAACCACTAAATCTGTGGTTCCTAGATTTAGCCTCCTGACCTACAGACACCAACACAGACACTGCCCTACTTAGGGGTAACAGAAGGCAAAACATGTTTATCAGCCTCGACAGCCACATTTCCTCTATCAAGTTCCATTTGAGCATGAGTTTCCAGATGAGTGAGGCCGACATCCAGGGACCAGCACAGTGCCCCTTCCTGTCCACCTTTACCAGGCTCCCAGCTTAGAACATATACAGAACTAGCCGAGCGCAGGCTGGCTTACTGTGCTACAGTTTACCCTGTTACTAGTAAACCAACTCTGCCTCCCATATTGAGAGATAATTACATGTGGGTGTTTACATGCTTCCTTGGATCCAGGAGAATTCACTCCCCAAAGAGTCTTTCTTCCTGTCCCTCCTCTGTCACCAGCAGGTCCCCAGGTAAGGCACAGGCTCTCCTGACACACCAGGACAATGAGAATTCTCCCAGAAACAGGGGCTGATAATGAAGTGCTTGGTGCAGCACTGAGCACTGGTCCTGGCTACCTCATTCCACCGCCCCCCCCCCCCCAGGGCCTCCTGCCTGGCCAGTGAGACCTTTTGTTCACTCTGGCTCACTGTGACATCCAGAGCTTGTTCGCTCTTTGCAGCAGGAGGGAGAAAGAGGCACATTTCTGGGCTCAAGGAGGAGCCTGTTACAGTGGCAGAACCAGGGAGCATTAAACAGGTGCAGAGGCAGAAACACAGCAGGTAGAAGGAGTTGTGCCAGACTCTTCCATCTTCCTCGAACCATGCCCCATGTGTAACAGCCCTAATCTGCCCACACCTACACCTGTAAATCCCAAAAAAGCCATGGGAGCCCCAGCTTCCAGGTCTCTTTCTTTTCCATCTCTGGTGAACTGTGGATGCACACCAAAGAATATGCCACTAGTGTCACTGTGAGGAACTCCAAATTTACAAAATATCCTCATGAGCAGAGGTTATTTGCATCACCAGAGGTTTCTTCTGGCTTCATGAAAATATTCCTTGAAATGTAAGCCATTTCCAAGTGGATACATGTGTTATAAATCAGTAGCTACCTGATCCTCAAGTCAGAAGCTACAAATTTACTTAACACTGAATTTTTATAAGCCATTGCCAGGCAAAAAAACATAAGATACTGCATTTTGGAATGGCATTAAGTGTCCCTCTAGTAGAGGATTCGATTTACAGAAATTTAATTTACACTGCACCCTTATAGAAATACGCCAGCAGTGTAGAACCGACACATGTAGAATTCACTGTGGGTGAATTGTTTCAGGAAGATTCATCTGTAGCTTCCTCCCACTGAGGGTTCCCCAGAGCTCAGGCGCAGATGGAGAGCTCTGGTGGAAACAGAGAACTACAGGATCTCTGAGTGAAATGGGCCCCACTGGGCCCCCTGGGGCCTGTCTTTTGAGGCCCAAAGATCTGCCAGAATGCCACAAAGAATGGCAGGAGGAGCAGAGAGCACAGGTGGCTACAACTGGGAGTACCATTTCTCTGGGAGCATTAAGAATCCCAGGCTCAGGGGAGGAGTCAACATGGAGGAGAAGTAGGGGACCCAAAGTTCCCTTGTTCCCCAAACACAGCAGTAGTGAGGCCAGAAGTCTTGGAATTCCGGGAATTTGGGCTAGAGTCACAGAAACATCTCCAGGGGCCCACAGGGACAACTTGGCCTGCCACAAGTGCTTGAATGAGACATGGGAGAGATAAAACAGGTGGTATAAGCATGGAGGGGAGGGATCCCCTTCTGTGGGGAGACAAAAGGAAGAGAAAGAGAGGCTGTAAAAGTGTAGGATTGTATTTGGACAAGAGAAAAACCATGTACCAGGGAATGGAAAAAAATGAAGAACCAATTTCTAACTCGTTCCAGGGTTGCGGGGCTCTCTCTGTTCTGGGGCCACCCTGTTCGCATGCCTGGGGAGGAGGGAGCTAGTCTTGGGCTCAGTAGCAAGCTCAGAGGTAGGCAGAGAGAGCAATCCCCTCCGTTGAATGCTGTGGGCAGAAGGCATATAGCCTCCAAGGACAAAAGACCCTACAGGCACCCGCCAGCCAGAAGCCCTTCATCAACTGGGTGGGAGGAGTGGCATTTCCTTGGAGCCAGGGCCTGTGAGCAGGATCCTTTAAGACATCAAGGTTTGAGTCGCAGCCTAGTGTCTGGGAAGCATGAGAGACTGTGGAGTGGAACAAACCAGCCCACTCGTACCCACATGGCACTGTGAGGATGGCCTGAACAGAATGATCTGGGACACTCTGTCTGGGAAGGAGAGACTGGGGTGTCACCATTTTTCTCCCCATCACCAACAAGGTAGGGCTTCAGGGAACCAACAACGGACCCACAGTGGAGGTCAGATGCCTACACCAAACCACGCTCCTCCTCCGTGCCTGGCAACTGCGTATCTACAGGAGCAAGATTGATACTGACCAACCCGACAGTCCCTCCAGACCAGCAGGTACCTGTCAGGTACCATCAGATACCCGTGCAGTGGTTTTGCATTTTCTGATTTGATTCTTGGTCAATTCTTACTTTATATATATTTTTTTCTCCCTCTTATTTCTTCCCTTCTCTATTCTAGTTGTTGGTTAGTTTAAGCACACATTTTTAATCTATTCTTTTTCAACCTCTTCTGTATCTCCTCCTCCTTTATTTTCCACTCTCTCTCTGGATTAAGCCATATAGTTTCCCTGTTCTCTGCCTGGTCAATTTTTTTTCTCCCTTTTCTTTTTCCCCACCCCTGTCGTTTCTCTTATTGTGTGGAATAAGGCTTCTTCCACCACCACCTACTTCTTAAATTTTCTCCAAGTTTACTTCAATGAACAAATCAAAGCACACCTGATGGAAGGTCCAAACCACCACTATGAGTAGGGAGATAAAACAACTAGAGTCACAACAACAGAGAGCATGCAACACACTCCAAAAACACCTCCTGAAGTGGCAGGCCCTGGACAGGGTATGACCCCTTTTTAACATAGTAGGGCTCACACATGCAGGACACATAACAAGCTATTAAAACAAATAAAGGACAGAAAACTAGCCAAAATGATGAAATGGAAGAATTCTCAAAAGAAACACCAGGAAGAAATGACAGCTAGAGAATTGCTCAAAACAGATATAAACAATATATGTGATCAAGAATTTAGAATAATAGTCATAAGATTAATAGCTAGGCTTGAAAAAAAGCATAGAAGACAGCAGAGAATCTATTGCTACAGAGATCAAGGAATTAAGAAATAATTACACAACGAATTAAGAATTGCTATAAATGAGGTGCAATATAAACTAGATGCAATGAGGGGCGCCTGGGTGGCTCAGTTGGTTAAGTGTCCGGCTTCGGCTCGGTCATGATCTCACAGTCTGGGTTTGAGCCCTGCGTTGGGCTCTGTGCTAACAGCTCAGAGCCTGGAGCCTGCTTCAGATTCTGTGTCTCCCTCTCTCTCTGACCCTTCCTCGCTCACTCTCTGTCTCTCTCTCAAAATAAAATGAAGATGTAAAAATAATAAAATAAAATAGATGCAGTGACAGCAAGGATGGAAGAAGTAGAGGGGAGAAAAAGTGAAATAGAAGATAAAATTATAGAAAATGATGAAGCCAAGGAAAAGATAAGAAAATACTAGACCATGAGGGGAGAATTAGAGAACTAAGTGATTCAATGAAATGTAATAATATCCCTATCATAGGAGTTCCAGAATAAGAAGTATAGAGAGAAAGGGGCAGGTGGTTTACTTGAAAAAATTATAGCTGAAAACCTCCATAATCTGGGGAAGGACGAAGATAGTCAAATCTAAGAGACACGGAGAACTACCTTCAGATTCATAGGTCTTCTCCATGGCATGTCATAGTGAAAGTGCCAACATACAATGAAAAAGAGAAAATTCTGAAAGCAGCTAGGGCAAACAGGCCTTACCCTACAAGGGTAGACACATAAAGGTAGTAGCAGACCTGTCCACTGAAACTTGGCAGGCCAGAAGGGAGTGGCAGGAAATACACAATGTGCTGAGTATTCAAAATATGCAGCCAATAATCCTTTATCCAGCAAGGCTGTCATTCAGAACAGAAGGAGAGATAAAGGCTTTCCCAGAAAAACAAAAAGAGGTGATAAAGGAGATCATCACCACTAAACCAGCCCTGCAAGAGATCCTAAGGGGGTGCACTTGAGTGGAATGCTGCAAAGACTACAAAATACGAGAGACATCACCACAAGCATGATACCTACAGATAAAACAATGACATTAAATCTGTATCTTTCAATAATAACTGGATGTAAATGGACTAAAAGCCCCCAATCAAGACACAGGGTAACAAAATAGATAAAAAAGCAAGAACCATCTATATGCTATCTACAGGAGTCTCATTCTAGACCTGAGGACGCCATCAGAAAATGAGGGGATGGAGAACCATCTATCATGCTTCTGGAAGTCAAAAGAAAGCTGGAGTAGCCATCTTTAATCAGACAAACTAGATTTTAAACTAAAGGCTGTAACAAGAGTTGAAGAAGGGCATTATATCATAATCATGGGATCTATCTATCAAGAAAAGCTAAATATTGTAAATGTCTATACCCCCTATACCCCCAACATAAAGCACTCAAATCAATTAATCACAAACATAAGCAGTCTTATTGATAAGAATATGGTAATTGCAGGGCACTTTAATACTCCACTTACAGTAATGGGCAGATCATCTAGGCAAAAAAATCAGTAAAGAAACAATGGCCTTAAATGATACACTGGACCAGATGGACTTGACAGATATATTCAGAAAACTTCTCATTCTTCTGGAGTGTACATGGAACATTCTCCAAGACAGATCACATACTGGGTCACAAAACAGCCCTCAATAAATATAAAAGAATCAAGATCATACCATGCATATTTTCACATCACAATGCTATGAAACTTGAAATCAACCAGGAAGAAAAATTTGGAAGTCCTCTAAATGCATGGAGGTTAAAGAACATCCTACTAAAGAATGAATGGGTCAACCAGGCAATTAAAGAAGAAATTGGAAAATATATGGAAGCAAATGAAAATGAAAATACAACAGTCCAAACCCTTTGGGATGCAGCAAAGACAATCCTAAGAGGAAAATACATTGCAATCCAGGCCTATTTAAAGAAACAGGAAAAATCCCCAATACAAAACCTAACTGCACACCTAAAGGAACTAGAAGCAGAACAGCAAAGAAACCCCAAAGCCAGCAGAAGAAGAGAAATAATAAAGATTACATCATAAATAAACAATTAGAATTAAAAAAAAAACCAGTATAACAGATCAATGAATCTAAGAGCTGGAAAAAAAAAAAAACTAAATTGATAACCCCCTAGCCAGACTTTTCAAAAACAAAAGAGAGAGTACCCAAATAGATAAAATCATGAATGAAAGAGGAAAGATATCAACCAACACCACATAAATACAAATAATTATTAGAGAATACTATGAAAAATTCTATGCCAACAAACTAGACAACCTGGAAAAAATGGACAAATTCCTAGACACCATACACTACCAAAACTCCAAAGGTAAGAAATAGAAAATTTGAACAAACTCAAAACCAGTGAAGAAATTGAAATCAGTTATCAAAAATCTCCCAACAAATAAGAATCCTGGGCCAGATAGTTTCCCAGGGGAATTCTACCAGACTTTTAAAGTACAGTTAATACCTATCCTTCTCAACCTGTACACACACACACACACACACACACACCTTCCAGACTCATTCTATGAAGCCAGCATTACCTTGATTCCCAAATCAGACAGAGACTCCACTACCAAGGAGAATTATAGGCCAATATCCCTGATGAACATGGATGCAAATATTCTCAACAAGATACTAGCAAATCAAATTTAGCAGTATATAAAGGAGTTATTCACCATGATCAGGTGGGATTCATTCTTGGGCTGCAGGGCTGGTTCAATATTCACAAATCAATCAATATGATATATCACATTAATAAAAGAAAGGGTACGAATCGTATAATCCTGTCAATAGATGCAGAAAAATAGATTTGACAAAATACATCATCCTTTCTTAATAAGATCCCTTAAGAAAGTCAGGACAGAAGGAACATACCTTAACATCAAAAAAATATATATATATATATATATATGAAAAGCCCACAGTTAATACCATCCTCAACGGAGAAAAACAGAGCTTTCCCCCTGAAATCAGGAACACAACAAGGATGTCCACTCTTATCACTGTTGTTTAACATAGTGTTGAAAGTCACAGGCTCAGCAATCAGACAACAAAATGGAATAAAAGACATCCAAATTGGGGCAAAAAAAAAAGAGGCCAAACACTCACTTTTCACAGAAGACATGATACTCTACATGGAAAACCTGAAAGATTCCACCAAAAGCTGCTAGAATGGGTACACGAATTCAGCAAAGCTGCAGGATACAAAATCAATGTACAGAAATTGACTGCATTTCTATACACCAATAATGAAGCAACAGAAAGAGAAATCAAGAAATCAATCCCATTTACAATTGCACCGAGGACAACAAAATACCTAGGAATAAACCTAACCAAAGATGTAAAAGACCTGTATGCTGAAAACCATAGAAGCTTATGAAAGAAATTGAAGAAGACACAAAGAAATGGAAAAACATTCCGTGATCATGGATTGGAAGAACAAATATTATTAAAATGTCAATACTACCCAAAGCAATCTACACATTCAATGCAGTCCCAATCAAAATTTCACCAGCATTCTTCTCAGAGCTAGAACAAACAAACCTAAAGTTTGTATGGAACCACAAAAGATCCCAAATAGCCAAAGTAATGTTGAAAAAGAAAACCAAAGCAGGAGGCATCACAATCCCAGACTTTAGCCTCTACTCCAAACCTGTAAATCATCAAGACAGTATGGTATTGGCACAAAAATGGACACATAGACGAAGGAATAGAATAGAGAACCCAGAATTGGACCCACAATTGTATGGCCAACTAATCTTTGACAAAGCAGGAAAGAGTATCCAGTGGAATAAAGACAGTCTCTTTAGCAAATGGTGCTGGGAGAACTGGACAGCAACATGCAAAAGAATGAAACTAGACCACTTTCTTACACCATACACAAAAATAAACTCAAAATGGATAAAAGATCTAAATATGGGACAGGAAATCATCACAACCCCAGAAGAGAAAACAGGCAACAACCTCTTTGACCTCAGTTGCAGTGACTTCTTACCAACATGTCTCCAAACGCAAAGGAAATAAAAGCAAACATGAACTATCGGGGCCTCATCAAGATAAAAAGCTTTAGCACTGCAAAGGAGACAATCAACAAAACTAAAAGGCAACTGATGGAATGGGAGAAGATATTTGCGAATGACATATCATATAAAGGCCAGCATCCAAAATCTATAATGAACTTACCAAACTCAACACCCAAAAAAGAAATAACCCAGTGAACTGGGTTATAACTGGGCAGAAGACATAAATAAATAGACACTTTTCCAAAGAAGACATCCAGATGGCCAATAGACACATGAAAAAATGGTCAACGTCACTCATCATCAGGGAAATACAAATTGAAACCATATTGAGATACCACCTCACACTGGTCAGAATGGCTAAAATTAACAACTCAGGAAACAACAGATGTTAGCAAGGATGTGGAGAAACAGGAAACTTTTGCACTGTTGTTGGGAATGCAAACTGGAGTAGCCACTCTGGAAAACAGTGTGGAGGTTCCTCAAGAAATTAAAAATAAAATTCCCCTATGACCCAGCAAGAGCACTACTAGGAGTTTATCCAAAGGATACAGGAGTTCTGATTCAGAAGGGCACATGCACCTTTTTTGTTGTTTGTTTGTAGCAGCAATATCAACAATAGCCAAAGTGTGGAAATAACCCAATGTCCATCAACTGATGAATAAAGAAGATGTGGCTTATATATACAATGGAATACTACTAAGCAACAAAAAAGAATGAAACCTTCCATTTGCAATAATGTGGATGAAACTGGATGGTATTATGATAAGTTAAATAAATTCAGTCAGAGAAAGACAGATATTCTATGTTTTCACTCATATGTGGAATTTGAGACACTTAACAGAAGACCATGGGGGAAGGGAAATGGAAAAATAGTTTCAAATAGAGAGGGAGGCAAACCATAAGAGACTCTTAAATACAGAGAACAAACTGAGGGTTGATGGGGGTGGGGCAGGAGAAAGGGAAAAAATGGGTGATGGGCACTGAGGAGGGCACTTGTTGGGATGAGTATGGGTATTGTATGTAAGCGATGAATCATGGGAATCTACTCCTGAAGCCAAGAGCACACTGTATACACTGTATGTTAGCTAACTTAAATTATATCTTAAAAAATTAATAATACTAGGGGCGGCTGGGTGGCTCAGTCGGTAAAGCATCCGGCTTCAGCTCAGGTCATGATCTCATGGTTTGTGAGTTTGAACCCCGCATTAGGGTCTGTGCTGACAGCTCAAAGCCTGGAGCCTGCTTTGGATTCTGTGTGTGTGTCTCTGCCCCTCCCCTGCTGGTGCTCTGTCTCTCTAAAAATTAACATTAAAATTTTTATATAAAAATAATAAATAAATGTTAACAAAGAGAATCCCAGGGTAAAATTATGTATTTGATTCAGTAATATTTAATAGTCAGATCTTCTACTGTATGGCTTTAGTGCTGGCTCTTTCTCTTACCAGATTCATGATATCCTCTAAAAGGTAGCATCTTCGTCTGTAACATATGTACCCAGGCAGCATCTTCCTTGTTTTTCATTAGGATAATTGTACTAGATATATATATACACACACACACAATATATATACAATATAATAAATATATATACACAATACAATATATATAATATATACTATATATACACACAATATATACATATATGTACATGTATACACACATATATACAAATATACTGTATATATACACTAAATATATATATATTTAGTAAAATGTGGGGCATGTAATGAACACTCAATATTTAGTTTATATCATTATTTATTAAATGTTAATATTTCATAATGGAATATTTTCCTTTCGCAAATTAAATAAAAATTTTGGCCAATGTCTCTGCCCTTTCAGAACAGCCTATTTTCTTTGCTCCCCAGCCCCTTTATCCCATGGGGAAATCGGGGATGTCGGTAAGAGCTGGCTGTCCTATGGTCCACACTCATTCGTATGTGGTCGGTGCACTGAAAGCCCTGATCACAAGCAGTTCTTGTCTCTCAGACACCCATGCCCTCCAGGGGACAGACCCTCTGGGAGCTTCCCCCTTCTCACTGTTAGCCCACGTGGAGCCCTGCCTGAGCCCGCCTGCCTGGCCCATCCCCAGTAACTAGTGATGGCTCCTCCAGTGGCTTCGCTTAGTAATGGGGCAAATCGTTCCAGCCAGGTTGCCAGTGGGCTCCAGCTGGCTCTAATCTGAGTCAGGGATGGATGGTGGAGATAAGGACCCTGCCTCTGACTCGGGTCCAAACCTTCATCTCTCGCCCAAATGAAGGTGATAAGTGTGTTCTACCTGCCCTCGGCACCTTGCGAGTACACTCATCTGCTTCTAATCCTGGAAGAGGAGGCGGATTGGTGGATTGGTGAGGGAGCCGAACTCCCCACACGCAGCACCCTGTACTGCTTCACAGACCTCCCCACCTCCAACCACATGCTCCCATTGAGGTTTCCTTGAGGGCAGAGTCCCCTGAGGCCTGGGCCATGTCTCCTTCGTCACTGTGTCCCCAGTACTTGTGGAGTCGCCCGTACACTCACATGCTCAGGAAATATGTGCTGAATGAATAAATGCCCTGCCACGTGCCACTCACTGTTCTAAGCAACCCGGGACTGAAATAATTTTCTTGTGGGAGATGTGGGAAGCCCTGAGGTGGGATAAATGTGGCAGAAGCGGAATAAAGAAAAAAAATGAGAATCTCTGACCCAGAAAAAGCTCTTCTTTTGAGGGGAAAAAAAAATAAAAAGGAAAGGAAAAGATGACATGACGAGCCAGTGTCCCTGTCTGCCGGCATCTGTGGCTTCTAGATGCAGCCTACCTCACTCATACCCATGGCTCTAAGTAGCAATTCATTCATGAATAAAATTAATTATTTCTTGAAGCAAAAATTAATCCTCTTTTTCTCTGCCCGACTGACTCAAGATCTCACTACTAAATCTCATCTGAAAACAAACCTGATCTTGGCCACTGTGGTTTCCCCTCCATTTTCTGCACATATTTATTTGTACGCTTTTTCTGCACAGACCATCTTCGTAATCTTGTTTCAAGACAGGGTGGACAAACTGGATATACCCCTCAAAGACATAAGAACATT
Source organism: Crocuta crocuta (assembly GCF_008692635.1). Taxonomy (NCBI): domain Eukaryota; kingdom Metazoa; phylum Chordata; class Mammalia; order Carnivora; family Hyaenidae; genus Crocuta; species Crocuta crocuta. The sequence continues at coordinate 14,644,776 of NW_027529934.1, forward strand.
TGGGACGAGAGTCGTTCTGCCCTGTGGGGACCTGGGACTGGCATCCTGAGAATTCCTTCAACACGGCATCCGTGGGCCGAATCTGCCCATCAGTCATTGAGGACGTACTAAATGTCGACTTCTCCCCAGCGCATGACATGCGACCTTCCAGTGTGTTCTCGGACTGTCATTCAAACTGGATCACTGAACTAGAGATCAGCAGAACCCTGGTTTCTCTCTCTTGTAGCCTGCCATCCTACCCAGAATCATGCTTTGCCCAAAGGAGACTCTCCATAAATACTTGTTAAGGGGACCAAGCGAGCACATACGCAGTGTGGTAAACTGACCCTGAATCTGATTTTTTAAGCACAAATGATGCTGGATTCTCAGATGAACTGGTAGCTTTACTGGGCCGGAAAGCACTGCTTATCATTTTCTCACCAGGTGAACAGTCACATCCCGTTTTCCCAAAGTAGTAATGGAAGAAATTGTGTTTGGCTCTACCTTCTCTGGATACACAATTACTTTTACTTCATTTTTACTCATCTCTAATACATGCGTAATGCATGCTCCTCCAGGTCCTAGTGTTTTGAAATTGCACCCTGGAGGAAGTCAATGTGTAAGAGGCCCTTCTGGCATTTTGGAGGGACAAAAATGGCAGAAATAACACAGCGGCACAGGGCAGGTGGAAGAGGGATGCAGTCACATGCCTCTTGACATCCACACTAAGCACGTGTTGCTGGCTGCGTAGTTTCTAAACTACAATCTGTGCTCCCGGACTTTGGTTCCTCTGCTCCTGTGACTACCACACCGGCCCCCACTCTCCACCTGGACAATCTCCTCTCATTCATCAGAGTTTGGTCTCTACTTCCCGTTTGATTCCAGCTTTCCTTGGCCTTTCTGTGCAGAGTTCTCCAAACGTACTTCTCTGTAAGGTCCATCAATGAAGAACTGTGTCTTCCTTGTCATGGTTTACGATCACAATCTTGTAGAAGTATAAGCACAGAGTCAGCCCTCAAAACTCCTGATTGAGTGACTATTGCTCTGTGTATGCTTTTAAATTGCAATTATTTGTTTATGTGCTGTTTCTTCCTGCTCCAAGAGAGCAGAACACTTTCTCATTCAGTTATTGTTACGCAATGGAAGCTTCGTTTAGGTCTGTGGCTTTGTGTAGTGTGTTTCCATGTCACAGATGGAGACAGGATCCTGCACAAGGATGAGGCTATGCAAGACCCAATTCGAGGGCCTTCCAGACACTTCTGGAATGAAATTCCTTGGGTGAAGATCTTATGCTGGATCCACAGCCCAGATTAGATCATGTGTGTCAGAGGTGCTGTGCCTTTAGCTAGCACCAGACTCTTCATTAAAGTCTAAATGTTTTGTTCTGTCCCCTCCCTGACTCATCACCTGTGAACAGAAAATAGCACCTGTTACCAGAACTAGAGGCTCATCATTGCCACCTTGCCTCTAATTCTGCTCTAATCTGTGTGTCTTTTTCTAGTTTGTACTCCGTTCATTTCTCTCCTTCCACTCCAACTCCCCTGTTGTCAAAATAGATCTAGTGAGCTCAGAGATCACCCAGTTTACTTGAGTGAGGCCCTTTCTCCAGAAGAGCTCCCCTTCTTCCTGCCCATTCCATCCACCTGAGAAGCATGGCCTCCCTCGTGGTGCCCTGCAGCTGCATGATAACAATGGCCCATCTCTACCTCAGTTGCTGTAATGAACGCCTTGGAAATCACTGGGATTTACCCAGGCAGCCTGAGGTTGTCTTTGGTTGCTGTTTATTTATGTGGATTGTGATCTCTTAAGTGGAGATGGTGCCTCTCCCAGGGCTCGCTGTTTATCCAAATCAGTAGTTGTTAGTCCATGGGACGTGGTCCGGATGACAAATCAGCTCTGGGGCTCCTCCTGTGTGACTGCCTCCACAGCTGTTCTCCGATTCCTCACCTCTCCATCTCCCAGGAGGCACCCACAGGCTAGTTCTAGGCCCTCCAGCCTTTTCTGCTTTTAAACTTTTCTCCCAGCTGCTGGATCTATTCTTACATGTTCACGCGCCTCAGCACTAAGAACTCCTGAACTTAACCTCCCTCGACTACTACTCTATTTCATCTGTAACACGTCCTGTAAATATAAACGTGCTGTGGGGGATACTGCCTCACCGTGGAGCCTTCTGTCCTTCTCCAGCCTGGTCAATCCTGCCCTTCTCTCTACTTCCCTTAGTACAGTCAAATACGAGGCTTCTCAAACTTTCATGTCGTACTGTTTGTCTAGGGCTCTTGTTAAAATGCAGATTCTGAGTCTGTAGGTCTGGGGTGAGGCCCGGGGTCCTGTACTGTTTGCAAGCTCTCAAGTATCACAATGCTGCCGGTGCCCCAGCCACACTTGGAGCAGCATGGGTCAAATATTTGATTGTTCCCATTTCTCACTTCCCTCACATGTAAGCTGTTGCTAAATCTTATTTTTCGTCTTGATGAATTGCACAAAGATGGTCTTTTCGTGGGGTTATTGCTCCGGTGTCAACTGAAAACTTCTTTTGCCTTCACTGCCCTAACTCACCACATCATCCCTTTCTGTCCCTGCTTGCCCTATTGGATGTTTCCAGAGGCAACTGCTACAACACATTCCTGCCTCAAGACTCCCTACCTTTGGATATCACTCCCCTCTCTCATTTTTCAGCTTTGTTCGACTTTGGTTCTCAAAATTGGCAATGCTTGCTCAGAATACGATCAAAGTAGAATATCCTTTTTGTCAGTGATGACACCTATTTAATTTCTTGTTCGTTTGTTTGTTTTCCTCCCAAAAGGCCTCTAATGTATCCCCAGACCCTTCCTTTCTAAACAAGGAGCAGACAGAAATGGAGGTAATAATGACTAACTAAGATCAATAATTCAGAATTATACCTAGCTTTGCTTGCCTCCCAGCCACCATATTATGCTCATTGTTCTGTATGATTTCTAACTTTTCTCTCTTAATTTTAATTTATTCTTTCCAAGTTTCAAGCGTTTCATCATTGTGGCTTGGATATTTTCCAATCCCATGATTATCTCTCTATTAAAGCTTTAATACAAAAAGAAATTAAAAAAAAACCAGACTGCTCATTACTTTGATTTGTAGCAAGGAGAGAATGGAACATTACTGCTAGAGTGTTTCGAGAAACCATATTTACATTTGCATTGGCTCAATTTAGGTGCCTGATTAGGTAGCGTGGTATGATGAAGATGCACTTACCAGTCAGAGGGAAGTGGCATGGTCTAGAGTAATGAGCAGGAGACTTGAAGTCAGGAGCCCTGAGTGCTATTTCTGGCTGTGACCTTGAACAAGTCTATCTCACTGCCTTGGACCCTAATAGCCCCCATGTGCCTCACAGGGCTACTAGGAGAGGCAGAGCACTTACGTGTACGTTCTGGTGGGGGCAATGGAGTCAAGCAAGGGAGAGGACATGGAGGTCACAAATGGGATTGGAGACAAGATCTCTGCTCCTCTGGCTCTTACAACTAGCCTGTTGAGACACAGAGTGTGAGAAATGGGCTGATTGCTAAGATCTTGATGTAATAGGACTTGAGGACATGGTGAGAGGTTGGTTAATGGAATTTAAAAGCTTGCCCAAAGTTGGGTATCATGGCCAAGCCATTGTTTTATTTAGGAAGGCTTAACAAGAATGCATATTATCTTTTTTTCTCATAACAATGCCATGCTGAAATTGCTCACTTTGTCCCTGGGCAGCTGGCAGTGACTAGCTCCTGTAGGATGTCCTAAGGAAGTCCTGCTCAGTTAGCAATCCCTGACTGTAGGAGGAAGATTTTCACCCGTAGTGACCAGTAAATGTGTGCCCCGGAGATGATTCATCCATCTTTGGTTGGTTTCCTCTCCCAGAGAGAGTGAGATTGAGGATTAAAGGTTAATATGCTTTCCCCCTCCTTGTCATATACCCTGTTGAATGTGAAGCCCTCAGCAAACATTATCACAAAGGGAGCAACCATGGCTCTCACATCATTACCGTTCTTTCATTGGCTAATATTTGTTGAGGACAATATAATAATAGGGAATATTCATTAAATACTGTTCTATGTGCTTAACATCAACGAACTAATTTAATTTTCACATCAATCAATTAGGTAGGCAACTATTATTGTCCTGATTTAAATAAGGACATTGGGGGAACAAAGCAATTAAATAATTTCCCCAACAATAGACAGCTAGTAAGCTGCAGCTCCAGGATTAGAACCCGGGTCATGTGGCTCCAGAACTTTCACTCTGAAGCATCTATGCCTACAGGCACGCAGACTTGAGACAGACAGGGCAACAATCTCCAGGGCCCCACAGTTAGAGGCCAAAGCTATTCTAGAACAACCAGTCATCTCAAAGTGAGAGCACACTCTGATATCCATGCAAGAATAGATGGGATTCAGAGCTTAATACTAGAAACTTGCTTTTTGCTAGTTATGATCTGTTCACGCACAAGAAGAGAAGGAGGGCGTCTCTCCCGTTGTGTCAGAGAGCTTCATGGCCTCTGCACCAAACACTCTAGCCCCACTGGGAAGTCTTCTTCCCCCACCATGGTTCACCTCCTTTCTTCTACAGAAGGCACGTGTGGACACCATCTGATTTCTATCTACCTAAAGGTTTCTTAAAGAAACAAGTAAAACACTAATGCTCTTTGAAACCTAGGATTTCACCACAGAGCTGGTGTTCTCTGTAAGCATTTTCTCTCTCTGCCTTTCTAGACAAAATGTCCACCAGCTCATTGGTGTACATGTACACCCTCAATGTACATTTTACCAGTTTTCTGTGACCACTTTAGTCAGACTAAACAATGTTTTGAATTTGCCAGAGAGAACTGCCACTGGGGACAAAAGAGGAAGGGATAAAAATGAATTCCCACAGGAATAACATAGAGCCCTACAAGAGTATCCATGGGTCTACCATCTTGCTTAATAACTAATGGCAAAACTCCCAGAATGCTCCTGGAGCAGCCATGTGTGACCATTCTCTCCTCGTCCCACCAAAGGGTCACCCATCAGAATGCTGCACTCCTGTCAGAATGACTGGTTACTGTTTCCCCAAGTACAGGTTCATGTGCAATAACTGACCCCAGAGAAACAGAATGGCACAGTGTAAGAGCTTGTCACATTAAATGATCAGAAAACCATCGCCAGCTGATAGAACGGTTGATGGTGCAGAAGTGATTACAGACACTCCCCATGAGTCAGCTCAGAGCTGCCGCCTAGGCATCCAGTGGCTGTCAGGCTTGGGGCTGGGACTCAGTGAGAAGAAAAATCTATTGAGGGAGAAGAAACTTGATAGTTTATTCACTCTAGAGTCTACAGCCCTTTGAAGTGGATTTTGGTGTTNGTGTGTGTGTGTGTGTGTATTTTGAAAACTGCTTATAAAAGATTGGGATGAACTGAAAAGTCTAAGGTAAATTAAATCTTGTTTTCCTGGACTGGAGGGATTTGCTGCTTAAATACATTCTAGGGCAAATTTTCTCTCTCTCTCTCTACCTGTTTCTCTCTGAGGATGGAAAAAAAATTCTTTAATAAAGAGAAGCATTATTCTGAATTTACTCTATAGAAAATTTGTGTGTGGGGGGAGGCATATGTTCAGTTTCTTGTACATTTACTGAAAGTTGAGTCAACCTCTTCTGCCCATTTACCTTCACCTGAGGAGGTGTTAACTCAGCCTCTCCCAGCCTGAGTTGGCTGCATTCTGCCTCAGTGGCCCTAGCGAATTTCTTCTGTAGTCTTTGGAGGATGGCAAAGAGCAGAGGCATGGAAGCAGAGTGTGAACTGCAATCCCATCCATGACCAGACCGGGTACAAGCACAGAGGAAGAGAGAGAAAGGGTCTGAACGGAGAGCTGGGCGGGTTGGTCCTGAGGGCCACTCTCTCTGTATATGGGCCCCTCAGTGCCTGATCCTGTCCCTTCCTCTGCATCCATGTGTGGGAATCAGAGACCAGGAGAACGGCTTCTAGAAATGGCTGCTCTTACCATTTGGGAGTCTTCCAATGATGAATGCCCTGACACCTTATTTCTGAGACCCTATACTACCCTACACAGACTGCATAGTTATGGCAGAAGTTAAAAAAACCTCTCCGAAACAGAAAAAAAAATGCCTCTAACTATATTGTAAGAACCCAGATTCTGGAGTCTGACCATATGGAAGCTAATCCTTGCTCCACCCTTACTAGCTATGTGCCCTTTGGCAAAGTTCCTTAACTTCTCTGGAGCTCAATGAGCTTGTTTGTAAAAAGTGGATGATATTGTCCTTCCAACGTAGGACTGTTGTAAGGATCAAATGAACTCATGTGCATGAACCATGAAAAGTGCTGGATCTAGCAAGAGAGCCAAAAGTTTCAGTGTGTTCACACAACCAGATGTGCATGTACCAAACGGTTAACAATAGTAACCTCTAGTTGCTAAAGGAACAGGGGCCTTTATGGTTTTATTTCTTTCTGTGCTTTTTCCTATTTTCTCCCTTTTTGTTGCATTAAAAACTAATTTGTAATTGGAAAATAGATGTCTTTGATAAAAGGAAAAACTTTCGGCAAAGCTCCCGGGGCTGTCTGAAGACCACGGGCAAGGTGAAGAGGACATCAGAGCAGTAACAACAGGGCGAGTGGGCAGAGAGATGAAGGGGAAGTTTTTATTTGGAGCTGCACCCGTGGGAGCCCTGAGGCTCGCTGGGTCACCCAAGGTGAGGATTTTGAGAACCCTTCTACTTTTTGAAGTGCTGGTCCAGCAGCCAGGTTTATCCCTCATCAGATGGACGTGGCCAGCCTCATGGCTGACTTTCAGCTCTGATGCTCCCCAGGACGGGCCTAAGGGGTCAAGAAGACATAGCCCTTGTCCCCGCACAAGGCCAGCTGAGGCTGTGGTGGGGACAAGGATGAGGGCAAACCTACCCCCTGCCCCTGAACACCTCCCCAGACCTCTAAGGCAGGAGCGGGAGCTGCCCTTCCTTCATTTGCATGTCTAGGTAATTACAACTCATAAAAGTACCTAACCCATTAGTTAAAACCTGGCCCCAGCATTTGACTCTGACCTCCTGCTGCAGCACGGGCCACACGCTGACTCCATGCCGCCTGATTTGTCCTCAATTTATAAGCAGCACAGCCTATAAATAGAAACCCTTTTGCTAAGTTCCCCAGGAGGCATCAGCAGGTTTTCAGGCTTGTATGTGTTTTCTTCTTTCTGTTTTTAAAAACCAACATGGTAGGCTTATTTTCCCCGCTGGCTGCTCCCCGACCCTCTCTTCTAGTTCAGTCTGGGGGCCCGGGGAGCTGGCTCAGTACCTGCAGCTCCGGATGAGAGGGGGCGCGTAGGGGGTGGTCCTGCCCAGCTCGGGTTCTGATCTCACGCCCCTGCCCCGCCCAGCGGTCCCCACTCACCTGTAGATCCTGTACCTGGTGGTGAAACCCTGGCGGTAGCGCTCCATGAAGTCTGCATACTCCTGGGCGCGGTGGAAGGGGCCCCGGTCGGTGAGGAGCCAGTCCAGGGACGGCTGGCCGGCGGCGGGGGCATGCTGTTCGGGGAGCGCGGCGGCGGCCGTGGCCGAGACCGCCAGCACCCAGCCCCGGAGGCCCAGCGCCAGCAGGGTTGCCCATGGGGTCGCCGCCCGGCCGAGCCCTCTAAACCGAGTGCCGCACTGCCACCTCATGCTTCTCCCGGGCGGTTGGTTTCTTCATTCTCTCGCCACGCTCTCCCGCTCTGTGCCGCTCCTCCAGGGCTCCTGGAACTAGAAAAGTCCGACACGGAGATGTCAGTTGGACACCCTAGTGCCAGCCCGCATGGGCCTGCGTGCATCAGACATCGGGAACCCCGTTATGCTAATAACACCTCTTCATCGCAGGCACTGGGCCAAGTGCTGAGGTATGTATTTCCTTCGATCCTTAAAACAATCCTAGAAGAAATAGCACTGTCACTGTGTGTATGCATGGGAAGATGAGTGTTAGGGGGATGAGGAGGGAAGAAACCAGACTTTTGAACCCTGATGGTCTGACCAGTCTGTACAGTGAATTGCTTCTACGTCTCCCGTGTTGATTCAACACCCTCTCCTTCTGTCTTCCTCCCTCAAAATGTTCCCTGGGGGTCAGTCCTAGGCTCACAGAGTGCCCGCTGCCTCGAAAAGCCTGAGGCAAGGTGAACGGCGACCCCACTTCTCAGGCAGCCCAGTGTGAAGCACAGAAGTAGTGAGGTCCACTCGCTGCTGGGAAGCTGAGTGAACTTGAAGAAATCACTTCCCTTCTCTGGGTTTAGTTTTCTTCTATAGAAAATAAAGGCTAGATAATATCTAAGACTCCTTCCAGCTTTCAGGATCCCATCCCTTTTACTGAAGGCCACGCAGGAATGGCGTTAGAGTGGGAAATCAGATCGCCTCCCGCCATCATCAGAGAGCAGATAGGCACAATCAGGAAGCCCGTAGGTCTGTCTCCCTCCACGCGGCCTGGGAGCTCGCTGATGGCAGGGCTGTGGATTCTTCTAGCCCAGCTCCCGAGAGCAGACAGCTGGCATTTAGAGACCTTCCCAGGAGGCGTGAAGGAGTATATGGCAGCCTCCTCTGAGTAGAAGGGAAGGTGGCAGGAAAGAAGAGTCTTGCCTTCAAAACTCTTGACTGTCTTGTGACTCCTTGTATTTCATACGGCCTTCGATTTCCAGTGCCTGCACCTTATCTAAGAATAACCAGTCACCTTTACAAACCTTTGGGCAGACACAGAAGACTGATTCAATCCTACAGGGGTCCTTACGTTTGCGTTTGTCCCTTAGATCTTGCAAGGCACATGCTGTCTCCCCTCACCAACAGCACATCAGTGCTAGAATGTGCTAGAATGACTTCTAACCCTCCAGGACCTGGGGCCTTGAGGACTCTCTCTGGCTGCCAACACCCGGAGACAGGTTCCTTGGGGGTGAAACAAAAGTGCTAATTCTCTGGCATTTCTAAGGCCCTGTAAGGCAGACAAAGTAGGCTTTAGCATCCGATTCACACCCCCTCCCAGGGCCCCCAGGGTACTCTGTGATGGCTCCGGTTCAACAAAACCCCCAGACTTCCCTTGGACCCACAGGAGCCCTGAGGAGGCTTCCTGGAGGCAGGGCCGAAGGCTGGCCTGAGTCGGAGAGACCTGAGCCTCAGCATTTGTGCAAGATGCTTTCAAACGACTTGTGGCCTCTTCTCGGAAGGATGTAGGGGCAGCAGCATGAGAAGCTGCACCTTCAGACTCACTCCGCCACCTATGAAGTGCTGGGTGATTCTGAGAAGCTGCCCCAGTTAATTCCCACAGTAAGTTTGTTATAATGGCATTATTATTATTATAGGTTTGGCTCTCACTGGGACTCAGAGGTGCTGAGCTAGGAAGATACAGAGATAGAATATGAGCCTAGATCTGGCTCCTGTGTGCAGACCTTGCCAAAGAAGGCCGTGCTACCTAAGGAGCTGGAGCCCCCACAAGACAGACCCTCCTTTCATGTACTGGTCAAGAGAGAGGCCAAAAGAAGAATAAGGAAATGACATCTGCCCTACTGGGTCTTAGAACATAGTGCAGAATTCGGATCATTAACATAGGTGATGCTGGCACACAGATTGGGCAGATCAATGATATAGAACAGATAGCTCAAAAATAGAGCTCATTATCAACAAGAACTTAGCACAGACATGTACATATAAAAACATTACAGACTAATTGGGTAGGGGATGGAATATTTTAAACATCACATTGGGAAATTAGTTCCAGATGGATTAAAAAGTTAAATATAAAAGATAAAATCATAGAAGGAAGAGAAATCCCTGAGTGTTTTACACTAAGCGTGTATTACTTTTGAATCAGGGGGAACGTGATATAAACTGAAAGGAGTCTGCCTTGCACTTGGGGGGTAGGAATTTTTTTTATAGGATGTAATCTGATGAGGGTGCCCAAAATATTTCTCATCTGATCATTCGCACATTCATTTCCTGAGAAGCGTAAATTGGGAACTCCTAAGTGCCAGACACTATGCTAAGCATTGATAATACGAAAGCAAGGGCTCACTGCATTATCTGAAACTCTGCTGGTTAATTCCTCTTATAAAATACTGTTCTGTTTATAAAGGCATATTGATGGAGGGAAAGGGAGAAGGGTCATTGTGGAGACTGGGGCTGCTTGACACCGTAGGCCAAGGCAGCAAACACAGTAAAGTGGAGATGCACTGACTGGTGGGAGAACACTGTGGAAGACAGGATTCTAAAATGGCCCCCAAGACTCCCATGTCCTTCTGTGCATGCCTTGCATAATCTGCTCCCTTTGAGTGTGGGCAGGACCTATGAGAATGGACCTATAAGAATGGTCAGATAGTACTCTCCCATGATCAGTTACTAATCAGTTAATTTTGAGTTGTTTGAAGGGGAAAGTATCCTTGGTGGGCCTAGCCTAATCAGGGGAATGAGATTCCCTTAAAAGAAAGTGAAGTGTCAGGGAGACAAGCTCCTGGTGACATGAAGAAGGCAAAAAGCCATACTCTGGATGGCCTATTGGGGGCATGCAGCAAGGGACTGTGGGTCGCCTCTAGAAACTGAGAGCAATTTCGTGTCAATAGCTAGTAAAAAAAAAAGGGGGGGGGGGACTACAGTCATAGCCACACAAGAAAACAAATTCTGCCAGCAGCCACAGGAGCCTGGAAGAGAACCTTGAGCCCCAGGTGAGCACAGCCTTCCTGGCTGATGCCTTAATTTCAGTCTGGTGAGACCTTGAGCAAGAGGACCCAGCTAACCAGTACCCGGATTCATGACCCACAGAAACTGTGAGATCATAAATTTGTATGGCCTGATGCCACAAAGATGGTGGTAATCCACTCCACAGCAACAGAAAAAATATCACAGACAACATAAAAGATGGCGATACTCCTCTCCCGTTCTGCACAAAGCCTGGTCTAGTGAGGGGTTTCCGTGCTCCCTGAGGGAGGACCATCTGCTGTTCCCCGCATGAGAGAAAGCTAGCATGGCAGACTCCTAAGCTAAGTGATGTTTCTCCCCTCCATCCCTGTCCCCAGGCCCCTCAAGGTCAGAGGTCAGGTCTTTGCTTTTGTAATTCCAGCCCTCACACATAGTGCGTCCTCAAATTTATGTGACAACTCAATTCCGTGCATTTTCTAGAGGGATCGTGGTGAGCCAGGGACCACATGTGGCCTTGGCTCAGCTCCTGAACTTCTTGTGCCCTGTGCTCTAACACATGGTGGGGGGGGAGGCGGGGGAACGGGGGGCTGCCGCCTCACCTACCAATCAGGAGTTTTCTAAGGACAGGTGTGCAAGGCTGTGTGCTCTGTAAAAGAAATGAGATATGTTAAGTCAATGTGTGTTTCTTGCCGTCCTTTGTCTGTAATTAGGCTTTTTCAGAGCTCACAATGTGCTGGAACCTGCCTGGTTCTCGGAGTATCAGCATCGGAATCAAATGGCTTTGATTGCCGGGCCAAGTCTGCTGAGCGCGGCAAGAATGCCTGAATGTAGCACTGACTGCTCCTCGAAAACACTTGGCCTTGGAATCGTATGGTTTCCGCTTCATTGAGTTTCCTCGGGATCTATCTGAAGATGTTTTGACGAAAAAAATCTTTTCAGGAGAGAGAAGTTTTAAACTGGTTTCAAAATTTCTTTTTAAAAAAATCTCTAGGGGGGGCGCCTGGGTAGCTTAGTCGGTTAAGCGTCCGACTTTCGCTTAGGTCATGATCTTGCGGTTCGTGGGTTCAAGCCCCGCATCGGGCTCTGTGCTGACTGCCAGCTCAGAGCCTGGAGCCAATTTCAGAGTCTGTATCTCCCTCTCTCTCTGACCCTCCCCTGCTCATGCTGTCTCTCTCTCTCTCTCTCTTTCAGAAATAAATATTAAAAAATTTTTTTAAATCTCTAGACTGTGTTCCCTTACCTTTAAAAAAGAGACAAAGACAATGGCCTCATTGACAGTTGTGTGAAAATCAGGCTCTTCGAAGGGAACGCATTTTGGCCATTTCCTGTTTATGCTCCACAAATCATATCACTGGGGATTTTGTAACAGCAAACGTCCAGCAAATGACAACCATCTCAATTCTCACGACTTCGGGTGGGATTGCTAATATTCAGCAGGTTAAAATAATTAGTGCCTCCCCCATGATGTTTGCAAGGATTGTTTTACACTAAAGCTGATACCTAAGTAAACCTCTATGTCACATGTGAGTATTGTTAAAGTCATGGCCAAGCTGGCTCCTTGGGGAAAAAAAATATATAAATTTACTTGCAGAAGCCAAATAATTCCATTTACTTACACTATACTTAAGACAGCGTTTTACACCTACACAAATAATAAATTAGCTTTGGACCAAAGACACAAGTGAAATAGGTCCATTGAGCTGTAAATGAAAAGGATTACAGTTTTGCCAATAGAGAAAATCAAGTACAGACCAAGTCACATGAGAAGTGGGCAGTGCAGCCTTTGAAATGGAGAGAATCATATTTCCACCACTCTGAGACTGTCACCCAGCTGAGGACCTGGGGGATAGTGTTATGTTCTCCTGGTGGTCTCAATCTCTGTTTATGCCTGGGCCGGTGGATACGCAGAGCAGTTAGGATCTGGGCATCCACTGCTCATGTGCTAAATCTTGGCAAATGAGATAGGAGTAGAGTTTCCTCAGGGCACCTGGGTGGCTTAGTTGGTTAAGCATCCTACTCTTGATCTCAGCTCTGGTCTCGATCTCAGGGTTGTGAGTTCAAGCCCCGTATTGTGCTCCACCCTGGGTGTGAAGCCTACTTAAATGAAAAACGTTTAAAGAACTAGAGCTTCCTCTCTGAAACTATTCTAGAGGAAAGGTCACTTATCAGAGGAGTTGAGGGTACAGCCAAGCTAAGCTGTTGTGAGAGGCCAGAAGAGAAGGAGAAAAGGAAATTATTATAATTAGCAAAATCGTAAATGTTGTCAACAATCATCGTTAATAAATGCCGGCATAAATCACTTAGTATTTGTCTGGTAGTTACTGCTTATGAAGCACAGATGATGAAATTACACTTGAGCTTCATCTTCCAGATTTTGTCCCCTTTTAACAAGTGAAAATGCTGAGGCCAGGAATGGATATGAGCTGCAAGAGAGAATCAATCAGGTGTTTCAGCAGCAGATGAACGTCTACCTGCTTTAAAGCATTTTTTAATGGTTATTTCTTTTGGAGAGAGAGAGAGAGAGAGAGCGAGCACGTAAGCAGGGAAGGGGAGGAGAGAGAGGGAGACAGAGGATCCAAAGCAGGCTCCAGGCTCTGCACTGTCAGCACAGAGCCCAGTGCAGGGCTCAAACCCACAAACCATGAGATTATGACCTGAGCTGAAGTCAGACGCTCAACCAACTGAGCCACCCGGGCACCCCCACATCTACCTACATCAGACCCTCTGGTATTTACATGTCACCGCATCACTTATGAGATTCACAGCTACAAAACTATATAGGCTTTGCCACTTACAGGTTCCCTTGGGAGCATGTCACTTCCCTCTGGGAGCCTCCTGGTCATCAGTGAATTGATTTAAGAGGTAAGATGATCCCTAGGATCCTGCCCAAGGCTGAAATTCCATAATTCTATGCAAATACAAGGGGCACTAATGTAAGAGGAGAGACATTAAGATTTCAGTCCTCTTTGGGAAGAAACTGTTTCAGAAAGGGAGTGAAACACATCAAAAGTGAGGCATGAAGCCGAAATCCTTGCCCGTCGGAGCAGTGACATTTCATAAAATGATTAGGCAGTGACATTAAATAAGTTTTCAAGCCATTTGAGTGGTTAATTGGCCAACTCTATTGAGGAGATGTTTTCTCGAATAAATCTGAGGATGTCTGTGCTAGAAACTCACAGAAAGCGTTATTTGTTCTTGTCCTCCACCACGTCTTGGTGTGAAGCCTCCCCTTGGACTAGAAAGGGCAGACAGACAGGAGAAGTGACAGGGCATTCTGGGGTGGAGGTCCCCACAGGGCAGGTGGACTGGAGTGCTGTCAGCTCCCATCGATGACTTCCAGTGTCCCCTCCTATTGGGATGAGCTCCAGCCTCTGCAGAGACTAACCACGGCGTGTTGACCCTGCTAATACGCTCCTGGTTGCACTTCGAGAGCTTTGGTCTTGGCCATCATCCCCCGTGTGAACCCAGGCAGATGTCACACCTCGACGGCCACATCTACTCTAGGCTCCGTGATACAACCTTCAGTTTCTCCCCCAGAACTGGCCCAGAACCATCAAGCTACATTTGCCACATTTCCCGACCGCTGGTCAGGAAACAACTTAAAATAGGTGAGGCATATGGATATCTTCCCTGCATAAAAGCAGGGGAGCAAGATTAATGATTATGTGTGCAAAGGTAGGAGCTAATTATAATGACTATTTCCTAAATGCTCTTACATACATCTGAGACCTCTAAGAGGAGAGGTTGGAAGAGGGGAAGGGCCTTGCCAAGGTCATTCCACAGGGAAACAGAAGGGAAACTCAGACATTCTGACCGCAAGACCTATACCTCAGCTGTCCCCATCCTCACCCACTTCTGTCCTTCAAGCAGCCAGTAAGTAAGCAATTCCTATGCACAAGGAATGTCCTAGGTGATGGCACTAAATCCGATGAACAGACCCAGAACTTGCCCTCCTGGAAGAAAATGTAGGACTTGGGGGTCCTATAATGAGTTTAAAAGAATCACACACACACACACACACACACACACACACACACACACACAGCTTTAGTGACATTAGACTTTGTAGGCTCCATCCCCTCAGGGCTTCAAATTTATAGGTTTCTGCTGTGTGATAACCAGCCCTTCACTTCTCAAGGGCGGACTCATCCGTCAGTTACAGAGCCTTCGTACGCGCCTGGAGGATGTCCTTGCTACTTTCCTTGGAGAGGCAAGCTACCTGACAGGCTTGGCCAAAGCCTCACGTGGTAAAGCCCGGGTCACAAGGAGCAGACCAGGGAGGCCCCTCTGCCCCAGAGCTTCCCTTGGGGTCACGGAGGTCTCCAGAAAAGGGAAAGAAGGCCATGCTGATCAAACAGAACCTCTAAGTGAAAGGTTGCGCGTTTCAAAGCCTTTAAAACCTGGTCTCCATGCAGATGAACCTCCCTGAAAACCATTTCCATTACGCTCCCTCTTTAGGAAAGAACAGCGGTTCCTTGTGGCCTGAGCACAAATTTGCCCTCGTCTGCCACACACGGAGAACCCCGTCGGCGGCTCCGTGGAGGAGGGCTGAGAGCACAGACCAGGGAATCAAACTGCCTGGCTTTTCACGCTGGCCCAGCCCTCTTGCTTAGGCTTCCTCTTCTGTTATATATATTTAAAAAGGATAACAATACTAATGCCTTCTCATAGGGTTGTGGGGATTAAATGAATTAATATTTATAAAGCCTCTAAAGAGGACCCGGCCTGCAGTGAGCGCTGTGTGTGTATATATATATATATATGTCCTCGTTAGCCTTTGGGAGTCTCTACAGGTACTCTGAGTGACCTCACCGGTACCCCTCTCCAGGGCCTCTTCAAAGTTAGTGATTCAGAAGTGGGAGCAGTCCATTTGACCCTTTGCTATTTGCCTATGGGCCCTGCCACTGTGTTTACTTCTTCCCTCCCTTCCTCTCCATGAGTCTGGGTCTGTCTGTCACATCTTTTGGACTCATTTTCTCCAAGAATCTTCTCAAAGCTTGGCTCTGTGCTGATTACTTGGTTACTTTGTCTTCCTACCGTCTTTTGGTCCCTGATTAATTTCCACCTGATCATGTCACAGAACTGGGGGGAACAGGGTGAGATCCGGGAAATTACCTGGAGGTCATCCAATGGTCCTTAGCAGCCTGGTGTGTGTGTGGTAGACGTATGTTGGACGGAGAGAGGAAGGGGGGTTGGTATAGAGACAGAGAGGGAGGGAAAGAGAAATAACTGATGACCTAGGTTGGGGCGTCGTTCTAGGTTTTGAAATATTTTGCAAATCCCTCAAGGAAAATTTGACGCAACTGTCCAGTGCAAGCCAGTGATGGAATCCCCTTCACCATGGATAAGAAATGAGAAAACATAGGGCCACAGAGGTGCGGTGAGTTATTCACAGTCACGTCGCTGATTTGGGGGCAAATCCGGACATGAACCCGATCTCCCAATGCTACTACACCTAGAGCTTATTCTGTCTATTTCACATGTATCAGTGAGACATGGACACTTCTAGAAGTCGGAACCCGTGAGCTCCAGAGCTCCCATCATCATCATCTTTAACCTTTCCATTCATTGACTCATTTAATTTTCACAGAACCTTATGTGGTGGATGTTATTATCATGCCCATGTTATATCGGGGAAAACTCAAGAACAGAGAAGCAGTAATGCTCTTCCAAAAAAGTCCTTAGTATGGTCAAAATGGCCTAAAACCTATGATCTATAGACTTTACTCCATGAAGGGAGCTATAGTCGCAGAGGTTATCCTGGATGTCTCTAGGTCACTCTCATTTAAGAAATTGCTACGGAGTGATGAAAAGCCGAAAATCTTAGAGTTTAAAAGTAGGTTTCACCCCAAATCGTTTTCCTAACTTGGATAAAGACATTTAAGCCTTCTGCTTTGGGGGAAGCTGTGTGCCTCCTGGTCAGAGGGCCTGTCAGCACGGCCTCATGAGAAGGTAGTTATATTTCGCTTGCACTATCTTAAAAATCTTACGGTCAGGCATGTTCCCCAAACCTGAGCCCAGCTGGACAACCCATGATTTGCTGGTTTCATGCACAACCTCGGAGTTGCTGTGCTCTTTCCTCAGACCCTCAAACTGATTGGGCCGGTGCTCAAGTTCCCCATCCCCTTCTTTCTACCCTATCACAGTGTGTGCATCTCAGGTAAGGGTTTGCACCCTTCTTGACTCCTGAAGCCCCTGCCCTCTGTTCCCCTATTTGCTGTTGTAGGAGACAGACCTCCACGAACTCCCTACCCTTTTGCCTAATTCTGAACTGCCCCCCAAGTTTTTTGTGTTCCTCTTTATGTGAGGCCAAAGCCGGTCCTCCTGCGACCAAGATCACGCCAATGGGTACCTGCCTCTGGGTATGACCAGCTACCCTCCCTGGGTCTAGCTACTGGGTCATTCACTCCAACCCCTAGCAGACAGCTGGTCCCATCCTCCAGGGAGGACACCTTCTTCATCCTTGCCTCCGTCTCACCAGCCCGGCTCAAGCCCTAGCTCACTTCCAGCAGAGCCAGCTTCTATATCCACACAGGACAATAGAAGTATCTCTTTCAGGTCTTGAAAGCCTTATAAACCTAAGCCAACCACATAGAAATTGCTCACCACCGTGCGGGCAGCCCCACTGAGGTGAGGCTGACAGGCAACTCTCCATTCTGACCCTCGGCCCTCAGTGCCACCCTTGCTCTTGGCTTCCTGCCACGCCTGTCACCGAATCTGAACTTTTAGCCCAAGCTCTGCCCTATCTGGGCCTTGGCACAGACCAGAATGTAAAATGATAATTCCCTGAGCTGTGCCAAACAGCACAGAGCTCCTGAGATGTTACAGATGCAGCTGTGACCAGCAAACACATTGTTTCTGGGGTGGTGTTTGTAAATATATGAGTTGCCCGACAGCTTGTGGAATTAAATATAGATGCTACATCGCAAAGTCTAGCTAAAATAAACTATATGCTGCTCAATGAATGTCAATAAGTACACTGAGAAAGAGTCATTATCCCTTTTCTGCAGCACAGTCCAAGAAACCCATCTCTAAGTGGGTTTTTGTTTGTTTACTTGCTTTGTGATGAAGGGAACATTTCCCCTTTCCTCCCCCCCCACCCCCCGGCTTTTGACTGGTCCTGGTGGGCAGCTGGGGGAAGGATGGCATGTGGTGACAAAGTGTGCACAGTCAGGAAGGTTGCTCATTGGGTGTGGTGTGTATGGGGTGGCAGCATCAAGAGCCAACTTGAGGTTCCCAGATCGACTAGGCAATCACAGCAACCTTTTGGGCTTGCTGGCTTTGAGAAACCATTTCTAAAAGTATGGTCCGAGGCACACTGGCAGTTTAGAGAGACATGATGGAAAGCGAGTTTATCCATCACTGCCAGTCCTCTCTCCGGTTCTTGAGCCAAATGACTCCCCTTCCCTCACATTGATTTCCACTGGCTTCTTGTATATTAGCAGCCTCTTAAGTGAATAACGGCAGGTTACCAGAAGCTGGTGTTCACACACTGAAATCAGCATCCTGGAGGAAGTTTCTGAACACTCTCGTTCAGTCTCCACCCTAGAAGCCTCGTTGTCATGCAGTCCCGGGCATTATGCAGAGCCCACGCTGCTCTGCCCGGATAGTCCCAATCCCCACTCTAGGACATGGTGTGAAGGAAAGGTGCTTTGAATTCGGGGCAGTCAGTGTCATACTGAGGAGTTAAGGTTTGACTTGTGTCGATCATTTTGAATGTATGCAATTGGCACGTTGTTGCCGATTTAATGTATTTATCTGTGTGTGTTCCTCTCTAGCTCTTTAGTGCCAAGTTCTCTCTCCACTACAGAGGGAAGCTGCAGACTTGGGGGGACCACAGCAGCTCAGCACCATCTGGGTCCTTGTGCAGAAAGACTTCAGAGTTTCCAGTGGAAAAGCTAGAGTAATTCTCTACGCATCTTTTAGACTTCATTCTGGCCCACCGTGCCACTGACTACCTAGACTACTTTTGATAAATTAAACCCTCTGTAAGATGTGGTGATAAGTTTCCCCACTTCCTTCCTTTTAGGAAAGCTAATAAATAGCTACTCATTCATCCAACTAATGTTTATCAGACAAAAAACATTTAGCTAGAATGTAAAATGCATGAAAGGGACGGTGGAAGGGAAGGCTAGAAGGTAATGCTGGGATTTCTTTCAAAGAAAGGGGAGTGCGGATTCTTATCATAATTCTCTTATGGCAAGCCTTATTAGCCAAAGCCACATGAGGATGACTGTGCTGACCAGGGTTTGCAGATGTCCCCAACTTGGTGACAATTGAGGCTTGACCCTACAGCTTTTGATTCAAAGCTAAGATTTTTCTCAGCCTAATTTTGGATCATATCATTGATTTTCAGTCCAAATCTTTGCAAAAATAGTATAAAGTAACTCCTAAGAACTCTGAAAATTAAACCAAATATCCTATTCCTCAAATATGGTAACAGAGAATACAGTCAAGACAGAGCCAAGCAGTTATTCTGTTGGGTCTCGTGTGTGTGTGTGTGTGCGCGCGCGTGTGTGTGTGTGCACGCGCGTGTGTGTGTGTGATTTTTGCCCCATGAGACCTTTCTCAATTTCCAGAGAAATACTGGGTTGTAACAACTTGGGAGAGGGGTGCTATTTCTCATGGATAAGGCCAGGTAGCTGTTAAGCATCTTATAATCCACAGGACAGCTCTAATAATTCCCAGACTCCAAATGTCAGTAGTGCTGAGATTGAGAAGCTCTGGCTTAGGCCAACAAATTCTAAGGATCTCAGACTCATAAAGTATCCCTGAATAATGGAAGACTAACTGTTTAGGAAAGATTTCCATGCACACCTATTTTGCCAACATATGTCATAGTAGCAAAGACCAAAATTACTCATTGCCACAATCCCTCCTTCTAGGCTTCCTGTTTCTCACTTAATTGGTCCTTGATAACAACAACAGTTAAAAGACCTTTTCTTGAGTTCTTATTTTCTACTGGGCACTGTGCTAAGCACTTTAGTGTCAACAAAGTATTACTAATCTATGAGCAATTAATATAAGGAAAATGTCAGAAACTTATGCCACTCCTTCCCTCCCTTCCTTCCTTCCTTCCCATTCAGTCAAAAAGACAATAGGCAGGGGGTGAAGTAACAAGGATCTAAATTCATATAAGGCAGGTGGCTGAGTGGAGAGGCAGCCCAGTGGTGTCAGGAAATTGGTTTCATATGGGGATGGGGGTTTAGCCAGTAAGGAAGTATATTAAGGATAATACGTCAAAGAGGGGAGTTGTAAATAGGGAAAGAAAAAAAGCTAGAATAAACCCTCTGGTTTGGCCTGATTAGAAGTATGAATTCATGTTTCTAAATCTAGGTAGAGAAATAGAAGGATAAAGAGAGAGATGGAGAGGTTGACAGATGAACAGATGGGGAGATAAATAGATGATAGATAGCTAGATAGATAGATAGAAGTGTGTGTGTGTGTGTGTGTGTATGTTTGCACGCTAAATATAATATGATATTCTGGGTTGGATTCTGGAATAGAAAAAAGGATATTAGTAGAAAAACCAATATAATCTAAACAAAGTTTGTAGTTTAATTAATAGTATTGCACCTCTGTTAATTTCTTATTTTTGGTAAATGGACCATGGTTACAAGCTATTAAAATTAGGGAAAGCTGGATAAAGTATATACAAGATGTCTGTTCTCTTTCAAACTCTTCTGTAAATCTAAAATTATTCCAAGCTAAAATGTTTATTTAAAATTAAAGTTTATATATACATATATATACAATAATGTATTATTATTGTATTAAATATACATGTGTATTAAGTGGACATATGTATGTATACACATTAAGGTACATGTGTGTATATGCGTATATATGTCTACACAATAATGTATACATATTTATACACAACACAGACACATACACACACATACGAGCCATCTCTCTCAGTTCTGTCTGTCCCCAGGATGTGCACCTCACCTCACTTTAAAATCTTGGTTTCTAAGTCCTGTTATTTCCACCAAAAGGAATCAGGGATTGTTGGAGAAGTGAACGATTACAGGCCTGTGGCTGTTAAGGTGTAACATGAACTTGGAACATCTTTTTATGACAGAAACATTGATGCCCTGGCAAATTTTTAACATCAAGCTCTCTGGGGGAAAAAGTTCTGATTGTAGCATTTGCCAGTTTCCATAGTGCAAATACTTCCAACATGCCTGATTCCAAGCTACCCACTCGATGTTAATGACTCACACATTTCCTGAGAATTTTGCAGTGGGCTCCTGTAAGCCATTGTAAGCCAGCTCCAGCAAACTGCTGGGTTAATATGTATGTATGCATCTCCAAAGGAGGATGGATACATGTCAAAAGGACACAGAGCCAGCCTGAAAAGGTTCCAGTCATGAATTCTGGGATAATTTGCACATCGAAATAAATATTGATAGTAATGGATTATATTCCTTTGAGTAAAATAAGAATCTATGAGGCGACATTATTTACACACACATACACCCATACCTGGGGAGGGGGGAGCTTTTTCTTATAATAAAATGCCAACTAACAAATGTAAAAAAAATGATGGAATTAGAAAACCATCACTTAGGAATTATCATGGTGATAACCCATTCAGGCGAGAAACATAAATCAGTGCTCAACTGTGAAATACCCCATTCTTCATCAAAGAAGAACATTTCACAGTCTCAGAATATCTTCCTCAACATACTTATTAATTATACAAAGAAAAAAATAACTTTATGGTGGACATGATAGCCACCATCTTACTCTACTGATCCAAGTTAGCATCACCAGAATTTATAACTTTTTAAAATTCTTTTAAAAGTTTATTTATTCATTGAGAGAGAGAAAGAGAACGGGAGACCGATAGAGAGCAAGGAGAGGATCCCAAGCTGGCTCTGCACTATCTTGTGTGGAGCCCAATGTGGAGGTTGAACTCATGAACCATGAGATCATGACCTGAACCAAAACTGAGTCCAATGCTTAACTGGCTGAGACTCCCAGGTGCCCCTAACATCACTAGAATTTAGACAAAGAGAAATCATGTGCCACTTGACAGGATCCAGTGAGATCACATCACTTCTAGCATACTCCAGGCAAAAAATCCCAACATGAATTCAGCATGAGGAAACATTACACAACCTAAATTGAGAGATATCCTATAAAATAACAAGCCCATAATCCTGAAAACTGTTAAGGTCACAAAGGTCAGAG
This sequence comes from Crocuta crocuta, assembly GCF_008692635.1. Taxonomy (NCBI): domain Eukaryota; kingdom Metazoa; phylum Chordata; class Mammalia; order Carnivora; family Hyaenidae; genus Crocuta; species Crocuta crocuta. Next base: position 14,666,593 of record NW_027529934.1, read on the forward strand.
AATGACCGAGGAACTAAGTGTTCCAGATTGAAGGGCACTTTGAGAAAGACATGCCACCTATGAGAAATGTACAATCCTGGGTTGGATCTTTTGTTATAAAAGACATTATTGGGTCAGTCGAACACTTCAATGGGGTCTCTGGATAAAGGGCATGTGGGAGTTCTTTGTACTCCTGTATGACTTTTTTATGAGATTAAAATAATTTCCTTGTACAGAGGAAAAAGGAAAAAAGAAAGAAGAAATTCATACACGATTACAGAGCTCATGCGGCCAACATTGAAACTATAGTTGTTCTAACTCTGACACCTGGGCTATTCACCAATCCATAATTCAAAAATATGTTTGTCTATTGAACTGATGAGGGATATCTAGATAGAGACAAATCTTTCTTGCTTAAGACAGACAGACCCTCATTGTTTACATCTTAGGAGATACAGCTAGAGACCTGATACATGTGGCTGTATCCAGCTCTGTCCAATAAAAATAGAATGAAAACTACACAGATATTTTAAATTTATTATCAGCTTCATTAAAAAGGTACAATTCAGTAGCTGTCATTAATTTAATAATATATTTTATTTAATTGAATCCAAGATATTGTCATTTGAAATAACATTGTATGGTGGCAAATAGTAACTAATCTTATCATGGTGAACTTTTCATAATGAGCATATTTGTCCAACCATTATGTCATATACCTGAAACTAATTTAATGTTGTACATCAACTATACCTCAATTAGAAAAGTAAAATTTAAAAAAAGTTTTGTCATTTGAAGGTATACTTATTATAAGAAAATTATTACCAATATATTTTGTATTTTTGTATTTTTCACCCTAGTCTGAAATCTAGGGTATATTTTACACTTACAGCACATGTCAATGGAGATGCTAAGTTTTCATCAGAAATACTTGATTCTTGGGGCTCCTGGGTGGCTCAGTTAGTTAAGTGACCAACTTCAGCTCAGGTGATGATCTCATGGTTTGTGAGTTCAAGCCCCGTGTATGGCTCTTTGCTAACAGCTCAGAGCCTAGAGCCTACTTCAGATTCTGTGTCTCCCTCTCCCTCTGCTCCTCCCTGCTTGCACTCTGTCTCTTGTCTCTGTCTCTCTCTCAAAAATAAATAATAAGTATTAAAAAAAAAAACACTTTAAGGGGTCTCTGGGTGGCTCAGTCAGTCAAGCATCTAACCTCAGCTCAGGTCATGATCTCACTGTTCGTGAATTTGAGCCCCATGTAGGGCTCTGTGCTGACAGCTCAGAGCCTGGAGCCTGCTTTGGACTCTGTGTCTCCCTCTCTCTCTACCCCTCCCCTGCTTGCACCCTGCTTCTCTCTCTTTCTCTCTCTCTCTCTCTGGAAAATAAATAAACATTAAATTTAAAAAAAAAAATATTTTAAAAGAAATACTTATTTGTTTGGATTTGAAACAATTTACAATCGAAAAAAGAAATCACATACACTCCTTGTTCCAAGCACATTTAAATTTTTTCTGATAGTTGAATTGAGAAGTTTTAAAATTTAAATTAATTAAAATGAGGTAAAATTTCAAAACGTAGTTTCTTAGTCCCACGAGCCACAGAGTAAGTGCTCCACAGCCACACAGGGCTCAAAGCCACCATACTGGACAACACAGGGCTGGACAGTCCACAACTCACCTGCCCCTAGGTGTCCCTGCACATTAGGGATACACTGCTCACACCATTCCCCTACGCAGAGACGCACTCTAACTTTATACTATACGGAGCAGAATACTCTTTTCATTTTGTTGCCATTGGCATGAAAACTCTGAGTGAAGCGTGGGTTCTGTACAAGTGAAGGGATCTGAGGGCCTGGCTCCTCCTTTTCTACCTCCAACTACTAAATTAATCTCCCTTAAATCATGGCCGCCTCTGGACTAGCACTTAGGTAAATAAATAGGGGCAACACTTAGTAGAATGACACCACAAAGGAAAGTTCTTTACAACTGAAAAGCACTAGACAGACGTTCGTTGTTCGGTTTATTTTTATTACCAGAGGCCAAAAGTGGTGGACATTGCCATCGCAAAGATTTTGAGCAAGTTCCCTGTATTTCCTATTTTGGCTTCTCCATCGCAATAATAAAAAGACACACCACTCTCTTCAAACCAACCCTCACACATGTCCACTGCAGAATGAATGGGCAAATACTGCAAAGCTGTGCTTTCCCCAGAGAAAAGTGCTGCAGGTCAGTTTATACTGGGAATTGTTGCCAACTACCTTTTACTCTCTTTGTTAGATTTTATGGGTTTCCAAATTATCTACCAAAGAATGCATTCTTTTTGAAATCAAGGGGGAAAAACTTTTTCTAATTAAAAAAATGACATAAGATATTAGGAATGCAGCTCTAGCTCTATTTGCCCCGTCATCTACACGATGGAGCAAGACCAGGGTCAGCCCTTCTGGATAGAGAGCTTCAGCCACCAATTCGAACAGCTGGTCAGATGAGCCTTCCATTCCCAACCATCTCAGCTGCTCACACTTGGTTGCTCCACTTGAAGGAGGAGGAGCTGGGCTTTCGTGGAAACAAACAGAAACAATTCATCACACTCATTCACAAATGTCGCTCCTTCGAGCTCCTTCAGCTCACCCGCTGCCCCACCATCCTTGACATCCTGCCAACTCTACGGCCTTGTGCTTATTCAGTCCTTGGCCCGGCTGCCCATGGGGATGGGCTGGCCAGATCCTGGAAGTGGCACTGGTGATTCAGCAGGATGGGGCTTTCTGTCTCACTCCATCCATCCTCCCTCTGTGCCCTAATGAGCGGCCCAAAGGCTGAAAGTGCCCTCCTGACATCGCAGCTGGCGTGGAGGACCTGGGGAGCAATTACCCATATGCTTTCTGGGCTTGCCGTCCCCTGAAGTTTCAATTAAAGATGCTTTCAGCTCTTGTGTCTTGTTTTTTTTCATCCTGACTTAGAACCCTCTCCCCTCCCCTCTAAGGCTACTGAATACCAGAGTTCAGATAGTCATTGCAAACGCCAAGAGACGCCATTCACACCATAGTCTGAGCAAATGGCTTCCTGTGTTGTTGAGCAGAACACACAACCTGTGCAGTCTTCTCTGAGACCCTGCCATGTCCCACATTTTCTCTTCGCCTCCAGAATGACAATTAAGCCACCATGTTGCTGATGCACCACAACTGTAAAGGGATAAAAGACCTAAAAGGCAAAGAATACCAAAGGCAGACGTGTCGGACCACATAGAACACATCCCAAGTGTAAGAGCCCCTGAGGTGGCTTGACAGGGTTCAAACATCTGAGGCAGTGAGACAAACAGGGAATGCTGGGAGGAGAGGCCGGGGAGGGATGCGCACAGTTTATAGGTTTAGTAGCTGGGAGCTATTTCTCTGCAGGGCAGTTATCAGCAGTTAGTGGGTCATAACTGCCACCACAATGGGCTTAGAGGGAATGGTAAGCACACTTCTTAAAACACTTAAATTCCCGTTTTCATTTTTGGTTTATTCACAGACACAAAGCAACTCTCCCCCCCACAACCCCGACTACAAAATGCCTCTCCACATTGCTCTTAAACTTACTCACACAGAGCCCCACCCCCCATTCCAAAAACACCACTGAGCTTGACTTGGGCAAAACCCACAGAGACTTTTCGCTCTCCAAACCAGAGGGGCCTGTTAGTACCTGTAGCTCATACTCACAGAGGAATAACTGGATGCCAGATGATGTTCTCACTATTTTACATCCACTGTCTTGCTAGACTCGCAGAACAATAAATGGCATTGTGTTCTACTGTTACTTTACCTTCACGGATGGGGAAATCAGAAGCTAAAGAGATGGAGTAATTTGTCAAGGTACCAGCATTTTATGGCTAGGGCGGGTTGTCTGGGTCCAGAGCCGGGTTGTAACCACTTGGTTCTACCCTCCTTAGTCCGATTCTCCCTCATCACCTTGGCTTCTCTGCAGCTTTGGACACTGCCAGCCTTTCCCACCTGGCTTCTCTCTCCGTTTGCTTCTGTTTATCCCTTTGTCTTCTCTTGCTTTGCCTGTCTCCCGTCCAAAAGCAGCTTCCTGATCCACCTCCTTCATTCATATCATCCTCTATCCATTCAGCATGAGTCTGTTCTCTCTTGCCCTGCGGATTGGGGAAAGGAACCAACCAGGGGAAAAAAAAAAACAAAACTATAATGATAATGATAGAGAAAACTCCCAGGAAGATGGCTACCACATGGGCAACTGACTTCTGGAATTCTAGACTTGTAGAAAGGCCCCGTGTTTCACAGAGAAAGAACCAGAGTCCAGAGTGTGGTTACAAGGCTTAGGCTTACGTGGCCAGTTAATAATGACTGGAGATTAGAATCCAGGCAGGGTTTGGCCACCCAGCCCAGACACTTTGCATTGAACCCCACTCTTCCAACAAAACTATGGTCCCAACAAAGATCCGAGGGGCCCATTATCCACACAGGACTTCCACGTGCCCACGCTTACATATCCAGATGCCAGGGCAACATTTGTATTCCGCAGCCCACTCTTCCCCTTCAAAACCTCTTTGTACCCTGCATTTCCACCCTCCCTCTCTCTTAGGCTCTGAGTTTTATAAACTCAGAGCCTGTCTTCTGTCTACCTGCCCACCTGCGATCTGGGTTTTTCCAAGCTGTTAGCCCTCTGGCTCTACTAACATCTTTCTTCTTCTACAGGGTTGTTTTCAGCAGGATGCAAAGGCCATTAGTAAATCAATAACCCTTTATTTAGAAAAGGTGGGGGGAGGGAAGGGACCTGGAGTTTTTAATTCAGATCTAGCAACTCCTGGGGCATTATCAGGAGCATTCTAAAATTAGGCCTTTGAAAAGCATGATGCTGCAGCTGTTGGAACTTGATAGCTTCCTGCCCAGAAATGGGAGCAGCTTGCTCAGGGTTGGGATCATTAGCCAAAAGCTCCCTCTCCTGCAGTCAGTATGGCTTCCTCTAACTCTAATGCCATATATATCATCTATTGCTTCGGAGCTCTTTGTTTTACTCTTGCGTCCTTCCCCTTATCTCCATTCATCTCTTTCCCAGTCTCCACATGTGTCCTTTTTTCTTCTTTCTAGAAGTCTTTGCACTTCCATATATCAGTGTGTTTCCATCCAATGCAGCAAACACTTCTGCACAGTCTCTTCAATGGAGCCACACTGAGCATATATAAGCACATACCTTTCTGATTATGTTTACAAAGATGACCCTCCAAAAGTCAGCACATGCTGTAGGGCAAATCTTCGAATCATTGTTCTGCCCTTACTCCGGTTCCAGCCTGTCTACAGGCAGAAAACAAAGACAGAGACCTGCGGAGAAGTGTGAATGGGACGAGGAGGGATGGCGTGGGCACACACCTGAACGCCAATGTTATAGTGTCTAAAATAACACACTTAAGATTTGACCATATAACATTGGAATTCTGCATTACCTGTCATCTAGCAAGTCTACCTCTGGATGATTATTTTGAAGATGTGCACAGAGATTCCCTACAAGGATGGTTTACTGCTTGACAACAGGCGGGGAGAGAAACACTGAGCTGTTTATGTTTTGAAGTATATTAATTATCTATTACTGTGCAGCAAATTAACACAATACTTAGCAGCTGCAAATTAAAAAAAATTATCATCTCACACAATTTCTGTGGGTCAGGAATTTTGGCCGGATCTGGTCTCTTACAAGGTTGCAGATATGATGTTGGTAGGGCTACAAGCATCTGAAGATTTGGGGATAGAAGATCCATATCTAAGTTGGTTCATTCTCAAGGCCAGTAGGTTGGTCCTTGCTCTCGGTAGGAGGTCTCCATTACTCTTTAAACAGACCTCTCCAAAGGACAGCTCGAGCATCCTTACAAGGTGGAAGCTGGGGGTGCCTGGGTGGCTGAGTCGGTTAAGCGTCCAACTTTCGCTTAGGTCATGATCTCGCGGTTTGTGGGTTTGAGCCCCACGTCGGGCTCTGTGCTGACTGCCAGCTCAGAGCCTGGAGCCTGTTTCAGTCTGTGACTCCCTCTCTCTGACCCTCCCCTGCTCACGCTGTCTCTCTCTCTCCTAGAAAAACAAAAAAAAAGATGGAAGCTGGCTTTCCTCAGAGCGAGTACTCCAAAAGAGAGCCAGACAGAAGCCACCATGATTTTTATGACCAAGCCATGCAAGTTGCACATGCAATTTCTGCTGTATGCATTGCTCACATAGACCTAACTTGGTACTCTGGGAGAGGTGACTACTATGGAGGTAGATACTAGGAACAGAGACTCACTAGATGCCATCTTGAAGGCTGGCTACTACATATGGCGAAGATGTCACCAAGAGAAGCGGCCCCAGTCTCTCTCCTTGCCAAGAATTCTTTGTACTGTGAGTTTGAGAGAACAACCGAGCTCGTCTGGCCTTGTTAGTTCTAGACTTCTTTGTTTTTGGCAGCCGTCTGTATGGAGCGGATGTGCATTCTGCCTGCTCACTGTCATCCAGTAAAATCGCAGCAGGCTCTGCTTCTGTGTCGCGGCAGTTGGCTTAGAGGGGTGGCAACGGGAGGGCTTGTGTATCTCAGCCTGATTTAGTTCCAGATCTAGGTCACATTCTGTCCTTCTCTCTTCCAGCAATGAAGCTCATCTTTACCTGTGTCTTATTCTTCCATGGAGTCCCAAGCTCCAAGTGCTTTCTATTGACCCATCACATTCCCAGTTATGTTTTATATTTTAAAATGTGATCCTTATAATGGTGGAAAATTCAAAACACCTAAATGTTATACAACAGCTTGAGCAAATTATGGCATATCCATATAATTCAGTGTAATACAGTCATTTAAAAGTATGCCCTATAAGAATATTTAATGATACAAAAAATTGTTTAGGATATATTAAGTGAAGAATACAGGATATAAAACAGTATGCAAGTTATTGCTCTATTAAAAATAATGTATAGGGGTGCCTGGGTGGCTCAGGTGGTCAGGTGGTTAAGCATCCAACTTCGGCCCAGGTCACGATCTCAGAGTTCAAAAGTTTGAGCCCTACATCGGGCTCTATGTGGACAACTCAGCCTGGAGCTTGCTTTGTATTGTGTCTCTCTCGCTCTCTGCCTTTTGCCCACTCACACTCTGCCTCTCTCTCTCAAAATAAACAAACATTAAAAAAATTTTTTTAATGTATACATGCTTAAAAAAGAACTCCATATATACCATTTTGAAGCCACAGTATATATAAATGTGTGTATGTATGTGTATGTATACTATACCAAATACCAACTGTAGGTATCATTGGTTGGTAGGCTTATGGGTAGTTAAAATTTCCTTCCTTTTGCTTTTCCTAAATTTCCTACATTTTATACTCATTGCCTCTGTAGTGAGGAAAAAAGGAGAGAAAGTTTGCAGATGCTAGTTCAGGGGTTCAATTAAAAGTAATTAGAGCTTCCTGACATCCTTTCTTGGAGAGAGAGTTATGTATTAGAGTGACTCCCAAATCACCTCCATAAGTTCATTTGACACCATTGACTAATGCCTCTTTCATAAACATGCCCTCCTCTGGGTTTCCTTGACTCCACACTTTGTTTTTTCTGCTTTCTCTATAATAGGCCCACACTCCTATGCCAAGTCATTAAATGTTGGAGTTTCTCAAAGTGCACTGCTAGGCCTTTACCCCTTCTCCCTGTACGATTTACCCTGGGAGGCTTTACCCACATTCACGGCAACAGAAGATTATAAGAAATTCATGCCTCGAGCCCTGGCCTTCCTCCTGAGCTCATATGATTTGTGTACAATCCAGGCATTTTAACTGATGTCTCAAAACTTTCTCAAGTCAGGAAGTGCAAAATCAGCCTCATGATCTTCAGTGGCTTCCTATCAAAGTGAAGGGCAGAATAATACGTTCTTGTGGTTCTCAATCCTGGTTGCATATCAGAATCATCTGGAAAGCCTTTTTAAAAATACCAATGTCTGAACCCCTAACAGTTCTGATTAAAAAGCGTAGGGTCAGGCCCTGCAGTGAGTACTTTTTAAAAGCCCCCTGAAAGGATTTTAATGAATGGACAGCGTTAAGTGCCATTGATCTACTTATTCAATAGAAACCTCACAGTAATTTTGATATCTTCCTCTTTCTTGTCCCTTAAGTATAACCTATCACTAAATTCTACCAGTTTGACTTCTAAAATATTGGTCAGAGTTAACCATAAGTCTTCGTTCTCACTGCCACCACCTTAATCTACACTCGACTATAGCCAAAAAGCCGAGAAGCAATTGCCACTTTAATCTAAATGATCATCTCTCATCTGGACTCCCAATGCGTTCTGCATAATGCATCAGATCTGAACATGTCATCTCTTTTTCCCTCCTGTCGTTGCCCCCAGTGAGTCACACCCTCGTATAATTCCCTCCTCTTGAGTACAGGAAGGGCCTGTAGCTTGCTTCTAATCAACAGAATGCAGCAACAGTGATGGGATGTCACTCTCATGATTACTTTATATTACGGGAGACCCCATTTTAGCAGACTGGAGAAAGAGAGTCTGCTGCTGGCTTTGAAGAAGCAAACAGCCAGGCTGTGAACTGCCTGTGCAGAGGGCCATGTGGCAGTGGCCTTTGGACAGCCTCTAGGACCTGAGGCTAGCCTCTAGCTGACAGGCAGCATGAAGCTGGGGCCCTCAGACCTATAACTGTAAGGAAATGAATTCTGCCAACAAGCAGCATGGTCATAAAAGTGGATTTTCCTTAGTTGAGCTTAGTTGAGCTTTCCTTAGTTGAGTGACAATGTAGCCTGGACAACACATTGACCTCAGCCACATGAAGCTCCAAGGAAAGGACCTAGCTAAGCCATGCATGTGTTCCTGACTCATGAGAACTGGGAGATAATTAATGTGAGTTGGTTTAAAGCACTAGATTTATGCTAAGCTGTTATACAGCTATAGAAAACTAATAGACCTTTGGGGTACCTGAGTACATTGAACCACCAACTCTTGACTTCAGTTTAGGTCATGATCCCAGGGTTCTGGGACTGAGCCCTGCATTGAGCTCTGTGATGAGATTCTCTCTCTCCCTCAGCCCCCTCCCCTGCTTGTTCTGCCTCTAAAAAAACAAACAAACAAACAAACAAACTTATAGACCTCCACATTCTCAACCCCAAAACACATCAATCGTTCACTGGATTCCTATCACTTTTAATATGAATGATTTGGCTCTTCCCACCTCTCTAAGCTCATATGTTCTACCTTGCTCTGTGCACTAGCCATGTAGACCTTCTTTAAAGGCCTCGGATGAGTCTAATACCCTTCAACCACAGGGCATTTGCTCCTCACATTGCCTCTGTAGGAGCAAATGCTCTTGAGGGCTCTGTTCATCTATCTCTTACTCAACCCATGTCTTCAAAGAAGCCTTCTTTGAATGTCCCTATCAGGGTAAATTCCTGTTGGCATCATCTCTCTTTACTCATAAAACTTGCCAAAATAATTTTACATATTTGTTTGGATCATTATTTGATCAAAGCATGTATCCCACATTCATCTGTAAGTTCCTTGAAGGCTCCATTATCACTTGTTTTGGCTTCTCATTTTAACTCCAATATCTAACACATTACCTAAAACTTAAAATGTTCCTTGGAATGAGCACTGGGTGTTATATGGAAACCAACCTGACAATACACTATCAATCAATCAATCCTTGGATGGATGGATGGATGGATGGATGAATCAAAAGTGAACTGGATACAGCTTTTCTACTCCACTTCATCCCAGTGCATCCAGATTAGAGCACTGGTATCACCTCACCTCAAGGGATCCAGGTTAGATGAAAGTTTATAAGCCTAGGCTTTAGGATAAACAAACCACAACCAGTCAAATATCGAAGAATTTTTCATTTTTCAAGCAAAGTATTTTTAATGGCAACCAACTACATTTTAATGGCAGCCTTACTACATGTAAGGCTATGTGTTAACTACACAGTGGGTTGTCAAGAGGTACAGGGCAAAATCTCGGACTTCTTACAACAAGCAAAACCCATTTTAGGGTCTCAAGAGAAAACTTAGGAAATCTTCTCTTTTAGAGAGAAATAGTCTTTATGATACAGTTGGTGAAGTTGAAATTCAAGGCCATCTAATCAAACAAGGGGGAAGTTAGGAGAAAATAAATGAAGGGCACAGATGTACCATCGTAAGTATAAGCTTCTAAAACTCTTGGATCTTGAGGTCCTATTCAGCACCTGTTTTATAAACTATGAGTCACAATAAATACTATTTTTACATCTTACACTTATTCCACAAAATACTGACTAATTTCTACATGCTGAGCCCTAGTCAACTACTTCTTACATTTACATTCTAGTGGGATAGAGTACAGATGGTAAACATATCAATAATTAAATATATAATGTATCAGGTGCTAATAGTTCTGTGAAGAATACAGCAAGGCAAGAGGATAGAGAGTAAGTGTGTGTGTGTGTGGGGGGGGTGCTGTTTTATATCAAGTACTCAAGTAATAGGTATATTAGAGCAAAGACTCAATGCAAGTGAGATGGGAACATTAAAAGAGCATTTGGAGTATAAAAGCACATCAGGCTCAGGGAGGAGCGTGTGCAGGCATGAGCCTGCTTTGCTAGCTAGAGGAATGGCAAAGAGGCTGGTGTGACAACAGGGTCATGAGGGAGTGAGGGCACAGGAGAACATGAGGGAAGAGAGGTAGCAGACAACCAGATTCTGTAAGAACCATGGGGCCTGAACTTTACCTGAGCACAATGTTATGTTTGAGTAGGTTTGCCAAGGCTGCTTTGTTGAGCAAAAAATCTATCTAGAATGCCAAGGGTAGAGGAGAGATGAGGTCAGAGGTCAGAAAATGGACCAGGTAAAAGATGACAGCGCCTTGGTCTAGGGAGGCAGCTGTGGAGATGGCAAGCGATGGTCAAAATCTTCTCTATAGATCACAGGTAGAACTGTCACCATCTACTGAGGCCTTGTCTGGGAGCATAAGGAGAAAAGGAGTCGACCACACTCTAGAATTCAGTACATTTTATTTGTTTAATGTTTGTTTATTTGAGAGAGAGAGAGAGAGAGAGAGAGAGAATATGAATCTGAAGCAGGCTCCAGGCTCTGAGTTATCAGCACAGAGCCCAATACGGAGCTCAAACTCACGAACCACAAGATGATGACCTGAGCCAAAGTGGGACATTTAACTGACTGAGCCACCCAGGAGCCCTAGTACATTTAATTTTTAAAAAACACACCCTTTGAGGCACCTGGGTGGCTCAATCGGTTGAGCATCCAGTGTCAGCTCAGGTCATGATCTCACGGTCCGTGGGTTTGAACCCCGTGTCGGGCTCTGTGCTGACAGCTGGCTCGGAGGCTGGAGCCTGTTTCGGATTCTGTGTCTCCCTCTCTCTCTCTCTCTGACCCTCTCCTGCTCACGGTCTCTCGCTCTCTCTGAGATAAAAAAAACATTAAAAAAAAAAAAAAAAAGAAGACACCCTTCAATCTCTTTCCTATCCTTTCATATGTCATCATCAACAAAGCAATCTTGGGATATGCCTGAATCCCAAATTGCTCAGCCCAAATACAATGTTCAGAGTTAGAATGCTAAGAAGCACCTTTTACCATGAAAAAGCTGTCTTTTTTGTGTGTGTGTGTGTGTGTATCCCCCCTGAGAAAAGGTGAGAGAAAGTGCTTCGGCGGGGCCATGAGGAGGCCACATGGAGATGAGGGAAATTCAGATCAGAAGCTAAGAGTAAGGAAAAATGAGAAGCGGTCCTTAAAAGAGCCTTCAGTTCCGATCTGCCTGGGACATTTGGGGGAGGGCTGGGCGGTTCTCCAGTGACCTCTCATCGCTGTGATCTGGGGCTCAGAAGGAGCCAGTGATCAAAATTATCAGCTAATCCTCCTCCTTCTCCAGAGCAAGCTGGGCTCCGGCTGTGCAAAGTTGCCCTTAAAAAGTCAAACAAAAGCTCCTCCAGTACATGTGGCCAAAGTTGGAAATCCAAACCACCACCCGGCTGCCAACAGATCATTCATTGATTTTCCTCAAGTCTGGCCTACAACTGCTGTCTGTCAGAGAATCACCATGCTGCCAAGTTTAAGAGTTCATTACTTCAACCGTTTGGGAGCAATAAGGTATAAGGGTGAAGATCTTTACATATGCTTACCCCACCCCCAACCCCATCTTGCAAGGAGAAAAAATATCCCAGGATGTTTTCATTCCCTATAATATTACCTCAGGGGTGAAAAAAGAACACAATATCTGTGTCTGTGTGAAGCCTGTACGTATGGCGTGTGGCTATATATCTACAAGCGTGTGTTTCTTCCGGAGTAGGATGGGAGATGCCAATAGGAGAAATGACGGAGAGAAGGAAAGAAAATTCATCTTTCTTTTGACTATCAGAATCTCTCAATTGCCAAATTTAAAGGGCATTTTGCAGGGCTAACCCCAGCCCATGACACTGAGGTCAGTCCCCTTGCTAAAGGTATATGTTCGTTTCACAAGAGTTGGACCACTGGGCACCTAGTATGTGTCAGGAAGGACTGAGCAACAAAGAATCTGCTTCCTCAGGATCATGGACTCTCTCCCAGTGTTCTTCTGGGGCTGTTCTTCCATGCTCCTACACTTTCCTTGACCATCCTTTATTAATTTTTTTTTAATTTATTTTATTTATTTTGAGAGAGAGAGATTGCAAGTAGGGGAGGGGTAGAGAGAGAGGGAGAAACAGAATCCCAGGCAGGCTCCTTGCTGTCAGTACAGAGCCCTACTTGGGGCTCAAACCCAGGAACCATGAGATCATGACCTGAGCAGAAACCAAGAGTTCCATGCTCAACCGAATGAGCCACCGAGGTGCCCCTTCTTGCCCGTCCTTTAAACCAACCTGCCACTCTCGGAGGACTTTTCTCCTCATTTCCAAGGTTCCCAAACTCCCACGTTTTCCCTATTACCCATCCAGCAATGCAGCCCAAATTTACAAACCTGAGCTCCACACCTGTACATGTGTGCGCAACACACACAGATGTGGTCATTAGTGTGTTCACTAAAAGACAAAATCGGCACTGCACGCTGTCAGCAACAAGGAAAACAATATGGAGTCTGAGGAACATTCATTCTGCTTTCCCCCTCCAGTCTCACTGCTCTGAGTAAGAAACGTTAACAGCTTAGTGCATGTCTTAAACAACTTCCTCCAATCCATGCTCCTATAAATCTATATGTAAGTTTGTTTATATACGTATACATCTATATGTTTCTATATACATTTCCACAGACATCGTAATCTCAGTGCATCTTATATTTAGACTTTAGAGCCAAATTTCTATGACCTTAGTTCATGTTTGCTTTGCTTTGAACTGAAAACAAGCAAAAGTTTCCCACCTCATCAATCTACTGCCCCTCCCATCACCGTATTCCTATCCTTTTCTCCCCTAATAGTGACTGTTCTAAAATGCAAATCTGATCTGCTTAATATCTTCCATTGGCTTCTCACTGCTCATGTGAGGACAACTGAATACCTTTCCCTTGTATGCAAGGGCCTTCAGGATCTGGCTTCAATCTCTCTAGGTTTGGTCACACCTCACACTCCATCATGTGCCCCTCACCCAACACCTTATTCCCATCCTATTCCTCTCTGCCCCGGGCATATCCCATGCTTCTCCTGTCTCTGCTCCTTTGCATATACGCTCCGCCCTCTTCCTGGGCAGGCGTAAGCATTAGCCAGCTCAGCCCACTATAATAAAATATCATAGACTGGGTGGCTTAAACAACAGAACTTTATTTTCTCCCAGTTCTGGAGGCTGGGAGTCTAAGACCAGGGTGCCAGGGAGGCAGAGAGAGAGAGAGAGAGCTTTTCTCTCTTCCTCTTCTTAGAAGGACACAGCTCTATGGTATTGAGGCTCCACTCTATGACTTCACTTCATCATAATTACCTCTTAAGGATCCTATCTTCAGATCGCACTCAGGGATTCAACATATGAAATGGGGGAAGATTTTCCTTCCTTTTAATTAAAAAAAAATTATTTATTATTTTTGAGAAAGCAAGCAGGGGAGGGGCAGAGAGAGAGGGAGACTCAGAATCTGAAGCAGGTTCCAGGTTCTGAGCTGTCAGCACAGAGTCCGATGCGGGGCTCGAACTCACAAACTACAAGACCATGACCTGAGCCAAAGTCAGACACTTAACTGACTGAGCCACCCAGACACCCCAGATTTTCCTTTTTTTCAGCATAGAAGTTAAAAGTGGATGCTTTGAGCTAGACTGCCTGGGTCTGAATCCTCCTTCTACCATTTAGTCTCTGACTGACTTTAAGCAGATTAGTTAACCTATCTGTATTTTAGATAGAGCAGAATCAAAATCAACTGAAGGGCTTATTAAAACACAGGCTACTAAAGCCCACCCAACTGTTTCTGAGTCAGTAGGTCTGGGGTGGGGACTGAGAATCTGCATTTCTTTCTTTTTTTTTTTAAGTTTATTGATTTATTTTGAGAGAGAGAGAAAGCACAAGCAGGGGAGAGATAGAAAGAAAGAGAGACAGAATCCCATGCAAGCTTTCATCAGCACACAGTCCAATGCAGGGCTGGAACTCAAGAACTGCAAGATCATGACCTGAGCCAAAGTAAGACGCTTAACCAACTGAGCCACACAGGTGCCCTGAGAACCTGAATTTCTGACAATGTCCCGAGTGATCATGCCACTGCCTTGGAAGCACTATATTCAGAGAACCACTTCCCTACCATAACTGGGGGCTAATATTAGCACCTCGCTCCTAAGTTTGTCACTGGAATGATTCAATGGGTTACAGGGTAAAGAGTTCAGAGCAGCACCTGTTTATGCTAATTGTCCAATGAATGTTAGCGGTCTCTATTATCCTCCTGCTTGGCAAAACGGTACATTTGTCATCACTCATATTAAATTTCACATTTGCTGACAAGCTTTCTTGATATTTCCTGGTAGAATCTGTAGTCTCACACCTCTGTGTTCCCTACCCATTACAGAACTTATCACAGAAATTATAACTACTGTGCCCTACAGGAAAACCCTGTGTCTTCCATGGACTGAACTGCTTAAGGATGGCAACTTTGTATTATTTACCTTTGATTTCCCAGGTACTGCAGGACAGAGAGCAGCTGCCCAACAAGTACCTTCCAACTGAAGAAATCAATACAGAGTCTCCTGCACCTGTGAGTGCACACGCAGGCCTGACCGGACTCAGGTTGTCATTTAGATGCTCACCTAAACTGTAACTCCCCAGACTAATCGGTGCAGCGTCTCCAGGTCTAGGGCCTGGGCACTAAGTTTTCCAAGTTCATTAGGTGATTCTAACGTATATCTAGGTAGGAAAACAACTGGACTCGGAGAATGCAATCTGTTAAAATGTGCATTTCCTGCAACATTAGCAGTCTTTTACTCTGGACCATACATTTGTTTCTCTTATCCCAATATAAATTGCCAGCTTTGAACAGTTTTGAAAAGGGGTAAATAGAGAAATTAGCATTTGTAGAGCACTTTACAGTGTTCAAAGCACTTTCGTACTCAGTGTGTCATCAAAATCTTAAAATAACCCAGTGAGGAAGGTATCATTATTCTTTACAAATGCTTTGAGGCAACAAGCCCAGGGAGGGGGATATACACCAAACCCTCTTAAAAGAAGCAACAAATCAGCAAAATGCCATCTGCCTGGTTTTTTGCTCTTGGCCTATCTATTGCCAACAATGCTACCTCCAAGCCATCTATGCTACTCATCCAGGACTCAGATTCCAAACATTTGTCTCCAGTTGGCTTTTGGCATCTCGGGTTCCATGGCTGGTCAATGACTTCTGCTCTGCCCCTTGGCATCCCTAGGTAAGCTTGGCTCTTTGCCAGCTGCTTTCTAAGAACTGACTCCCTCTTGCTCCCAGGCACTGGTGTTGGTTTGACTCCACTCTGCATACTGGGGGCATCCCACCATTTCCCTAATCTTATAGTCCAGGAAACTTTGGTCCAGATGAACTCTACGGCTTGCCTAGAGGCACACAGTCAGTGGGTGGCAGAACTGGGATTCAAACCCAGGTAAAGTAAGAAACAGCTAAGGAGGGCTAAGTGCTTTGAGGTAAGAATGGACAGGGAACAGGAAGAAGGGCACGATGAGGAAACAGAAGGCACTGAGCATGTGCTATGCCCAACACAAGTCTGCCCAGGGCTGCTTCTGAGCTTGTGAGCATAAAACTAGACTACAAAATATTAATGATACTCTTAAAATGGGTGAAAGGAGTCCAAGGGTAAAAAAACAAACAGAAAAGAAGTCAATTAGTTTGATGCCCAGCATAATAAAAGAATCACAATTACACAGTAAAGCTAACTTTGCTGAATGCTTATTTTCATATAGCTATTCAGTCCTTAAATAAGAAAACACCTTCAGCCTAGAAATAAATATAGTACAGAGACAGGTGAAAAGCAGAAAAAAAAGCATCATTAAGGTGCATTGGCAACATTTTTCCTACTACAAAATCAAGAACGGGGTAAAAATAGAGAAAGTAGTAAAACCATAAAAATAAAAGTAAATAAAAACACACAGCATAAAGCTGTTGTGGAACATGGTACCTGTAGGAGATTCCAGAACATGGCTACTCTGGGGGATGGATACCATGGTCCTACTCCACTGTATTTAGGGAAATATTTAAACATATGTGATTAAAAAAATAAAATGACAGTGTCAGGTAGAGGGCCTGCATGGACCATGAACTGAATTACTGCATTATGTTAGGGTTAAAAAAAGGGGAGGGGGAATTAGAGACCCAGCATTCTCTGTAAGGGCGAGTGCTATTACTTATAACTTGTTGTGCATGCGTGTAAGGGCACCGTCGGCAAGTGGAGTTCACTCCATATGGTAGGAACACAAAAAAGCATGGAAACTAATGATGTAAAGGGATATTTAAAGACATGAGAAAGGGTTTAAAAAAATAAGACAGTCACAATAGTTTTCTAAATAGGCTGGAATTTAAATCTCCAAAAAAAGTAGTTTGCTCATCAAAGATGTCCCTCTGGTACATTGTTTTATTTCAGGGATGTGACAGCGACCCGGAAATATTTTTGGAAGTACCTCCAAAACCTGAAGCACATCCTTCTCAATATAATTAATGGTAGCAAATCTTTGTTTCCCTGGGAGGGAATAATTTATGTTTAGGTTAAAAGTCAGAACCAAATATGATGATTAAGAAAGACTGTAAAGATGCGTGGGATGTGTTTGGGAAAACCTTGTGCTGTAACCCTCCTGGAGAATGAGGAGCATTTCTTTAATTTTAAACATGTGGGCCCTGCCATAGTGCTTGATGTAGGATAAGTGACCAATAGGTGTCTAATGAGTGGAAAATATTTTGCTATGGGGCCCAGAAGGTGATTATTTTTAAAAGAATATCCAAAAATACTCTGATGAGTAGGGAGCACCGCTGGGGAGAGCGTTAAGCCTCTCAAGGAGACTAGAGGCTAATTCTGGGTCAACTCTTATCTTATTGGGTCACCTGGGCCCTGATGTACATGCTTCACACCCTCTCAGGTGTGTGCTCGAGCACGCACACACACACATCACTTTATAGTCCTACCTTTTCTATCCATATGCAAATATGTGCAAGGCATCCCTATATGTATGGAAAGAAAGTTAAATCTTCTTAGTCATGGGTAGCTGTTCAGGAGAGAGGGGAGAAATGAAGGCTTATTAAAATCAAAAGGGGATAGAAAGAGATTTGATACACTAAATGGTTAGACACAAGGTTTTGCCTGCAAATTAAGAAGGCATCTCATCCCTAGTTGCTGATACCAGGAAAATGGGCATTTCTCATCTTTGTGATCCTGTCCATTCAAACATTGGGTATCGTGGGCAGGTGGAGTCGGGGACCCAGCCCCATGTCCTCTGTCCAGACCTGGCTTCTCAGAAGCATATTACCCATGGAAAGGACCCCACTACCTATCCTCTTTGAGCTGTGGGTGACAAAACAGCAAAGTAAGGTATCCTGTTTATGGAAAGAAGACAGACTGAGATCATATCATAGAGGCAGATTTTTTAGGGTATTGGAAGGACTAGAAAATTTGTTTTTCTATAAGTTACTTTTAAAATGTTATTGGGGAGGGGCGCCTGGATAGCTCGGTTGGATAAGTGGCCAACTTCAGCTCAGGTCATGATCTCACAATTCATGAGACTGAGCCCCACGGTGGGCTATGTGCTAACAGCTCAGAGCTTGGAGCCTGCTTCAGATTCTGTGCCTCCCCCATCTCTCTGCCCCTCCTCCACTCACTCTGTCTCTCTCTTTCTCAAAAATTAACAAACATTAAAAAATGTTATTGAGGACAACAAAATAAAAAACCGCCTGTGCCTCTCCTATTGAATAAGGCTGGACATAACACCAGGGTTACTCCTTTTCACATGACACAAACAATAAGATACACAGCTAAACATCTTTTAAGTGTCATTAGCATCTTCTTCACTTGCCAGTCTCCGTCTAGTCCTAAAACCAGCATTTCTATTGTGACAAGAGCATGTGAAATTCCAGGGTCACAAACTGAAAAGAATAGGGCCCCAGTTTCAGTTGTGGTTTTCACCAATAACTAGCTCTGTGACCTTGAACAAGTTAGCCCTGAGCTTTGGTTGCCTTCCTTTAAAACGGGGTGATTGAGGGGCGCCTAGGTGGCTTAGTCGGTTAAGCGTCCGACTTTCGCTTAGGTCATGATCTCACGNTTCCGTCACTGGCAGACTAATACTTTTTAAATACAGTTTTACCATGGTGATGGGAAAGACAAGCCTAGAACAATACAATTCTATAAAGAGCCCCAATAATGTCTGGTGAAAAGACCTAGCCTCTGTTGAGGACGTGACAAGGTTCTCACAGTTAAATACTACCTGAGGGATGGTTGACTGGCAAGGCTCAAGTTCAAGAAGCACACACTTTTAATTCCTTCCCCATGAAGAGAAACAGAGAAATAAATATTTTGTGAAGTTTCCCAACAAGGGGAAAACCAAGAATTTCATGTAATTATATGGTTCCTGAAGGTTCTACTAATTGAATTACCATAGGCACCTGTTGGGCATTCTTGGCCACGTCCCCTATAATTCCATCAGTATTACCTCTTTGGATTCTATAAATGCCATCAACATAAGGCAGATATTTGCTTTCAATACAATAACACAGATGATTTTGTCTAATTGTCTCCCTAATCCCTCCCCCTCACAGCCTGGGAAACCACTTGCAATTGCTCAAATCCAGGCATTTGTTATTGCTGATCAAAACAGCGTTGGAAACATGACAGTGTTATTGAGGGGGTGTGGCTCCTTCCCTTCACCCATCACACGCTCTTGTCTTCCAACAGGATGAAATGAACATTTGTACTGAGATCCCTGCTCTGGGACCGTAGAGAGGAAGGAGGAGAGTGCACAGAGCCTGCCCCAGAGCTCGCTACACCACCTGTGAACACAGGACTCCTCTCTTGAGCAGCTGATGCCTCACAGCCCAACTGGGTTTCCTCTTCCAAGGTTCTTCTACTCCACATCGGCCATGGTTTGCCATTCATTGGGCAGTTACACCCACTAGAACAGGCTCACCCTGCTACCCCTGTAGGCTGGCTCTTACCATCCAGTCAAATCTATTATTCTCAGGCTATTCAATCTTGGATATTCCTAAATCTGGTCTGTTTTTAAGTTATTAGGGGTCTTTTATTTTGCCTAGTTTTTGAGTACCTGATTACTCACGCATTTCTACATACTGGCTCAGCAAGGGAAAACCGGATTTCTTTTGCCCTTGCTCATTGCTCCAATGAGATATTTATAGGAAGGCTTGGGTAAAATAAGTTTTAAGTGTTCTGTGAATTACATTTATTCATGTTCCACCAGCCCACCACTATAAATAATCCAGAGTTGAACATAAGGTCAGCCCGTGGTCAGTGGTAGTATAAAACCTGAAAATCAGTTGTACCAGGGAGGTGACTGATGCCCCTAATAAGAATAGAGCTTGAATGGGCTCATTTCCTCTCCACAAATCATCAGGCACACACACACACACACACACACACACACACACACACACACACACCCAGGCAGTGTAGCAAGGGGAAAAAAATAACTGAAGACTGAGTTTGGGACCAGACGGCTTTCACAGTGGGTCTCCATAATCTCACTTATATTTCTGCAAATCACTTCCCTCTTAGACTAATCCTTTGATAATTACCAGGCCCATCCACCCACAGCCCAAGTGGACATGCATGGGCACAGAGAGAGGCATGATAACATGTACAGCTGGCCATCAATGAAAGATTCTAGGTCTCTTCTCTTAGCTGCTAAAGGTTTATCCTTCCCATGTTAAAGGAGCTTCAAATCAAAACACTCTTAACCTTATGGTATTGGTGAGAAATCTCCATCAAAGATGGGAAGTAATGAGAGGGAATGAGACCCCTATTATCTCTGCTCATAACAGAGCAATTATTGGAATAATTGCTGCACTAGTGATCACCAATCCCACACTTAAACTTGTTTCTCCATTATTTTCATTATTCCAATTGATCGATGACACTTTTAAACCTATTTCAAAGAAATATGGTCTTTCATTGTAATTTTTTTTATTTTTTAATGTAGGGTTAAACCAAGCTATATATCAAAGAACATGTAAGAAGAAATACATATCTTATGTAACATAGGAAATAGATCTGATCTTTGTAAGGGCTATTCACCATAAATTTTTAGTTACAAAATATGCAGCCGGACAACTGCAAATGTTTCATGTTTCTAATCTGGGTTACTTCTGTATACATTATAGGTGAAAGACACATGAATCAAGTGAACTAGCTTTGGAAAGGAAACCGCCAGGCCATTAAGTCCTACACCCCCAAGGGCTACTGTAGTTTATTCCCATCCTCGTACTCTCCAGAGTTTTATCCAGTTTCATCTGAAATGTCTTCAGCAATGCATTTCCCGGAGGAAAAGGGCTGGGTAACAGTGCTTGCTGTTAGAAAGGTTTCCTGACATAAGCTGTGGCTGCTCTTTGAAATCTGGCCCAGAAATACTCTGTGTGCAAATTACTATTTGTTCAATTAGGACACAAGTTTTGATAGGACTTTTTAGTGATGAGACTCTGGATTAGTAAACTAGGGGACTGTGGTGAAAAAGCGAATGGAGATATTGTACGCTCCTGGAGGAATAATTCTTTCTGGACACACAACAACACGGCCACAACCGTCCGCCACATTAAGATGTTGGGTCTTGTCTTGACTGTTGAGTGAAGTGTTGGGCTTTTGCTCACTGGCTTGGGATGATTCCATAACAAGAGCTAACATTCATGGGCCAAGCAACTGTGTTCAACTCTGAATCACCTCACTTAATCTCCACCACAGCCCTGTGACAGAGACACAGTGGTCATCAACATTTTCTATATGAAGAGGCTTAGTTCTGTTAAGTGACTCGCTCATGATCACATCTCTGGTAGAGCCCAGAACTGAGACCAAGCCATCTGACCCTAGAGTCTGTTCTGACCACATCCTGGGTCCAAACAGACAGACTGGTCCCCCAAAGCTCACTTCTCATCCCATGAACTGCAGTTCATTAGTGAAGGAGGAACCATCAGATGGTCTGGTCTGCCTATAGCTGCTTCAAAGGGGATCCACATGCTTTTCCTGACTGACTCCCACCAGGGGAAGAAAGAGGAGAGAACAGGAGCCTGCCAACCTCGACAGATGGTGTGTAGGCTGTTCTGGAGATGGGAAGAGAGAGATTTTTGCTGGCTGACAAAGAACAAGGGAAAAAGATTGGAGAGAAGTGTGACATAAGCAGAAAGAGCTAAACTTGAATTTGAAATACATGTGGTAGAGAAGATTGAGGGATAGAGGCTGATCTAGGAGACAGATGGGTAAATAGACTTAAAAGGACATTATTTTAAATGCCACACAACTCCAGTCTAGTGAGGAAAAGTGAGGAGACACAATCAGAAATGAGAGAAGTAAACTCCATGATCTTTCGATGAACAGATTCAAAAACCTGTGACTTGTCTCCCCCATCCCCCAAGCAGTTAAAGATCCATATTCATGTCCAAAGGAAACTTTCCCTAGTCATTCTAACTTGGAGTCAGCCTCACAGAAGAGCAGAAGATGGAAACATTCTGAGGAAGCTTAGTATCATATCAGTCCTATTCATTGTCAGCTGAGTTCCAGAAAGGGGACATTAAAATGGAATGGAATTTCAGTTCAGTTGAAACTTATGGGTGAACCACCTGTTACCAAGCTCCAAGGAGCCCTCCGAATCTTGGCTGAGGGAACACTGATGTTGTGATCAGTGTCCCACATACTCTCCTTGCATTTTCTCTCACAAGCCTGGCTTAAGTTATTTATGCACATGACTTAATGTTAAGATGGTTTATTCATGAGATTGCCTTAGGAGACGGGAGATAGACAACCTGCTTTTGTGAGGATCTCTCTGGAGATTGGCAGTTACACAATGTATTGTTACTCCATCAGGCTCTTTGAGGACAAAACATCTCAATGCAGAGGCCTCTGTTTAAAATAATGATCAGTGTTGTGTAGGTCCCAATTTGAAAAGCATTTATAATGATGAAGTTGCTTGAAGAAAAAGAAACCAGATTCTTCAGCCCCAGACAGGGCCGGTCTGTGTTAAGGAGGATAGATCAGTGTCTTTGTCTGTTGGATCTGCAACAAGCCTGCAGGTAATTTACCAGCCGGAAGGTAATTTACCATCCTAAAGGTAATTTACCATTGCTGGCTGTGGTTCTTCTCTGGGAGACATGAGGAGCAACCAAAAATTAATCATTCTGCCATCTCTCAGAACCATTCACTGTGGACAGGTGCTTGACCAGAGGCAGAACTGTCTTGGATCCTATTCTGGGAAGTGTGCTTACCAGAGAAACTGATTACCAAATGGACCTTGTGAGAGGACTCCGTGGCAGAAAATCTTGCTGACTACATCATAAGAAAATTACTTTTTTCAGGTATCTTTTTTTCCAGCTTCCTTAATAGCAGTCTTTGGACATTTGCTTGGATTTGTGGAATCATATCTAACTGGGGACTATTGCTTTCAATTAAGGTCACATAATGTATAACTGTAATTCTTAATTGGCATTAAGACTTTTAAAATGTTTTGTCACAGCACTGCACTAGGGACATCAGTTGTGTCTGTCCCTTGTCCTCCTACACTGTGGCCTTTTTCACCTCCCCCAAATTCTTCTGAGCTCCAGGTTTCCCTATAATTAATTTGTGCTTTGTCCTGAGTTAGCTTAATTGAAAACATCACATTAATAAAACTTAGAAAAGAATGCTTATAAAGGTACAGGTAAAGAGGGTGAGTAACATTGTAAACTTATGCATTGCAGTTTCTGCTTTTACAAAAAAGACCTCTCAGCAAAGATAGGTATGAGTTTATTTTCTATACAGAGTTACTGAGTTCTTAACCTATAGCGCTCTGGGATTAAGCATAAATGTAAAGTATGGTACATTCTCTAAGCTCTTAGGGAGCCTACCATAGGATAAAACATGCATAGCTTGGAAGTTAAGAGGTGATATAAGAGTTAAATATGTTTCCATGCACCTGCGTGGCTCAGTCAGTTGAGCATCTGACTCTTATTTCGGCTCAGGTCATGATCTCACAGTTCATGAATTTGAGCCCTCTGTCAGGCTCTGCACTGACAGCACAGAACCTGCTTGGGATTGTCTCCCCTCCCCCCTCCCCGTCTCTGTTCCTACCCCATTCATGCTCACTCGCTCTCGCTCTCTCTCAAAAATAAACATACACTTTAAAAAACAGAGTCAAATAGGTCGCAAAGAGCTATTAAACTAAATATATTAATTTACCACTGTGGGGAAAGTTCTCCCGATAACCACATGACTCACTTTCCCACCTTCTTGTGGACTTTGCTCAAATGTTGCCTTGTCACTGAGTCCTGCCCTAACCATCTCATGTAATTGTGCCACCCTCCTCAACTGTTCCCATCTCCATTGCTCTATTTTTTTCTCATAGTACTTACTACCTTCTAACAAAAAATAGAACTCACTTATTCATAATGACTCTTGCTTATTTTCTGTCTCCTCCCACAAAAATATAAGCTCCATAAGGGCTGGGATATTATTTTCTGTCTACTTTGTTCACGACTCTATCTCTGGCTCCTAGAAAATGCCTGGCACCTTGGAGAAGCTCAATAAATATTTGTTGCTCTTGTTACATGAGCTTGGAATTGAACTAGATAGGATGAACACGAAGCTCAATGAGGTATAGTAGCTGCTGTAAGGAACTCACAAAATGATAATAACAACAAAGATAAAAAATAATACAGCAACAAAGATAGTTATTTATTGAGCAATTTATATGGGCCTGTCGCTCTGCTAAGTTCATTATTTCCCTATTTCATTTATTTTTCTACAATAATCCTTTTAGACAGATATTATCTCCATTGTATTGGTAAGAAAACAAAGGCTCAGAAAATTTAAATCATTGGTCCCAGATAACACAGCAAGAAAGAGGTCATGCTGGAATTTCTGTTCAAGTCTCTCTCTCTCTCCAAATTCACAATTTATCTTATTCTTTTAATTATGCAACTTTCCCAAACATATACAAAAGTGGAAAGAATCATGTTATGAACCCCTCTGTATCTGTCCCCCCACTCAGCTTCAAACAATAATGATAAATCTATGGCCAGCCTTCCCAGAGTTTGTGATCTTAAGCACTTGCTATATGATCCAATAAATGGAACAGAAATTGTATTCCTCTGAGAAGAGTGGGGCTCTCCACACGGGAGTGCTTAGGAAAGCCTTCACAAGGTCTGTTTGGTTAAACTACTATCTCCCCCTCCCCCCCACACACACACTCCTTTTCCTCCTCCTCCTCAGAGCTGATTACCCAGGCTTCACATGAAGCCCACAGGAATGAAATGCTCAGTCCCTGGTACTCGGCATGTCTGAGACTGGATCCAAAGGAAAATTACATGAGAAGAACTTGTTTTGGTGAGTCTATGTGTGCAGTTTGGGAGGCAAGAATTTTCCACAAAGCTCACTGACTGCCAAAGGGCTTCAGGATCCTCAGAGACAAGTTCAGAGACCTTGGAAATAGCCAATGTCTAAGACCAGCCCTCTCTACGGGCTTCTGGGCTAGTGCCTGATGGCAGTTCACCAGCCTGGTGCCACAGAAAGCCTGGGCGCCCAGGTGGCTCAGTCGGTTGATATCTGACTCTTGATTTCGGCTCAGGTCAAGATCTCACAGTTGTGAGATTGAACCCCACATCAAGCTCTGTGATGACAGTACAGACCCTGCGTGGGATTCTCTCCCTCTCTCTCTCCCCTTCCCCTACTCGCCCATTCCCTCTCTCTCTCTCCCTCTCTCTCTCCCCTTCCCCTACTCGCCCATTCCCTCTCTCTCTCTCCCTCTCTCTCTCCCCTTCCCCTACTCACCCATTCCCTCTCTCTCTCTCTCAAAATAAATAATCAACCTTAAAATAAAGTACTTTCTGCTAAGGGATGAGCACAAAATACCGCAGCAGGAAACAGTTGACTTAGGAGACTCACAGAATTTGGGGTATAAGAGGAAGTACTAGGAAGGCTTATTTCCAAAGATCCTGGTGTGACTGTAGACAGCTCCTTCCAAGTTTCCGTTATTAAGGAGCCAGTCCTCAAATTGTCCCTCCTGCCTTCTTTCCTCCCGTACCTCTCCCAAGTAGCTGAGAGGAAGAATCAGGAATCTGGGTAAGACAGATCCGACCTGGGTTCATACTCGATTTCTCCTACTCCTGCGACCTTAGGCTAATAACAAACCTGCCTAGATTTCAGCTTCTTGATCTTAAAGAGGGCACCTGTATAGTCTACATCTGTAGAGTGTCTAAAGGATGCTTGGCAAGTGTTAGTTCTTTGGAAATCAGGGTTGGGAAATTCTCCGCCATTGTCATGTGGCACTTCTCCTGCTTTCATTAATGAAGGAGATGCCAAGTTCCCCAGTGGGTTATGTCTATAACTACTATGATTCCTATTTTTACAAAGAAGGAAATTAAAGTAACCAAAAACTCCTGGCTGGATTGTAAGTTCCAGTGACCCACATCTCACATGCATTTTGGAAGAGATCCAGGATCTGGGAGCCAAGATGTCTCTTTCTCAATTCCCTCTCACTCCCCAGGACCATGACTTTGACCTCCTGTTATCTCCTGATTAACACCTTTGAAGGACCTGACAGGAAAAGTCTACTCTTCCTACAACATACACATATATGTACACACACACTGATTTGTGCCTTACCATGATGCACATGTCCTTAGTCTCCCTTCTCTTTTTGAATTAAGATTAGGAACCTGAGGGTCAAAGAGGTGAAGTAAATTGGAACTGTGTCACCCAGCCCGGCGTGCCCCTTCAGGGACTCCTCCGATGGTCAGGCACGTGGATGGGTTGAGACCAGGCTAGCCCGACAAGGGCCAGGCTGTTGCATTCCATATGAAGGTGTCAGCAGGATGGCTAGATCTTCAGCCCAGGCCGTTATTTGGTAGTCACAGGATTCCGCACCTAATTGCTCTCCATGAATCATCCTTGTCAGGTTGTTTTTGCTAAGCATATTTTGTGTTTAAGTACAGCAAAATCTTTCAAAGGTTCAGGGGGTCATTATAATAAATTCTCTGATGAATAAGGGGCCACGATCCCAGGCCCTCATGTAGGAAGAGAATCTTGAGGCACTGAGAGGTAGCTGGGGCTTCATTCCTCCCTGGCAGAAATTTCCAGACCTTCACTGCTGCAGGAGAGGCTGTCTGAGAGAGCAGAGAACAGGACAGGCTCTTGAGGCCGACTGCCTGGGTTCAGATCTTACTCTGCTATTTCCAAACTGTGATCTTAAGCAAATATTAGCTCTTGGTGTCTCAGTTGCATCCTCAGTGAAACGGGGTTAAAGTGACCCATAGGGTTATTTCAAGAAGTAAATAAGGTAGTACCTATTAAAAAGTGCAGAACAGTACCCGGTAAATATTAAGTGCTTAACGAATGATGGCTATTATAACCAACACTTCTCTAGACTATAAGATCTTCCCACAGTCAGTGGTTCCCCCAGTGCCACACTAATTTTGCTCCTTCTCTCCTTCAGAAATGGGGTAAGAGCGGAGCTGGGCTGCAGGGTCACCCCTGTCCAGTAGATGCTGCCCATCCCCCTATGACAATGTTTTCCATATGGAATTCACCCAAACTGAAGAGGTTTGTAGCCATAAAATGAAATGATTAAAAATTTCAAGGTGAACACATATTGAAAATATTTGTCTTAATAAAGTGAAAGCGTATGTTTCTTCATTGCAAAACATTTCGGAACCTCTAACCTGCTAAGTGAATTTTAAGCTTCCAACGGTATAGGAGAGGGTAGGTGGGAAGAAGAGAGCTATGTCCCCACCTCTTCCAAGCATAGACCTTGTTTTATTCATCACACCCATGCCTCAGGGACACTAACGTTCCACCAAACTGAACTGGGTGACGTTTTATTTGGTTTGCCTTAGAATGGTGTTTCTCAAAGGGTGGCCTTTAGATCATCTGCTTATTAAAACACAGTTTTCTGAATTTTATACAAGACCTATAGAATCAGACTCTCTGAAGGAGGAGCTGAAGATTCTGCATTTTAACAAGCTCCCCAGGTGCACATTAAATTTTGAGAACCACTGCACTAAAGAAAACACTTCCCTGATTTTGGAATTCTATACATTTGAAATCCTGAATACAAAATTTTTAGCAATAGGAAGGATACTTATTAACTTCCCAGAAACCCATATTTTATTTAATGAAAAATAAATGCTGTGGGGGTAGATGGTGAGGTTGTTTAATTGAATAAATGTTAGAAATTTTCCCTGTGCTAGACAGAAGGCTCAGATCCTGCCTACAAAATGTTTACAGTCTATACCTACGAATAGAGCCAAGAACACTGCTGGGTTTCTCGGCTGCAGTCACGTTAGTAGTCAAGTTCACATGGGATACAGGGGGCCCCTTCTGGAAATCAAAGTAGGGAGTAGAAGAATTAATTTATCTTCTAAATGGCTCAGTCACCAATGAACCACCAAGATACTGTTTTGGTTTTTGTTTGTTTGCTTGCTTTGTTTTTACTGTTTTGTGTTGATATCCAGCAAGAAATGCAGTAGAGAACAGGACAAAGAAGTCAGATGAAGCAAACGATGAGCGTAGGAAGTAGGGGAGGGGAAACCTAGTAGCTAAATGAATTATGGGAAGAGAAAAAAAAACCCAACCCTGCTGACTCTGTTCAGTTTAAGGTGAGAAATAACAGGATTAGAATGTCAAATTGCTGAGTGTTGCAGACCTGAACCATAAACCTTCTCTAAGCTGTTCGGCCTTTTTCCTCCGTGGTTACTAATGAAATATTGCCTTGAAATAAATAATAAAATAAAATAAAATAAAATAAAATAAAATAAAATTAGAGCTTGTCTCCATCTTAAACTTTTCATAATCACTTTCTAGCTTACGTGCAACTTCTGTAGTATCTTATTTTCATCTGTAACCTCTTTGCCCCAACTAGTAGTAATGGAAACTATGTGGGATTCCCCTTTCAGTGGGACCAGAAGATGCTAATGGGTGCTATAAGGAATCCAAAAACGCATGTGTCCAGCAGGAGAAATGACCAGGCACATTTCACCAGATGAGGGTGGCTGAACTATTCTCCCCTTTTGTCCAGATAATATCTTTATAAACTACATACTTTCTTGCACATCAAGCTTGCTATTCAGGTAGGTTCCTAAGTCTGTCTGTTCTTGCTCATTTCATGAACACACAGTGTGTTTCAAGCTTGGTAGTTGGTATCTTTATGATAAAATATCTGACTCCAGCACCTGAGGCCACAAGGAGTCCATTAGTCATTTCACTCTTCTCTCCTATGTGGAATGGGCCTGCCACCAAATAAAGACTTAACCGACTAAAGCCCCAACAGAGATATCACCAGCCCTGTTCTTCAGTTGTTTGCCTGAGTAAAATCTATCATTCCTCTATATGCACAGGGCATGTGTCAACTGTTTTAAAATTAGCCAATTTTCCTAAGCATAAAAATGGATTTTTGTCATATCACATGAACCATATATCATAGAAACAAACCAGTTTTTGTTGTGCCTTTTTTTTTCTTTTCAAAATGCATTAAGTCTTTTTAAGTCACTGCCAAATCCATTTTGCTCACTGCATTTGTGAGATACATTTAAAGAAACTAAGCAGAGGCAAAAAAAAAAAAAAGACCAAAACAAAACCTAAAACCCCATGCAGTGCCCTCCTCTGGAAAGAAATCTAGTTCACTACAAAACCAACCACACCCAGAAGGCTGGATTTCTTCACCTGCCTTTAAATAATAAGTATAACATTTGTATGCTGTTCTGCACTGAAAGTTTGGGATACCGCAAAATGGTAAAAACAAAAACAAGATGGTTAGGAAAAAGAGCTGTCATTTACTGAGCACTCTGTATGCACCAGACGTTACGGGAAGTGCTAATTCTCCATCATTTCATTTCAGACTCACAATGATCCTGTGATGTTTTACTGTATCCATTTTACAGATGAGGAAACTGAGGCTTGTGTGGTTAAGTAGCTTGGCACAGTGCATAGCCAGTACATCGCAGAGCCTGCCAGACATGTAAACCCAAGTGAATCATCCCTGAGCCAGTTTCTCTAGGTGACAGGTCATCTCACACGTGGGTGAAAGCCCATGAGACTTCTAGAGAGGTTCTACTGAGACATCAGGAGGCCATCTATGTCGACTCCTGCATTCCAGACTTCCCCTGCTAATGAAGGTTATATGGGCGTCATTGTGGACGCTGCCGCTTTGGGTTTCTCTCAGTCCCCACTTAGCTGTTGGAGAGGAGGCAGAAGAGACAGGGTCCCCTGTGTGTACCCACCACCAGTGCACAGCGCTGCTTTGAAGGACTGTGGGTGAGAGCAAGCCCCCTTTGGGAAATTCTGCTGGTGCACCTGTGCAATGCCCCCAACATCGCATGCAGCACAGGTCCTGAACAGGCAGCTGTCTATAGGGTTCCCTTTGAGGGGCCTATAATTCCTCTCAAAAGGGAAAAAATACAAATCTCTTACTTGGGTTAAAATATGTGAATTTGTCTTCCTAAGTGCTCAAGTGTTAATTGAGAGGGCAGCACATTACATCATTATTAGTCATTAATACTTCAGTACAAATTAGTTGATCAGGTTACTGAGAGGTGTGAAGGCCCAGAGGGAAAGATACTATTTTGATGGGGGTGGGGGGGTGCTGCCCGGAGGGCTGGCTGGTTTGCTGCAGGGGGCTGAGAAGCCCTCAGCAGCAGACACTGGCATTCGAAGGGAGAAGAGGTGGGGCAGGGAGAGAGGGGACCCCCAGTACCGATGCTCCCACCCCCACCCCACACACAACCGCCCTTCGGCCTGACCTTGTCCCTTTGGGGTTTGCAGGATTGCACTTCCAGGCAAGGGTCTCGGGAAAGGTACTCGCCACTCTCGGCAAGCTCCGCACCCAGGGGCTTGTAATGCAGCCTTTTGCCTCTAGGGGTCTCCAGTGCCCCGAGGCTTCGGGAGGATGTTGACCTTGCTCCATTATCCCGCAGGGCTCAAATCCCAAAGCACAAAGATTGCAGAAAGGGAAAGAGGCGCGTGCAGGGAGCCCCCAGGACCCCAGCCCCCGCCGGAACACTGCTCACCCATCTCCCCAGCTCCTGCCTGATGGCTTATTTATAGCGCATGCTAAATGGCTGAACACCAGTGAGGGGGAGGCAGAAATTAAGTGCCCCCGCATTCCTTACTGAGTGCTTAAGCATTTCCATACCTCAAGGGTATTCCAAGGACTTCCTTCCACAACCGCACCCCACAATCTCCCAGGAAGCCCCATCTCCAGGCTACCCAACCGCAGCTGAGCCGGAAGCCCCCCACTCCCTCATCCCAACAGCCTGGTGCTCAGGATGCTCGCTGCAGGAGGCAGGCGGGGGAACGGAAGACACAGCAGGGTCCTCCTCATCACCTAGGTCCTGCCACCGAGGCTGGGCCCTGATGGCCAGTCCCTCCTTGAGGTTAGGGATGAAGAAGGAAAGGGACCGTGAGGGAGGATCACAGCCTGGGTCCCAGGAAACCTCAGTGCACTATGAAAGCAGAGTCATTGAGGCCAGGGGTCCAGGGAGAGTTTTTCTATAAAATCTCACAACTGAAGAGTATTGGAAAAAGTAAAAAGTAAAAAATAAAAAACAAAACAAAAAACATTGAGAGAGAGAGGCAATATTACTCCTGATCCATGCTTGAAGAGGCCACAGGTTCACAGCTATACTCTGGCTTTCTAATCCATCCTAGGACTTGAGTTTGAAGCCCAGCTCCACTACTCACTAGCTGTGAGATCTTGGACAAGTGGCTTCACCTCTCTGTACTTATTTTTTCTCATCTGCAAAATGGAAATAATATCTACTTTGTAGGGATTTGTTAAAATAACGAAGGTCTTATAGCCAGCGATACAGTGTCTAGCACTGTGCCTGATATGAAGCCGGCATCTTATTCATATGCACTGAATTTCATGCATCTTCAATCCAGAAGAATGAACAACAGTCATTAGTAAATTCACAGGTGTTTTGGGGCTGGTGAGAATCTCCTATTTTAAAATCAATTTCAGTATGTCACCCATTATTCTAAATGAATTGCAAGTCTTGCTTTTTA
The DNA here is from genome assembly GCF_008692635.1 of Crocuta crocuta. Taxonomy (NCBI): domain Eukaryota; kingdom Metazoa; phylum Chordata; class Mammalia; order Carnivora; family Hyaenidae; genus Crocuta; species Crocuta crocuta. The sequence goes on from NW_027529934.1 coordinate 14,698,134, forward strand.
AAGGAATTCTGTAGTGCGGTGGTTCCCAGTGTGCCTCGAACAGATGTTAGGTTCCCAGGAGGTTCCTCAGGGCCACTTGCAGATGAGAAAAGACAAGTGACAGGTGGGGGAACTGCAGGTCCCCAGGCCCACTCCAATCAGAGAGATCTCCTCTTATCTGCTTCATATATTGGGGTTCTAGGTAAGGGTTTATTTGATTAGACTCTTCTCCTTTTTTTTAAAGGTTAAAAACCACTGCTAATATGTCCTCACATAATTTGGGCAAAACTTTTCCTCCAAGCCTAAGGACGCTTGATTCATTTTATTTGTTTTAAAAGCCTGCTCTTTTGAAAATGGAACAACACCTGTATTCAGAAACAGAGGTACTCGAAATATTCAGCCCACACATACAAAACACCCCCGATGCGTAAGGCATTGCACTTGAAACTTGGCAGCATTTTTGAACGTGCAGTAACTCTCTTGGCCTGCCCCGCAAGTCCCACAAGAGTTTCACAGTGCTTCCAGCCCATTCCTGACTGATTTAGCCCAGACCTTGGAAGTTACCTTTACCCTGACCATAAATGTGCCCTTTCCCCTGGACAAGACCTAAGACAGTGATCACTTTGTGAAGCACAATGTGGAAGAGCATGAGCTCTGGGATCTGACAGACCCAAGTTCAAATCTCAGCTCTGCCACTTCCAAGTTGTGTGAGCTTGGATTCGCTATTTAATGTCTCTGAACTCTAATGTCCTCATCTATAAACAGAAGAGAACGACGCTTCTCAGAGGGTTGTAGGATGATTAAAGGAGACAGTGCCTGGAAAGCACTTAGCATGGTGCCTGGCATACGGTACTATTGCCAGGAAGTTCCTGACTCACTGGCATCTAACAGCATATACTGGGGTTACTACCTGACTCTCACTGGCTGCAGCTAAATGCCATCATTGTTCTCTACGAAAGTCAGTGTCTGATGAGCTTTAATACTTCAGGACACTTACACCGTAGCTGCCATTTTTTGAATACCCATTGTGTAGCAGGCGCTTTGTTGATACTTTTCAATCATTATCTTTAACCATCATGATACCTGGGCAAGATAAGGGATTATTATTTCCATTGCCCTAGATGGGAATCCTGAAGCTCAGAGGGGTTATGAAACAGATCTAAGCTCATACAGCTAGTGAGTGGCCAAGACGAGACTGAAGCCCAAGTTTGTCTGACCAGCAATCAGGGGCTTTTCCTCCCCACCTTGCTGACTCTTGGAGCTTTCCTGTGTGAAAGGCAGAGGGCATGGTGCAGGGGCAAGAGCCCTGGGTCCCAATGGCAGCTCCTCTGTGCCTTGTCTTCCTTAATTTCTGTCTGTAAACAGGAATGACATTTACTTCATAAAGGTTGTTATAAAAATTAAGGGCACCCAGGTGGCACAGTTGGCTCAGCGTCCGACTCTTGGTTTTACTTCAGGTTCATGAGTTCAAGCCCCACATCAGGCTCTGCAGTGTCAGTGAGGAGCCTGCTTGGGATTCTGTCTCTCTCCCTCTCTCTCTGCCCTTCCCCCACTCACTCTCTCAAAATAAATATATTTAAAAAAACTAAATACAACAATATAAGTAAATACAAGCCTAGCACAATGTTTATCATAAAGTAGGCACAATGTTTATCATAAAGTACATTAAATAGGTATGAACTTGTCCCACCAAGTCTTTTAGCCTTAGTATGAAAAATATTCATAAAGAAGATATATATGTGTATATATGCGGTATGCTATATGTAAATGTATATATATGTATGTGTTTGTGTATATATGTGTGTATACATATATATGTAGATATGCATAAAGCACATATGAGAAATTGTAGCACAAACTACCACCCAGGTCAGGAAACAAAGCACCACCACCCCCCACAAACCCCTCCCTGATCGAATTCCCTTTTCACCCACCAGTCCAAATCACTTCTCGTCTTGTTAAAAAATAATTTTCTTTTCCCCCTTTGCTCATGCCTCTGGGTTGTCTCCAGCCTTTTTGCTGTGCCCGTGCCTGTCACTTCACTAAGGTTCTGAGTGACACGTCATTCACAGGAGAGAAGTGAAATAAAGTGATTCAGCAGAGCGAGGATGCCTGTGTGTGTGTGTGTGTGTGTGTGTGTGTGTGTGTCCCTGCACCTTCTACCTTTCTGGAGAGCAGCAAACCAGACACCTTGTGAGATAGGTCTTAAACCAAAGGAACAGAAGGGACAGCTGGACCGATGGCAAAGGTTTGGGGAACAGTGGGACAATTGGTCGCTCCCCGAGACCACTCAGGACTGAATGGCCACCACCAGCAGTGGACATCACAGCAGCTAGAGCCTTGATTACAAACAGCACACAATTTCTCCTCTCCCAGATTCTTCCCTACCCTGGGATTTCTAACTTCCTCCATTGACAATCAGGTTTCAATTTAAATGTTCCCTCCTCGGGGCACCTGGGTGGCTCAGTTGGTTAAGCGTCCAGGGGTCAGTTCACAAGTGATCTCGCAGTTCACAAGTTCGAGCCCTGTGTCAGGTTCTGCGCTGACAGCTCAGAGCCTGGAGCCTGCTTCGGATTCTGTCTCCCTCTTTCTCTTTGCCCCTCCCCCACTCATTCTCTCCCTCTCTCTCTCAAAAATAAAAATTAAAAATAATAATAATAGGGGCACCTGGGTGGCTCAGCCGATTAAGCATCTGACTTGGAATCAAGTCATGATCTTATGGTTTGTGGGTTCAGGCCCACGACAGTGTAGGACAGTGTGGACCTGCTTCGGATTCTGTGTCTCCCTGTCTCTCTGCCACTGCCCCACTCACACTCTGTCTCTCTCTCAAAAATACAGAAGCATTAAAAAAAAAAAAGTAATATAATAACTGTTCTCTCCTTGAAGAGACCTTCCCTGACCACCACCTCACTCTCTTATAATACTCCATTTTAATAATCTTCATTACCAACACATGAAATGATCTCATTTATTTGTTTATATGTCTATTTTTTTCTGGATACTATTGTAAGAAGCAACATAGATTCAGCATCTAAACTGGGTTAGAATACCAGCTACTCTATTTATTATGTGACCTTGGACAAATTGTTTAACCTTGCTGGGTCTCTAAGTCATCATCTATAAAATGGGAATGTAGGATTTATTGAAATGAGAATTATAGGATCACTAGGTGAAGTAAACGAGTTAACGTATGTCAATCTTTCAGCAATGCCTGACACAGAAGTATTATTAAACTGTTAGCTATTATCAGCAATCTTAATAATCATCATTATTATGATTTTCATTCTATCTTGCCTCTAAAAGGTGAGCAACTTGACGGCACAGATTTTATCTGTCATTCTCTGTGGAATCCCCAGTGCCTAAGAAGAATACATGGCACATATACCTAATAACATACTAAATAAATACTTCCTGAGAAATATGTCTTTGAAACTCAATCCCAGCTGTACTGTTAAGTGCAGGAGATGGCCACATAAACAACTCAGGATAGTGTGGTGGGTACAGTACAAAAACAGAGTCTGAGTGACATGTGTAGAACTACAGAAGAGGAGGCAATAATTCTTTCTCAGAGCCTCAGGGAGGTGTTCACAGAGATCATCTTCGCAGCATCTTGAAGGTCTGTAACCCTGGAGAAGCAGGCCAGGCCAGGGGATGGTCCTGTCTGTTGCGTCAGGCAGCTGGAGTGCTCAGCAGGGTGTGGACAGAGGCATGGGAAGGCGGCTAGGCTGGCTTATGAAGGACGCCCTGTTTATCATACAAAGACATTTGGGGTTTACTCTGACAGTAGCTGGGAATCACTGGAGAGTTGCAATAAGGGGAGAAGCATAATCAAGTTTACCACTGTGAAAGTTTGCTGCAGCCGCAGGGAGGAGACTGGACTGGCTAGGCTTTCAGAGATGAAACAGGGAGACAGAGCACTGGGAAACTCCACATGAGGACTGAAAGCCTGACAAAAGGGTGAGGGGGGCGGTGGGGGGTGGAGGGAAGGGTGGCTTTAAGAAACAAATGGAAGACCTNGGGTTTCTGAGAGGAAGTAGAGCCCAGGACAACCTGTAGTTCTTAATTATGCCTCTGGGGGTTTAGGTGAGCCATTAGCCAAAGCAGGGAATTTAGAGAGGGGGATCATTTTATGTGTGAAATTTGTACACAGCGAGTTCACCTTTGGATATTTTAATCTTGACAATATCAAAGCAAAGGCCTTTGGTAGGAAAGGGTGTTGACATGTGTTGAGCATCAACCAAGTTTCTGGAATCGTGTTTGGAACCTTATGTGATTTGTCTGGTTTAACATTTAGAACACTTTGAGAGATGTGGCATTATTACTTTTTATTTTCTAGATGATGAAACTGAGGCTTGGAGAGGTAATAAGCCCTACTTTACACAGTTAACCATGAAGAACACTTAGTAGACTGGTTTGACTAAGGAAGACGGAATGAAGTGCATACAAGAGAAGGATTAGGAAATAAAGTAATAAAGGTAGTTTGGGGACAGATCATGGAAAATTTTGAAAGGAGAATCAGGCGAGAGAAAGCTTGGAAAACACTTTGTAAACTATAAAATGCTGAGCAATTTGTAGAGTTCGAGTTGTGGCCCAACCACACCGCAATTAAAAATAATAAGATAATAACGAGTGAATTATAATGTTCAAATCTGTAATCATTAAACAAAATTCAATCATGATGCTTTCCCCTTATTCTTCCTACTCATAGGTCCACAAAAGAATATTTAACACACAGCAATGACTCTTCTTTCTCCCCACCACACAAGCAACATGTCTGGTTTGAAGGAAAACTCTCACAAGGAAAGACAATAATGTGGTAGAGATGAGAAGGAAGAAGGAGATATGAAAAATCAAACACACCTAGCTGGTCCCAACTGCTGTGTATTCACACTTGGGGGTGAAACCCTCAAGGTGATTTCCTTGGTTAATTCCCACTGTCAGGCAGAAACTCAAAAATATTAGGATTGGGTCGCCTGGGTGGCTTAGTGGGTTAAGCGTCCGACTTTCGCTCAGGTCATGATCTCGCGGTTCGTGGGTTCGAGCCCCGTGTTGGGCTCTGTGCTGACTGCCAGCTCAGAGCCTGGAGCCTATTTCAGAGTCTGTATCTCCCTCTCTCTCTGGCCCTCCCCTGCTCACACTGTCTCTCTCTGTCTCTCCTAGAAATAAATAAAAATATATAAAAAAAATATTAGGATAAAATGACCAGGTCTCTTATCTACGAGTTGTTTGCATGTCAAACGAGGTCTGCAATGCTCTGTAAATGCTTTGCATTGGGCTGAATCATAGTCAATGAAGTGCCCCTCGAATGTAAATCAAAGTAAGCCATGTGTGCCCTTCTGGACTTTAGATTTCAGAAATACACACCCCCCAGGCCCTCTGGGCTGTTTGGCATCACTCCCTCCATGTTCTTTCTATTTATATCTCTGGCTCCTCTTACCTCACACCTCTGTCCTTTGTCTACACTACTTATCACTCCTCTACAGCCCCTGGACCAGCACTGTCCAAAAGAAATGTAACTTGAGCCACATTCATATTCTCAGCCCTTCTAGTAGCCATGTGAAGAAGTACAACGAATGGGGTGAAACTAAATAAATTTCACATAACCCAAGCTATCTAGAATACTATCATTTCAGCAGGTAATCAATATTAAAACTTATTGAGATATTTTACATTCTTTCTCTTAAACCATGTTTTCAAAATCCAGTATGCATTTTATACATTTTACTTTATATGCACTTCAGGCACTCAAGAGCCACACGTGGCTAGTGGCTACTGTGTGGGGAGTACAGTGTGGATTAGAGCTCAGCCTTGTGAGGTATCAAATTGCCCGTTCCCCCACTCAACCCTGCATTCCAGACATATCTGCATTCCACGTGGGTTCCAGGAAAAGGAAGGATACAACTGGGTGTTGAAGACTCCATGCTGTCATGTTACTCAATTTTATCTCCATCTGCATGGCAGAGTAAAGATTTCAAAAGAGATCAACCTGCATCCTAATTGGCCAGATGATCCCTATCCACTGCTGCCCCCAGTCCGAAGTATAATTGAGTGGCCTCTCTTCACTTGCAGAGAGAAAAAAGGCTTTAACCCACAACCACTCCCTACACATCCAGGGGTCTGCACCTTTGCCTTAGCCCCCAACAGGGCACGGATACTTATTGAACAGGAAAGAAAAAGGCGTCAGACCCACTGTCCAGCTGCATGAGCACTGAACACAGAAAACAAAGGTGACAGGGGTCCCAAGAAAAGATTTTAAAGAGAAAGTAAATATCCTTTAGGACTGTCCTCAGACAGCCCCTTTGGCGCTAAGGGAGCCAACAAACCACGTTCTGGGGATTTTGCTCTTGACCTGAGAGCAATTGTGATGTGACGTTAGGTAAGTCATTCTACTCTCAGCGCCTGTTAGGAATTGCCTCCATCTTGGAATGGGGCCACCCAAGCCACGAGTAACAGGCAGCGTGAGTAGAGGTCTCAAGCCAAGTGAAGACCAATGAACAGTGTGGTTGTTCTCTCACAGAACCTGTGGCCTGCCTTGACCTTTATTCTGGGAGACAAAGCTCAGTGCTGGAGCACACTGTGTGGCTCACTGGTCGCCGCCAGCTCCTGGTGGTCTGCAGCCCACGGCCTTTCCTTGGAAGCCGGGCGGTCTGCCTGTTTCCTCTCCTGCTCGGCTGAGCAGTCACAGCACCCCATGGTACAGCTGCGGGCAGTACTGGGCCCCACCTCCCTGCTTTCTGTGGCCTCCTCCTCTGTGCCTGCTACAGCATATGTTTTATTAAAAGGGAGAGAGGAGGGGAGGCAGGAGGTTAGGTACATGGGCATGCTCAAGAATCTTAAGATGGAAAATCTCCCGCTCAATGCTAAATGCCTATGGGCTCTGGCATTTTGCCAGTTCTAGCTAAACCCCCACAGGGACATTTGGGTGGGCAAATGGGAAATGCAGGAAAATCAAGACTCTCTCTTAGGAGGTTCTGTTTCTAAAATATGAAGAGATTTGTCTTACGTTTTCTTGAAATTTGCCTGATTTTCCCCCAATATCTTCAACCAAAATTTTTGATACAGTGTTGATAAGGTCCCTGACCTTGAGCATGATTTTTCTCATCATGTATGGATTAGACTTGAGGGGGGTTGGGAGGCTAGGTAATTTTCAATGCCTAATGAGGTATCCAAGGTCTGAGAGAACTTCCTCTAGGCCAATGTATGCTTCAAGTAATTAACCCAGGTGTATGGTATTTCCAGGATCCAAGTGGAGAAATCGCCCAGGGTAAACCCCAAGGAAACACACAAGCCTCGAAATTTCCAGCATTCTAACTATGCTGCAGTTGGCATCTCTGTCAGCTGGAATCCTTCCCCTATTTCTTCCTCTCCCAGCAAATCCCACCCCATCCCCCATGGCACAACTCAAATTCTCCCTCCTCAGAATACTGATAGCTCTTGTTATCTGTACAAATCAATCGTGGATTAATTAGGTCAGCCTCACGAAGCTCTTGTATCGAACTGCTGTTGAGAATGTAAATTGTCATTTATCTTTCTCCCAGATGTAGCCTCTTTTCCTAACTAGACTGTAAGATCGTTGAGGGCAAAGGCAAGGTCTTCTAAGACTCTTATGCCTCACAGCCCTCCGGTCAGGGCCAGAGGAAAAGCCCTACATCACTGAAACTTCCCACTCTTGTGTAGCACAGAACAATTGAATGAAATCTCAGTGACTGAGATGAAACCATTCCTTAGGAGAAGTCAGTGGAGTCTGGGGTTAGTCCAGGAGGGCTGAGCCCCAGGCCTCACTCCATGGGACCCCAAGTAAAGCAGTTCATCTTTCCAGGGTTCTCTGCCCTCTCTTTTCCAAGGAGGGAAGCTCCACTTCTTGGGGCCATCCAAGATAAATGAGACAATAAGCTGTGTGAGGATTAATTAGATGAGCTCCCTGAAATGCTTGCAGCCCATTGGAAAAGGATGCCACTATAAAATGGATACAAGGTCTTCTTATTTAAGAGAAAGAGTTGAATCGCCAAAAATACACTGCACAGTGGGGAAAACAAAACACTAACCAGGAAACCTCGACACTAAGCATCCCCGTCAGCAGAAAGTGCCCACGCAGCTGTCTCAAGTCCCTCCAGATTACCTCTTGTTTGTGAGCTAGGGAGGGTTCTGGAGCACCATCTCAGAAGGGATCTTTCTTACGTGGTGCTCCCTGGTGGCCAGCCTGTGCCTTGGGAAAGGCGATCAGAAGGAGTTGATGACGCAGGCATGTTCTTTGCCCTCTGGCCTTGCTCAGTAAACAACCTGTTAGCAGGGCCAGAAGGGAACACCCAGAGGATGCCCTTCCCCCATCCTTGAGCCTGGCCCAGTGCTGGCAGAGTGGGCTCCCTCCTCCCTCCCCAGTCCTTCCTTCCTCTTCTCCTCCTTTCTGGGCCCCACACTGCAGTGCACATCACTCCATTCTGGGAGACAACGCCAGCCCCATTTTTGGAGAGGAGGGAGAAGAAACCGTCAAGGATGACTCTGTCTTCCCCATCCATGGCTGCTGCCCCAACCCTTTGAATCCAGTTGCG
>NW_027529934.1:14707296-14719025 GCF_008692635.1 Crocuta crocuta
CCCCCCCCCCCGCCCCCCAGCAGGGAAGACTGTGGTCTGACATTTGCTTCCTTTCCCTCAAACATTTCATAGCATCTATGCTCTGTGCCTACCAGATCTCATCCCTCCTCAAAGAAGCAAAGCAATGCATCCTTCCCCAGAGTAAGCAGCAGCTACAATATTGCTAAGATTTTAGGATCACTGTCGCAGCCTTGCTTGGTCAGGTCCCCAGGGCTGCAAAGCAACTTATTGTGAGAGGGAACTCCAGAGGGTCCTGCTTTAAACAAATAACACACACACAACTGTGTGAAATCAAGAGGGAAAACACACCAACTCCAGCATCACTTTGCTGTTGCCTGATGTCATCAGACTGCCCCCCAGGGGATTCTGTAAAATACTTTGGCTGCTCGGTTAATACTGGCATTACATGCATCCTAGAGAACACGGTCAGAAAGAGTGTCCCTTCCACATGCACATGTCTGGAGAAGGACAGAGGCAGAAATACTTGACTTATAATAAACCTTTTTATCCTCCTTGATTGGTCTACACTGACATATCATTATTCCTCTGAATAAGGCCCAGATTATCCAGCCATAAACAGAGCTTGTTGTAATTGCTACCCTTTTAACAAAACATTTGTTCCTGCTCAGGGCACCCAGCTCCCAGGGCTAGGAAGAGCACACACACACAGTTCTTTACAGACGGGTCTGTTTCAATCATGTTGCAGTGCATTAGCTTGATTATTAGTTAATATTTGGCTTAGGACTATATACCCTGGATAAATATGTACCATGCAGAGGGACTGCTTGTTGAGGGGAAAACTCCTCTGGGCTGGAACGACGGCTCCCAAGTTCACGCTCCTCCTAGGAAGGAACACTCCAGGCATCTGGAGGCTAGGCAGAGAGCTGCACACGCATGGCTCTTTGGTCAGCAGCCTGCTTCCTGCATACAGCTGCGAGCACAGGCACACACATAAACACACACACATACCATAGGCAGCCTCAGACTGTGTACCCAGATGATCACAGAACCAGGGACAGGGATCGCTCTATAATCTCAGCATGCTCCTCCTTTCCAGTACAGCACTGATCTTCTCTGGGTGTCTCCAATGTGCTTCCAGGCTCCACTCAATCAATGGGGTTCTGCCACCACCCTGGGGAGACTATTTGCAACCCACGGGGTTCACTCTTCAGAATTTTTTTTCTTGCGTGCATGTGCATTGGAGAAAAAAGCCTTTACAGACATGCACAGGCTCTAGCAGCATGTGAATCCATCCAGCTCTAGGAGCATGTGAATATACATGTACCATAGATCACACCCTGAGCAGCTGGGGGCCCCTTCCAAACACAGCGAGCAGCCTATACAGTTCAGCCCAGCAGCCGCTGAGCAGGCAAAAGTCCTCGTCATCTTCTGCAATTATCCAGCCCGATTGGATTTTCTGAGGCTAATGGGAGTTGCACTAACTTTGAGGACTTAAACCAGGCAAAAGCAATATATAGGTCAGGCAGCGTGCCCAAGCCCTGTGACAGCCATGCAACACCACGGAGGAAGTAACACGGCGCTCTCCTGCTAAACCCCAAAGTCCACTGCTCAGGTCCACAAGGCAGAAACTAAGAGGTGGGATCATTCCCTCTGCCTGCAATTAACTGCCAGACACCTGGGCAAGAGGGTGGGAGGAGGGCGAAAGGATCCATTTACCAAGGAACACGCGAAAGGACAACGAAAAGGGAAGGCAGAAATATTACCCAAACCCTGCACGGTTACCTTGAATCCTTGCAAGAGCCCTCCTTGCTGTATCAGCTGCTCCCCAAACCTCCACCGACTGGGAGGAGACTCCTAAAAGATTCCAGGTTTTTGTGCAACATCTCCAGTGGCAGCTTTCCAAAGTTTTTACTTCATGATTTCTTGTGGCTCTTTCTCATCTGAGGAAACGCGACTGCCTCCCTCTCAGCCTCTGAGAGGGAGCCGAGGTCTCTTTCCAAATAATTCTCTTGCTCCCCGCTGTGCTGCCGCCGCCGCCGCCGTTAGACCACTTGCCTGCTGCCTTCCTGCTGAGCAGCGAGGGTCCCCGTCACCCAAAGCATGTTGGAAGTGGGGCTTCGGCGCCAGGCCGGGGCGCACGCGGGTGGAAGAGGGAAGGAAAGTGCAAACCCCAGCTGGGGGAGTCCTCGGTCCCTCCACGGAAGAGAAACCCAAGATCTTGCCTTCCTTCCAACTCTAAAGAGACTCGCCCGCCCTCTCCTTCTCCGGAAAGCACTGCCTTGCACCTGGGCGAAGACAGTTCCTCCGGCTCCACTGCTCTGCCGGCTGCCTGCAGACCTGCCCCTGCGCTCGCGCGGTACCGCAGGTGCAAGTCCCCGGGCAAGTGTTAACGGGAACCTCCGAGCTCAGCGGAGGCGCTGCCGGAGCAGCCGCGAGCAGCTTCCGAGGCGGGCGGATTCCATCCCAGGGCTGCAGCCCGCGCGTCCCCGCTCCGACTCCGCGCTCCGCACCTAAGCCGTGGCACCTGCAGACTCAGACACCAGATGAGTGTCTTAAGATAACAATGCTGCCCTGCCAGCCTCTCTCTTTCTTTCTTATGCACGTAGGTGGGCAGCCAATGAGGCACAGCGCCACACTCCCCGCAGGCGCCCATTGGCTGGGCGGCCAGGCAGGGGGCGGGCTCGCAGGCTCACCGGCTGCCTCCTTTGGTTAGCTGGCAGGCTGGGGTACCAGCTGTTAACCCTCCCAGCTTTGCAGCAGGGACTTTTTGGTGTGGGTTACGAAGGCTTGGATAAATTCACGGCTGGCTGGAGAGTTGGAGGGTGTAAGAAGGCTGCCGCACAGGAAGAAGCTGGGAGCTAATTACATTTTCTTCTAATCTTCCTGAGTTACAATAATCATTTGTCCCAGACCATTTTGTTTGCTTGCTTAACTAGAACTCCTAGGGATAGGGACCCATTTGAGCCATTTTCCTTCTAATTTGAGGTTTTATTCGGTTGTTTTGTGCATTTTGGCCTCTTGGTCCTAAATTGCTTAATTAGAAATGAGCCCCCAAGTGAGAAATACTTATCTCACAGTGCGCGCGCGCACACACACACGCACACACGCGCGCACACACACTCACGCACACACCAGAGATACAAGAGAGAGGAAAAAGAGCAGGAACTCAGTAAGAAGAGTAGAGAGACACTCTGAATAGCTAAATCAAGAAACGTTCTGTCCCCAAAGCCAGGATTGTGAAGACAAAGGCATAGAGGAGAACTTCAGGGTTCTGGGGAGAGATTAAAGGCGAAAATGTCCTGCTTCCAAAAAAAGGGAATTGTTTTGCCTGTGGTGCTGTCCTTCTGTGTGTCTCTTTTTACTTCAGTGTGTGTCAGGAAGAGGGACTGTTGATCTCCATTTGGTTTTTAAAGGAAGACTAAAGAAATCAGAACAGGACCAGCCTTGTTTCTGTGAAGCAGGTGCTGTTGCTGAGCCTGTGAATTGAGGAGTGGGGGTGGGGGAGGGAGAAAAGGAAAGAGTAAGGGAAAAAAAAACCCTAACTTTGGATCAAAGAGTGAAATATATTCTTGATGTCCTAATGGGGATGCACAGCTGATTTACGTCTAGCTAAACTGACATACTCCACTAAATTTTGGCAAGAGCATGGGAGAGTAATTGTTGAAGAAAAATCCAATTCAACAGGAAAGCTAGGGGCTGGAACTGGCACAGGAATTTGGGGAGCTCATACCAAGTTGTGTGGTGGGGAAAATAGGGATAGAAAAAAACACATAGTAAGAAAGGAAGAGAAGTGTTTTAACTTAGCTTCCTTGAATGAAGAGCAACATCAAAGATTATGCTGAAAAAAACCTAGGAAAAAAAATAAAAGCAGAGGTTTAATGAATGCTCAAGTAGTACATATCAGCATTAGCTAAAAAAAAAAAAAAAAAATCAAGGAGCCAGATGTTATGAATGAATGGGGAAAAATCAGAACTATTTCTCATATACTCCCCCTTAGCCCCACCTATCCATCACTTTCACCTCCTCTGTATCTTACTTTACAGGTATAACCTTCCTTCTTCATACTGGAGTTCTAAGCCATGTTAAAAAAAAATAATGAGGTATAATATACATTAAAAATTCCACAAGTGTAGAGTTTGATGAATTTTTGCCTATATATGCATCCATAATGAATACCTACATCATTTCCAGCACCCCTAGAAGCTTGTCTGTCCTTCTCAATCAAAACCCCCCACTCCCCCAGAGATCATTGCTATTTTAACTTCCATCATCAAAGGTTAATACTACATTTTCTTGAATTTCATAAAGATAGAATCTGAGTGTATTGTGTCTGATTTCTTTTGCTTATCATTATGTCTGTGAGACTCATCCATGTATTTGCATGTTTATTTATATTATTATATAGTATTTCATTCCATGAGTATAAGCCATGTATCTATTTTCCTCCTGATGTGTTTTTGGATTTCCCCCCGCTTTTTTTTTCTATTAAAAGTAAACCTGCTATGAATGTTCATGTACATTTCTTTTGGTGAACTCATGCAATCATTTATCCTTGGTATACACCAAAAGTGTAAATCACTTAATTTGCTTTTGGCTACTACGAGGGAGACCATCTCATGAAGGAGATTCTGAAGCTTACTTTCTGTCTGCAACAATTGAATAAAGAGATAATGTTAAAGGCTATCACACTACTGAATACAAACTAAATGCCTAAAATGTGTCAGATTCTTTCCATACATAGTCTCATTTTCTTGTCACTACTCTAAAAAGTATGTCTGTTTCTATTTTGCAAATAGGAATATCCAATGTAAGACCTTGTGTTAGGAAGTGGCCCTTGGCCTTGTAAGGTGGAGAGTACATGCATGTAAATGCTCTCTGAGAGGAGCTATGAGACACGGATGTGGTAGAAGGACCCACTGCGTAGATGAGGCTGAAAATTGGTCTGTGGAGATGGGACACGACCTGGAGAACACAGAGCAGTGCATTGGGCCAAATGGCGTGGGAGGACTGGAAATGGAAAGCAAGTTTTAATTTGATTGGAATGTGTATGTATGTTGTCAGGGAAGAGGGGATAGATTAGACATTAACAGAACCTGCTATTCGATACATCTTACTGAATATAAGTACTTGCACTTATCTGTGGCTTGTGGGGTGTGCAGAGATCACAGAGTCCATTTCACTGACGGGGGCACATTAGATAAGAATGGTCCAATCTCAGGGCGCCTGGGTGGCTCAGTTGCTTAAGCATCTGACTTTGGCCTATGTCATGATCTCGCTATTCTGGAGTTTGAATCTCACGTAGGGCTTTGTGCTGACAGCTCAGAGCCTGGATGGAGGCTGTTTCAGATTCTGTGTCTCCGGCTCTCTCTCTGCCCACCCTCTCATTTCTCTCTCTCAAAAATAAATAAACATTTAAAAAAAATGGTCCAATATCGCTTCCAAATAAGCAAATTACAGAGTTTAGACTTGTATCCAAACCTGTTGTTTCACTACATCATGTTGCCTGTACACAAAGTAATGATTGAGATGCTTACAAATTTTTCCCAGTTCCACTTAAATATAAAACATCACAGGGTACAGATGGTTTAGCTTTTGTGAACTTCAACCTTTCTCCTATCTCTAGGTATTTAATTCTCTAAGAGGAGGCCATGCGTTTACAGGAATCCTGTGCCCTGAAAAAAAAATTGACCTCAATTGATTTGTACAGTTCTTTTGTCGTTTCCATAAGAAAAAGAGGTCTATAGAGGCTTGAGTCAACAACTTCCAACAATTTCCAATTCAAAACTCATTTTTTCAATGACCACTTCGTCTACACACTGTTTCTCGCAAATGTGAATAGAAAACCATGTAAAAATGACTATAGATTGGCAAAGAATACTAGATATTGACTTATTAGAAAACCAACCCAAAATGGTTCACATGGGTTTTCTAAAATGACTCAACTCTTCAGACAATTGGAAAAGAAAGATTTCAAAGTAATAGCAGATTATATGCTACTTAAAAGCAGAAGTATGTTTCCTCTAGAATCTGTCCACGCCTAGCCTAATGCCCAGTATGTGGTAGGTACCCACATGTTTACTGAATGAATTATTGTGACCCATAAACTCTGATAATAATCCACGGGTGCACCTAGATGTGCTGTAACTGTGTAGTAGGAAGAGCATTAAGCAAAGAAGTCTCCTTTGTGTCTTAGCTCCACCTCCTCTTAGATTGACCTTGGGTAAATTACCTCACTATTTCACTGGCCTCAATTGACTTGTCTGTTAAATGACAGGTTGAACTAATAGACGATCTGGTAGTTTCATGTCATTTCTCACATTTTATGACTAAGCATGTTTTTTCCTGGCATCTACTCTAGTTTTTCAATGGTAAATTTTGCAGAATTTAGTGTTTTTTATGCTAGGGAGAGTAGGAAAAAAGGAATCACGGGGTCTTTCTCTTCCTCAGTACCTCCTAGGGAAGTCATGAAGATAAGGATTCGTTTTAGGAAGATAGTTAGCTGATAAGTCTTTTTTGCAGTGGTTAGTTCTCAGTATGTCAGATTCAAAAGACAACTTGTAATGAAGTATTTTTGTTCTTTTGTTCATATTAAACAGGTCTTTCACCCCTTGAACATGGTTCTTTTTCTCTATTCCCATCCATCAACTAGGGTAGCCATGGGAAATAGTGCAAAGGCTGTTTTCTTTTTCTTTTTCTTTTAAAGGACATACATTAACATATGCCAATACATTAATGCCAGGTACAAGGAAGATGGAATTGTTTCTAAAATGGGGGTCCTTTTTGGAGAGTGTGGTGCATTAAATTCCAAGAGAGTAGGAATGACCTATTGGAGGCCTACAGCACCTACTATTTAAGCAGCATCAAAGAAATTATGTTGGAGGGGCAAACTTTTAAAATAAATTATTGGTTATCACGGAGAGAAAGTTCAGTAAAACATCAGATTCCAGCACACACAAACTTCCCTTTTCTATCACGGTTTATTGCGTACTGACATTGTTTTGTGAAGGCAGCACTGCCCAGCACTAGTGAAAACAAAACTTATATGGGTTATTGCTGTTATCTACACTGTTCTCCTTCTGATGGGGCTGGAGCTGACGTGGTCCATACCGGAGGGATATTCTTTTTATTCTTTTCCAATTTGTTAGGGGTACTTGAACACTTTGTTTTCAGATTTTCTTCCAGCTCTGTTCTTTTTACTGGATTCTCTAAAATTAAAGGCTCAACAATTTCTTCCAGCTAGTTCTACTTTTCTATAAGTTATAGCATCCCCCACATCATCTTTAGACTGGTTACCAGAGATAACATTTGTAACAGAAATGAAGCAAAGGAGAGAAAAATCGCCAATAAAACTTCTAGTCTTTTGCTTCACTGTATACAGTGCATTGGCTTTGTTTTGGTGTTCACATCTACCTCCTGAGATATCTACAAGCCAAATATTTCCTGTAAATATTTCTGCAAAGTTAGTGCTGAGTAAAAATATATACATCCATTTTCCCCAGCACTCGTTTATCCAATATATATCTGCACAACCAGTGTGTGTGTGGGGGGGGGAGAGAATGGGGCCACCTACTCCAACAAGATAACGGGGGCTTATTTGCATCTAGAGAGACACCCCCCCACACCTGCTCTTCTCAGGAAGCGCCTTTTAAGGTGTGTGCCTGTGTGCCCTTCCCAAGCCATCCGGATGATGATGCGAGAGGGAAGATTTTGCATTGCAAAGGCCGATTTTTTAAAAAATGCTGTGCAGGTAGCTCCTAGCCAAGAGCGTGCTCGTGCCGGGGGAGGCGCGGAGGAGAAAGGCGGCTGCACCGGCAGCCTGCTGGGGGCTGACCTGATTCCCTAGAATCCTCAGCTCCCTTCCTCTCTCCTCCGACGTCCTTCCTTCCCTTCTCTCCTCCTTCCCCCCCTTCCCTTCCCCAGCGAAGCAGCTGCGAGGAACAAAGAACGCGGGCGCTCCGGGCAGCAGCGCGCAAGCCCCGCGCACGGCGCGCGGCGTCTGGCTCCGCGGAGCTGGGCTCTCCCGGCTCCACGTCCCTCCGCAGCCTCCCCCGCCTCCCGCGCTCGCTCGCTCCCGCCCGCCCTCCGCCTCCCCCACCTTCGCGGCGCCGGAGGAAGGCGGCCGGGGCTCAAGATGGCTTTAGCCGGGCTCTGCGCCCTGCTCGCCTGCTGCTGGGGGCCGGCGGCGGTGCTGGCCACGGCCACCGGCGACGTGGACCCATCCAAGGAGCTGGAGTGCAAGCTCAAGAGCATCACGGTGTCGGCGCTGCCCTTCCTGCGCGAGAACGACCTGAGCATCATGCACAGCCCCTCGGCCTCCGAGCCCAAGCTCCTCTTCTCGGTGCGCAACGACTTCCCGGGAGAAATGGTCGTGGTGGACGACCTGGAAAACACGGAGCTGCCCTACTTCGTGCTGGGTGAGTCCCGGGGGAGGTCGAGGCGGCCCGAGGCGCGGCCCGGCGCCCCCACCTCCCCACCCCCCCGCNGATCCGCCCCGCGCCCAGCCATCCCTCCACACCCACCTGCCCGCCGGCGCTTCCGAGCCCTCGACTTCTCCCCACATCCGACCTGGATGCTGGGCCTTCGACCTCCCCGCAGCCGCCCTGCCCCACAGGAGCGGTTGTAGGGGTCTCTCTGAAACCTTTCCCGGCCTTGACCTCCCCGCTTTCCTTCAGGAGCAGATTGACGGCACTTCTTGTAGACTACCGGCTCCACTCCCATAAGCCCTTCTCCCCACTCCCTGGCCACATGCTCAGTTCTTGGCTTCACACTCGCTGGACACCCACTCCCACAGCGTTTCCCGGGGGAGTTAGAAACAGGTATGTGGCCCTCACCTTGGCAGGCGTGTGCAGGCCAGATTGCACGGGCTGGATCTCTCCGAGAGGGCTCTGTATCTCCCACCAGCTTACTGACACTCTCTCTGGCCTTCCTTCAGAACACTCAAGTTTCCTCTGCCCCTAATGTCCATCCTGGCAAGCTCTGCCTCTGTGCCTACGTGCAACAGTCACCTCATCCAGCCACCTCCACATGTCCATGTCACATCACAATTCCTTGGATAAAGAAATCATCGAGCTGTAGTCTCTTAATGTTGGTATCTTCTTTGTTCCTAGGGCTCCCTTATGTAGGCACACACATTCCTGCACCCAGAATGATCCCCCTGGGCAAGACCTCTCCCTTCCTTCCTTCCTTCCTTTGTTTGTTCATATTTCTCTCCCAGTACCCCTATTTCAATTTTCTTAGGCCACAAAACTCCTTCAGATCCTGGAACCTCTATATCATTTCTAATTCACCTCTATTTTTCACTACCAGGATGCAAAGATACTGTGGTCCTGCTCCAGCAGCTTGCAAAGCATCACAGGTTCATGTGACTTCATTAACCCAAATTTCCTTCCCTCCTCCCTGTGCAGACGTATCTCTCCCCTGCTGTGCAGGCCCACTGTGCAGTCCGTTTCTTTAGGGATGCTATAAATCATTCTTCTTTTGCCCAGGCGAGAATTCAAAGATTATAACCCAATTCAAAGTTCCTCTTTACATCCCCAAACTGAGAAACAATGAAACTGCCCAGGAGGCAACTTGTTCTGTCTACTTAATGTACCATCAGTTGGAGTTCACTTTGTGGGAACATGGCTTCCTGATGGCTCTACTTAGGTTACAGCCACGTGTGGAATGTCATCTAACATCTCCCTCGTGCTCTTGACTCGCGAGAGAGCTCTTCATAGTGAAAATGTTAAGAAGTGGGTGAGTAAACCCCCCACTCTCCAACCCCTATGGAAGAGCAGTTTCAGAAATTGCCGGATCCTTTGAAAAGTTGGCTTGCAGTTCCTGGGGTGCAGCTTAGTTGACCCCAGTTAAGTCCAACCTACACTCGTGATGGCATTGTTTATTTTTGCATTAAAGACACACCAATAACATAATGGAAACTGGGGGCTGGCTGGGCATGGGGACACTGTGGATATGCTGCTCATTAAAATGTAGAAAAAATTGCTGGGTTGTTCAGTGGTTGTAAATTTGGTGTGGAAGTCATGCTGATGTGCAAGTACAATCTGTTCATCATAATGTATAAGAATGAGTATAGGGAATTATGTGTTTCTAAAGAGCCTGTTTTGGGCTCTACAATCAGTGTTTACTGTGCATGAGGAGGGCTGTGCATGGTGCATTAAAAAAAAAAAAAAAAGGGAAACTGGACTAGCAGGTCTTCAAAATGTTCACCTCCTTTTTCACAGAATCCCAAAGCCAGGGCCTAAAGCCATGATGTGCCTNTTCTAAAGAGCCTGTTTTGGGCTCTACAATCAGTGTTTACTGTGCATGAGGAGGGCTGTGCATGGTGCATTAAAAAAAAAAAAAAAGGGAAACTGGACTAGCAGGTCTTCAAAATGTTCACCTCCTTTTTCACAGAATCCCAAAGCCAGGGCCTAAAGCCATGATGTGCCTGCTAGGATGGATCCAGTGTGCACAGCACAAGACCAGATGTTAAAGAATGGGGTTTCTGCACCTCTCTGCAAAGCTGCCCACTGCAGCACCCTGCTGGAGTTGCTATGGTAACCTCCTGCAACTTGGCATTTACATATAGGAACAGACACACTCTCACTTCATGGCCAGATGCATTTCCTAAATGCATTGATTGTGCTCCCCTCCCCCCTTGTCAGGGGGGCATGTCCAGAACCTCTCCCTACTGGCCCAGTTTTCCTGGGGGAATAGGAGCACTGTCAGCTTGTGTAAGGGAGCAGAGTTAGTCCACATTGTGGAGGAAAGACTCAAGTGTATAGTTGCCCTTGAAGTTAAGTGTTGTGGTTCCAGATTCTGTCGCTCATGGCCAGTAGTCAGGGCTGTAATGACTTCGGTTTTGAACTCTCCCTACTCTTATCTCTGGAACTTTGTTTGCTTAAGCCGTCTCCTGGACGAATATGAATTCGCTAGTCCTGGGAAATTATTGATTGTTCACTTGCTCAGCACTCATAGGCGCTATTAGGATAGACAAGGGAAAAAAACAAGAGGCCCCTGCCTCAGGTTCTCTCTAGTTAGGGGAGACAGGGCAGAAATACCTGTAAGAATTGGAGGTAATAACACCTGATCATGTGGTATGGGTATTAAGGGGTGTTAAGGGGTATAGGAATGCTGGGGAAGGGACTACTTGCATGGTAAGAGCAGACTCCATGGATGGCATGGGCTTCATTAGGGACTTTGACCCAAACCAGTTCCTTTGATTTCCTTTTGTCTCCCGGGTCAAGTCCTGTTTTTTCAGTGAGGCAAACAAGAGTCTTATCCTGACTCCAGCCAACTTCTCCAGCCTCACATCCCTGCAAGACTTTGCATATGCTGTTCCCTCTACCTGGAATGCTCTTTCCCCCTTCTCCCCTCTCTATGCTTCCTTTTAAACCGTGCACACCTGTCACCTCTCTGGGAAGTCTTACCCATCCCCCAAGGCACATGAGTATCCCACTTCCGTGCTCTCTGTGTGGATTTAAAACGTCAAAACACAAACGAACAAGATTAAAGACAGATTCAATTTGGCTTGGCCTAGGGAAGATGAAGTAGTGGGTGGTGATGACAGTCAATACGGGATGGCACGTGTGTGGTGCAGGACAGGGATTGCCCTTGTGGGAGGAGAGTCGTCAGGACGGTGTGTGGCTCTGGAGAGTGGAGTGCGGTTCTCCAGTTTGAAGCCAGGCAGTGCAGGGCTGACTTGACACAGAAAGTCCTGAAGCCTGACTCCCAGCAGCTACCTCAGGCATCTGTGCTGCCAGTTTCACCTGTAGGATGGGTAATGCTGT
>NW_027529934.1:14719224-14837019 GCF_008692635.1 Crocuta crocuta
CGGGGGGGGGGAGGGGAGGGGTGGCGGGCTCTCCTGTTCTCTTCAGCGAGTTTGCAAACGGTGGTGCAAGCGCCCCATGTAACTTTCAGTTGTGCTTGTGATTTTAAAATGCTTTGAATCTGAATGTTTTCAGTCAAGGCCTGCCATCTCTAGATTGTCATACTTCCCTTTCCTTTCTGGTATTTATCTAGCAACTCTAGGCCAGGCAGTCTAAACCTGCTTTCAGAAGTGTTGTAAAACTGTAACATTTCAAAGTAAAGACAATTGCCAGTTTAAGATATTTGGATACATAGACCTGTGGACCAAAAAGAAGAGGCTATAAATAAGTAACCATAGGCTTTTTTTTTTTTTTTTTTTTTTTTGAGGGGTGTGGGTCTCAGGGATTGCAATCCAGGAGATGCAGAGTCGGTGGAAAAAGAAGGTGTGCTCAAATTGCAAGCAGAGAGTACAGGTTTGTAAAAGCAAAAACCACAAGGCTACAGAACTTGTTTTGAAAAAGTTATGATTGGTGCTGACACAGTTAAACCGGAGACTACATTGGCTATTTAGCTAACAGGTGTTACATTGGATTTCAGTCCAAAGTAGAAAGATGTGTTCCAGGGGGTGGTCCAGTTGCAATGGACAGGTTGCAGTTGATGAACTCAAAAGTTCATGGTGTTCTAGAGAATTTAAACCAAGGTGCCTGGGCATGGCTCCCTCAGTACCCACCCCACCCTGTTTTGAATAGACTCTCTTAGCAATGTTGATTTCACTTTGGAAATGTCTTTAAAAAACCTTATTGCTCTCTCAGAAGAATATAAAATTATGAAAATTTCATATATCAACAAAAATTTTGCATCCGAGCTGTTAAAAACAGCTTGCTTCTTGCTTTGGAGGCACCTTTGATTTTGAGACAATTGGTTAACCTGCATTGAAGTGTGGTTTTCTGTGCTGGGAACAGAACAGATTTATCAGTCTCACTACTGTTTGAAAGGGATCCTCCTCTGTTTCAGACCCAACGATTGAGCTCATGCATGTGTGAAACTTAGTGAAGAAGGCTGTTTCTCCTGAGCCTTGGTGTTTAGTTTTAGCTGCCATGGCTTTTGATAGAAGAAGGTACTCCTGAAGATAAATCAATCAGCCTGCAGAGATGTAGTGCGTTCCCACGTGCAAGGTGAAGTTTAAACTGTCTGGAGTAGTCCAGTGTGGTGGTTAAAAGAACAAGCTTTGAAGACAGATCTGGTGTCAACTCCTGGCTTTTCACTTCTTCCAACAGTGGAGAAAAGTAAGGATCAGAGAGGTTAAGTAACTCACTCAGGGTCACATAGCTCACAATTGATGGATCCCTCACTTGAACTCAGGTCGATATGACATTTAAACCTTTCTCTTACAATTTTATGCCTTAAAATTTTTCAAAATCTGTTCTTTCTCATGATTGGGTAAAAGAAGCCTTGGCAATGGTTTAGGATGGGGAAAGTATGTTAACCTATTTTGTACCGAAGACTCCTTCATGATCTCTATGTAAATACCTTTTGAATATCCTTGCCCATTGAGTGATTTCTCACCCAAGCCTTAATGCGGAAGAGAGTCGACTTCATCAAGAAATATTTGCCTAAGTATATGGGGATTCTTATTTCATGTATAGTATCCAGCTTTGGGTGGCCATGTTCATGATGTGTCACGCCACTCACTGTCATGATGAACAATGTAGGATACATAGGGATGAAGATAACATTTCCGGTGCTCTTCTTGAAAAGACCCCACAGAAATGCAAACTTGGAATCCCAGAGAGATGTCTCCACTGATAAATGGAGCCATCCAGAAGATTTTAGCTCCTTGTTCAAGGCCACTCCCTTTTGTATTAAGTAGCCTTATGCTTTGAATATACTATCAGAGCCCAGTGGAGCTGCTTGGCTCCCAGTTACTGAGCTTTTTACTTGGCTTCCATTGTGATACTGGGCATAATTTTCTACCTTTCTGCAAAAGGTGAGCTTTTGCCTGATAGGAAACAACACTGCATTTTTTCCACTCGTCTGTCCATCTCCCCATTTGAGAAGAAACTTTAAAATTTCTTGTCCTTCCTTTTACTCACTGCTACAGTGAACTGCTTAGGTTAACAGTAAACAAATTTATACAGAGTGGCAGCCCATCAAAGACACCATGAGGACGAATGGCAGCAATCTGAAAGTAGAGTGTCCTATACTTACATAACTCAAAGCAGCAGAGTGCACTAATTTACAGTATTGAGAGGTTTATTATTTACAGTTTGTCTACAGAAATGTAGATTTTTACATCAAAGGCATTTTGAATGCCAGGGTGATGAATTTTACAACACTTCAGATGTTCCCGTAGATATACTGATAGGTTTGAATTCAAGTCATTGGAGTTTTTGAAGGGAAAATAAGATGCAAGCTTAATTTCTTTATATTTTTTGGAGTAGAGATTGAGATCTTTTTTTATAGAGCATATATATATAGAGAGAGAGAGAGAAAGAGAGCATATATATATGTATTATACATATATATATATATATTTGGGGTTTTTGAGGAGAAGATGCAGTTAAACCCAAAAGGCTCATAGTTTCTCAGATTAAGGTCAGTTTATGGGAACAGAACTTGGCTTCCTTTCAGTGGGGACATCCCCTGTCTTTATTTCTCCACTTTCACACCGTGTTCAAATATATGCACACAGATGGCAGAAAACTCTATTTTGAGCAAGTTAATCTCTCAGGACAAATTAAGGCCTCTGGTAATTTCTAATGTACCACAACTTGGCATTTATCATCATTCATTTTATTATAAATATGTAATAGTTGTTATTTTATTTTTTAATTACATATCATTTAAAATGTTGAGAACACATGACATGTCTGTACTGATGCCTGGGTTTCCAAGGATCAAAATTTGTATAAATTAAATTGTTGCTGATGGTTGTCTAAATTGATATGTGACGACTTTTATAAAACAGTTTGGTATTACATGGGTTAAGTTGAGAAGATGCATGTCTCACAACCCAACATTTCTGCTTCCAGGTGTTTGCTACAGAGGAATTTTTCTATGCATATCATTAACCTTAAAAATAGAAGTTCTTGGGGCACCTGGGTGGCTCAGTCAGTTAAGCGTCTGACTCTCATTCTCAGTTCAGGTCATGATCTCCTGGTTTGGGAGTTCGAGCCCCGCGTCGGGCTCTGTGCTGACAGCTCGGAGCGTGGAGCCTGCTTTGGATTCTGTGTCTCCCTCTCTTTCTCTGCCCCTCCCCTGCTCATGCTCTGTCTCTGTCTCTCAAATTTAAGTAAACAAACCAAAAAAAGTTCTTTTACCACCAAGAATGGCTTCATTTGGGAATGGCAGAGAATTCCAAATAAGGACACGGAGGCTATGGCAGAACCATAGGCAGATCTAACAAAGGAGAAGAACATTATTTTATGGAGAAGACAGAGGAAGTTGGGAGGGGTTGTTTTGAATGACAGCCTGTTGGAGAAGAGCAAGAATTCAGGGCAATGATGGTTTCTCATTGTCTCAGTTGCAAAGCTAGTGGACTTCTTGTAGAAGATTCAGTACATCTTTTCCTGTTGGGCCTTGTAAACTGATCTTTCCTTCCTATGGACAATTCTGCTATTAGGGTTTGTAACTAACAGTTCTTCTTGTGATTGACATTGAGGGGATGGCACCCCCCCACTAGGCTTCCCGGGTCACTTCATTGAGGATTGCTTTTATTAATTTTCACAATACACAGGAATATTTGTATAGCCTTTGTTGGTCATAGCGAAGTCTGGAAGCAACTGTGTCCATTACCAGGAGGCTAGAACTATGGGAGGTATAACAGTCACCCAATGCAATGCCATCCAGCCATTAAAATAAATGAATTGCAGCCACATATATCAATATGGATGCATCTTACAATTGTAATGTTAAGTTAAATAAGCAACTAGCTAAAAAATTCATACAGCATATTGGAACACCTGTGTGCCTTAGTGGATTATGTGTCTAACACTTGGTCTTGGCTCAGGTCATGATCTCACAGTTCGTGTGTTCGAGCCCTACATTGCGCTCTGCACTGACAGCTCAGCACCTGCTTAGAATTAGCTCTCTCTCACTCTCTCTGCCCCTCCTCTGCTCTCTCTCTCAAGATAAATAAATAAACATTAAAAACAAATATGTACAGCACAGTTTCATTTATATAAAATTCAAAATAATAACACACTATTTGAGGACACATAAAGATATAAATTTTTTATGAAAAGCAAAGAAACAAAAACCACAAAATAAAAGTTGGGTGTTACCTCTGGTGGAAAGGGAAGATAATGTGAAGAGGGAGAGAACGAAGAGGAGCTTCAGACATTCTGGCAGTATTTCATTTTTGTTTTTATTCCTTTTTTAAAAATAAGATTTTTTAGTGCTTATTTTTTTTTTTTGAGAGAATGAGTATGAGCAGGCAAGGGAGGACAGAAAGAGAGAGAGAGGGGGAGAGAAAGAATCACAAGCAAGTCCCGCACTGAATGCAGATGTGGGGCTCGATCTCAAAAACCATGAAATCAGGACCTGAGCTGAAATGAAGAGTTGACACTTAACAGACAGAGCCACCCAGGCAGCCCTGAAGTTAATTCTTTTTTAACAGTTTTAGATTTACAGAAAAATTGCAAAGATAGTGCAGAGAGTTCTCGTACCCCACATCCATTTTCTCCAGTTATTAACATCTTATGTTGGTTCGGTACATTTATTACAGTTAAAGAACCAATATTGATATATGACTATTAACTAAAGTCCATCCTTTAATTAGATTTCCTTAGTTTTTACCTCATATCCTTTTTTTTGTTTTCTAAGATCTTACCCAGGATACCACATTACATTGAGGCATCAAGTCTCTTTATACTATTCTTGGCTGTGGCAGTTTCTCAGCCTTGTTTTTGATGACCTGAACAGTTTTGATGAGGAATGTTAGTCAGGTAGTTTGCAGGATGTCACTCAACTAGGATTTGTTTGTTTTCCTCAGGATGAGACCCAAACTCTGTGTTTGGGGGAGGAAGCCATTTTCATCACATTGTGTCAGGGGCACGTTCTGTCAATATGACTTAACATTGTTCCTATTGACCTCGATCACCTGGCTGAAGTAGAATTTGTCAGATTTCTCTACTGTAAGTTACTCTTTTTCCCCCTCTCCCCCTTCCGTGCTGTACTCTTTGAAGGAATTCACGATGTATAGTTAGTATAGTACACCAAGAAGTCGGGGAGTTGTGGCCCACCATTTTGAGAGCTGAGTATCTACATAAATTATTGTGAATTATTGTACATGAGAGAATGGTCTCTTATCCCTCATTAGTGTATTTATTTAATCATTTATTTATATCATATGGACTCACAAATACTTATTTTATACTTTGGGTTATAATCCAATACTACTTTATTGATTTCATTGCTGAAATTGTTCCAGCTTTGGCTAATGGGAGCTCTTTCGGTTGGCTGGTGTGTCCCTTTGACATACCCTCATCAGTGTGGGGATTTGCTTTTTGTTTTGTGAGTACTTTGTTACTTTCTATCTCTTTCTGCTCCTGCTCATTTTGTATATGCTTTCTANATTAATATTAAAAACCAACATCTAGGCACTGTGTTTATTTATTTATTCTGGGGTGTTTTAGCTTCTACGATCTCTCAGCTGACATAGCAAGGAAATAACATGTGTATATAGTAACTCCTATGTGCACACATATTTATAAATATTTCTATAAGTAGCCATCTGTATCTTATTAAGCTAAGCATGAGTTCATGCCGATGTGTCTGGCTTTAATGCATTATGTAATCCATGGATCATTCTAGCCTCTTGCCTTTCTTCAGCCCACTCCAGCAGTGAGAAATCTGGTTCTGCCTTCCATCATTTATTTAATTGTCCACTTTCACTGTGCATCTGTCGCAGTATCAGAATTGTTTACCCGTACCCCAGTGGGGACAAACTTGATCAATTAGAGTACAATCCTTACATACAGCATCTTTTGTCTTTAGTCTTAAAAGACCAACTGAAGGCATGGAAGTCAGGACCCCCCAACCCCCTCTGTGAGACTGTTTCATGTATTCTTGATAGAATTAGTGTTTTGTCTCATTCTACATTCCACCCTAGGAACACCCAGCCTTCTAAATGGTTTTTCTTTTTAATTTGCACACATTAAGATTGGCTGTTTGTGCTCTAAAGTTTTGTGAGTTTTTAACAAACAAAATGCATAGTTTCAAATACCTAGCATCACGTGTAATAGTTTTAATGCAAGACACAGTCTCCGCCCTTCACCTGTTCAACCCTCCATTATGTCCAAACTCTGGCAGCCACAGATCTTTGCTGTCATTATAGTTCTGTCTTTTTCAAAATGTTATAGAATTAGAATCCTGCAGTACATACCCTTTTCAGACTTGCCTCTTTTCATTTAGCATTCTCCATTTAAGATTCATCCAAATCTTTTTTTTTTGGCTTGATAGCTCATTCATTGTTATTGCTGAATAATATTCCATTGTAGGAATATCCCACAGTTTGTATCCATTTACCTGTTGAAGAATATTCGGTTGCTTCTAGCCTTGGGCAGTTATGAATACAAGCGCTGTAAATATTAGCATAGGCATTTTTGTGTGTTCTCTTTTTGTTTTTGTAATTTCAGTGTGGAGGTTTGAGTTAATCATACTCCTCAGTTCACAATATGTTTTATCATAGGCCTATGAAAACCCTCCTTTTTCCAATGGTTCACATACTGGGCTCTTTGTTTCTCTTTATCCCTGTTCCCAGTTCCCACCTACCCTTCCCCACAGGCAAGCACTCTAATTTTCCTAATGTTTATCTTTTTTGGGGAGGGAGGGTCTTACTGCAAAATGTGAGTAGTTGTTTTATGCTCGTGTATTAAATGGTGATGTAATATAATAACATTCCGATTCTTACTCTTTTCAGTCAGCACTGCTCATGTGCTTAGGCGCAGATAGAGCCCGACACTGTCCAACTGACAGTAAGCTTTCCGTAATAATGATAATGTGGCACATGTGTCTTATGCGGCGTGGTAAGCCCTAGCCACACGTGACTCTTCAGCACCTGAAATGTAGCTGGTGCGACTGAGCAGTTGAATGTTTTACTTTTTAAAGCATTTTGGGGCGCCTGGGTGGCTTAGTCGGTTAAGCGTCCGACTTTCGCTTAGGTCATGATCTCGCGGTTCGTGGGTTCGAGCCCCACGTCGGGCTCTGTGCTGACTGCCAGCTCAGAGCCTGGAGCCTATTTCAGAGTCTGTGTCTCCCTCTCTCTCTGACCCTCCCCTGCTCACGCTGTTTCTCTCTCTCTCTCTCTCCTAGAAATAAAAAAAAATAAAATAAAGCATTTTAATGAATATTCATTTGAATAGCTTCACGTGACTGGTGGCTACCATATTGAATAGTACATTTATAGCACATTATAGTACATACTCATTATAGTATATATAGTACATATGGTGTATATAGTATATCTATTTTATATATACTATATAATATACACATGTAGTATATTGTATAGTGTATATAATGTGTGTATATATGTATATATAATATGTATATGTATGTATATATATAATTCTACCTATAGTGTAGTATGTATATAGAACATTTCCATTGTCATTGCAGAAAGGTTCATTGGAAGTACAGGTGTAGCCCATTGGTTCTCATTGCTGCAGACTGGATATCACATTTTGCCAGTCCTCTCAGTGATGGACACCGGATCACCTCTAGCTCCTCATTGCTATAAATAACGCTGCAGGTGTCATCATTGTGCATATTCCCTCAAGGACTATTGTTAAAATTTCTCTGGGATATATAAGCAGGAGTGGAATTACTGACTCATAAAGATTATGTATATTTAATTTGACTAAATACTGTCAAATTAAATTGTGCTCAGAAATGGCTGCACCAGTCTACACACTCATCAGTAGTATTTGAGAGCCACTCCACCTCCTTACCCCCACCAACACTTGTCTTTATCCAGTGTTCTCAAATTTGTCAGTTTGCTAAGTGTAAAGTGATATCTCATCGTTACTTCATATTTTTAGAAGCACTTTAAATACTAAGGAGATTATCCCTTTGTAACAGGAGTTGCGAATAAAACTTTTCCTCAGATTACTGTATGTTTCTGATTTTGGCCATGTTTTTGTTTAGTTGGTTGGTTTTCCAGTAGCTTTTGCATTTTCTCTAAGTTATTATTTATTTTTGGCTTTCACACCTTAAGTCTCAGTTGGGAAGTTCTTCCTCACTTTAAGATAATAAAAGGATTCGTCATTTTTCTTCTTATATTCTAATGGTTTCATTCCTTGCATTTAAATATTTCATATATTTTGAACATTCTAACATATTCGATGAGACATAACCTTATCCAGATGTACTGTGGGAAGTACCAAATTTAGCTCTCCAGATGGTTACTCAGATGTCTCAGTACCATTTATTAAATAGTTTGTGATTTCCCCTTTCATTAGAGGTGTCATCTTTATCACATGCTGAATCCCTTAATACATTTAGGTCTATGTGAACTTCTGTTCTGTTACTATATATATGTATATATTCATGTGCCTATCCACATTGTTTTAATTACTGAAGCTTTACAGTATATTGTAGTATGTTTTAATGTTCTGTAGGACTAGTCACCCTCTGCTACTATTCTTTTTCAGAGTTTTCCTAGCCATTTTTTCTCATAAACTTTCAGGGGTGTCTGGGTGGCTCAGTTGGTTGAGCGTCCAACTCTTCATCTCAGCTCAGCTCTTGATCTCAGGGTTGTGAGTTTGAGCCCTGCATTGGGCTCCATGCTGGATATGAAGTCTATCTAAAACAAACAAGCAGACAGACAGACACTTTCAAAGAAGCTTTGTTCAGTTCTTGGAAAAAAAAAAACAGGAAAAATAAAAGTTAGGTATTTTTGTTTAAAATCTTGCTAAAATTGTTAACTAACTTATTTAGGGAGATTAAATCCTTACGATGTTGAGTTTTTCTATTTAAGAACTGGGTGTGTTTGCATTTGGTTGAGTCTTCTGGTCTGCCCCTTAGTAGGGTTTTAAAGGTTTTTCTTTCTTGTCATAAAGTTCTTATACATTTCTCACTAGATTTACTTATAGGTATTTTGTCTTTCCGTACTCTTATAAAAGGAGTATTTTATATATACCTACAAAGCAGATGTATTAATGTTTTGTTCATATATGTATATATATTGTAAATGATTACAGTTTGTGTATATCAAAGATACTGGTATTCATGTGTTAATTTTCAACTACCACTACCTTACTAAATTCTTTGGCTATTCTTGTGTTTCAGATGGTTCTCTTGGGTATTTTAGTTAGGTAGGTAGGCATATAGGCAACTGTTGACCATTTTGTATTGTCCCCTCAAATTTTTATTTCTTTGGTTTCATTTTCTTGTCTAATTGCACTGGTAGTAACTACAATACAATGTCAGATAAAAATATGATAACATGATTTGTCTTTTCCTGGCTTTAGTGGTGGCAACTGTACTGTCTTGCCATTATGATCATTGCTTTTATGTTAAGATAGATTAACATTATCATGTTAAGGAGGAATTGAGTGTTTCTTTTTTTGTGGAGAATGATTTTTTAAAAATATTAAAATGTTTTTAGTATTTATAATAAATATAATATAATAATATATAATCATAATATAATCATGTGACTTTTCTCCTTAGATGTATTAAAAGGATGAATTATATAAGTGGATTTTCTAATATTGAACCATCCTTGCATTCTTGAAACAACCATCACTTGGTAAATAGAGTGATTTGTTCTTTTTTTAATTTTATTTTTAATTTTATTCTTTATGATTTATTTGTTTCTGAGAGGGAGAGAGAGACAGCATGAACAGGGGAAGGTCAGAGAGAGAGGGAGACACAGAATCTGAAACAGGCTCCAGGCTCTGAGCTAGCTGTCAGCACAGAGCTCAATGTGGTGCTTGAACCCATGAACCGTGAGATCATGACCTGAGCTGAAGTCGGACACTTAACCGATTGAGCCACCCAAGCGCCCCTGATTTATTTTTTTAATATGTTATTGGAGTCTGTTTGCTAATATTTATTAAGGATTTTTAGCATTAGTATTCCTAAGTGAAGTTAGCCTCACATTTTCTTTGCCTGTGTATTCTTTGCCCAGATTTGTTATCAATTTTACATTTACTGTAGAAAATAATTTTTAAGTTTTCCTTCTTTATTTGCTCTGGAGCAATTTATATAGTATTAAAATGATCTGTGAAGCCTATAGGCTTAGCCACTGCCGTGAACAGTGTGGTAAATGTAATGACTGAGTTACGGACTGGTTGCCTTGTTAGGCAGCAATGAACAGCTAAATCAGACAGGATATTAAGAAATTCTTTCCAGAGAAAATGTTCTAAATTGAGGTTAAGGGATAGTGGGATTTAATCTGGCAACCATGAGGGTTCGAAATTTTTAGAAATTATAAGCTCTAGCCTAAGGGAACAGGAAGTAGAAAGTGTGAAAAACCAAAACCGGTGAAAAGAAGTGCAGTTTAGAAATATTTAGGTGCCCTTTTTGGGATCTTTGAGAGAAGTTGACAGCCTTTGGTTGAGTGGGTGTGAAGCTAAGGATATATACTGGGGAAGTGCCCAGAGAGGCACTTTTACTGCTGCCAGTTTCAAGGTGGCTTTTGTAACTCTAAATAGCGACAGAATACTTTTAGTGACTATGCCATACCATGTAACTTCATGAGGCAGCATTCCCAGTAAAACCTGTGCACATAGAGCATCCTCTGGAGAGGAGCAGTACAAGTCTGGCCACATCTAATGGCCTTGACTGATGGCTTCAGATTGTTCTGTTCTCCCCTATGTATCTACTTTTTTCCCAATTTTGGGGAATTAAAATTCTCTTGCTCATTTTTTCCCATTATAATCTCACCCTGTGCCTTGGACTAACTCTCTTTCTCATGTTCCCCCTCCTGTGTTTCCCGGTGTCCTCTGGATGGCTCTTTTCAGTCTAGCCCTAACCAGAATATAAACTGGAAGGGTGCAGAGGTAAAGAGCGGGCTACTTTATTGAGAAGTGTCCTCTAAACACTTTCTCAGAATGTTCTCTAAGCATGTAGGAGGGATGGCCATTCCCTGTTTCTTCACTGATGCTTCCATACCAAGTGTTCTTAGCCTCGGCATCATGCATGGGCTCCTGAGTCCATTAAGTAGAAGATTTGTGTCTAAGTGCAGTTTCCTGGAAAGAGAGCCCTTAGCTTAATCAGATTTTTAAAGGGGTCCTATAAGTAGGAAAGAGGTTAATCTTCTGGAACAATGAGCCCTCTAAAAATAACTTAACGAAGAAAAGTTGATTCTCTCTCAGACGACTGTTCCAAGGGAAGTGGTGCGATTTGGAAGAGCAGCTCCATTCCACACACTTTTCAGCAATCCAGGGTCCTTCTGTCTTGCTGCTCTGCCTCCCCACCAGGTAGGTCATCATCCTCTTCCTCATGGACAAGCAGGTTTACCAGCATATGTTGCTACTTGTAGGAAGGAAGAGGGCAGAAGTACAGGATGACGATATTCTTTTTGTTGAAGCAAGTGAGACACACATTGTGCATATCCCACCTCCTCTCATGCCCTTGTGAGAACTTGGTCCCATGCCCTGAGTCCAGGCAAATGGTGTTGGGAAATACATTCTTAGCTGGGTGGCCACGCGCTCAACTTAAATTCAAAGCAGGGAGAGAGAACAGCTTTTTTGGAAAAACAGCAGTCTCTGTCACAGGGAATTCAAAAAAGTAAAGACCCATCCTTCTAGACCCATACAATTCTGCTGTCCTTCCAGAAGACACCTCCGTTTTGGAAGTATGCATCATTAGCTCGTCACCTCCTGCCCCTCCTTGTCCTTCATTTTTGGTACTGCCACTCTGTTTTCTTTCTCTCTATCTCCTCTCCTGCCTTTACCCAAGAACATTTCCTTAACTAGATAGACCTCATCAACAAACCTATTATTAAAGAGCATGATAGCAATACTTCGGGTTTTTCAGCCCATATGGTCTCTGGTGCAACTACCTAACTATATCTTTGTAACAGAAAAGCAGCTGCAGACAGTACGAAAATGAATGGATGTGGTTGTTCTGTCAAAACTTCATTTTCAAAACTAGGAAAGTGGCTCATATGTCAGAGGTTGCCAACCACCAGGTGTGGACAACATACCCCCTTTCCTACTATGTAAATTCCTTGCCTCCCAGCACTTCATTGACCTTTAGAACTCCATTGTGTAATAGTGGTCACAACCCCTTGCCCCTGAATGCCCTGTGGCTCTGAAACTGGTCTGCTCCTACCGCAGATCCTTGTTTCCAGCACTTTCCTGCTGTCTCTTTCACTCTGACTGATATTTGGCCCTTGAAATTCACCATTGCATCGATCCTTTGTTTTCCGCATGTCTGTTAGAATACGTCGGATAACTCTTCCTTTTCCTGAGGTACCTTTTTTTATTAGAATCTTCAATTTTATTGCTTCTTGTCGTTGTATAGCATCTACTGGTAAATGTCTAAATTTGGATCAATTTCCGGACATCCACACACTTTACTTTGAGCCCCAGACTGAATGCCAAGATCTGTATATAAATTCTCCCATTTGTCTGGATTGGTGGTTCCATAAATACCTGGAGTCTAATCTCGATTTGATCCTTAACATTGCTTATTAATTTTTTATTGTCCTTGATCAACCTCTCTTCTCATTACCTTAAGTGTCTATTTCACAATCTTTGGTAGATAGTTAAGCTCACAACCCAAATTCTATATCTTTACACTTAGCATATGGCTTTGCCTCATACTTTGCCTAAAAATTGAGGTTGATTATCAGGTATAGTTTCTGTACACCCCCTACTCTCAAACTTGTAGCCATACTTCCACATTCATTCTTAGCTTCTCATTTCCATCTGCCAATATTTTTTCAAGCAGCTGCTAAGTATTGGCGATGATACTAGGCTCTCAGGATACAAACTAAAAAAGACAATTCTGTATTCACAGAACAAAGAGTTCTTCCTCTTCCGGAACCTCACTGGATCTATCATTCCTCTCTTCTAGATCTTTACTTGATCTTGCCTGTTCCTTTTCCTAGATCTCTTTCTTCAATCTATAAAAAAAATTGTCCATCTCCCAATATACCCTCTTAGAAAGTCACCTGATCAGTCCCTCTCCCTGTTTCGAATGCCTTTTAGCTTACTGACTGCTTCACTGCACTGAGACAGCATGTGAAATACAGGGAGCATGTCTGTCCTCATCTTAGTGGCCCTTGGTTGCATTGAAACGGCTGACCTTCCTTGAAATTGTCCCCTCCTTTCCTTGGGTAACACAGAACCTACTTATAGGTAGGAAGGTACCTTGTAAACCTAAAAGAAAGCCAGTGTGGCCAGAACATAAAAATGAAAGCGTCCTCCCCAAATCAGCTGGTGGCACTTTCAGAGGCTTTATTGTTTTCCCGTTTATACTACTATATTGACTTCCTGGACCTGCTGAAGAATGCTCACGATGCTTAGCAAGGTGTGAAAGGTACTCCAGGATTTGGTTCATACCTGTCAGGACCATGTCAGATCAAGCTCATATTAGTTTGGAATTTTTCTACTATAAGTAAGAAAAAACTGAACCTGAACTGACGTAATCGATACAGGGGATTCATAGGCTCTGGTCTGTGAAAGTGGTAATCAGGCATACTTTTATCCAGGCTCCAGCTCTGTGTGTCTTCAGTTCTCATGGCCTTGGCCTCCCAGGTGTGTGGTATGCATCCTTAGGTAGTAAAACAGAGATTGCAGTTGCAGGCACCAACCACATCCATGTGGAGTATGTCCAGAGGAAGAGTCAGGATCGCTTTTGAGAGCTCACCCAAGAGGAGGAAGGGTCTCCCTCCCCACAGCCCCCTGCAGGTCCCTGCTTCTTAATTCATTGGTGTGTGTTGAATTAGGACTGCCCATCCATGGACCAATCTTTGGGCCGAGAGGGATGCGATAACTGCTCAGCTTGGACCATTCAGGGCCCATTCTTGGAGCCGAGGTCGTACTCCCGGGCTGCATGGGGGGAGTCCTTTCAGTCTCTTCCACTTCATATGTTATGAATGCTGACCTGTTATTCTTTCTTTTACTTCTACCAACCCCCCCACGTCCCTGCCTCAGTTCCTTTTGTTCTTCCATGTACATCGTAGATACAGCCTCCTCTTCTGAGGGTTGTTTGCCTTCTAGGTTGTCATAGCACTCCACACATACCTCCCTAGTAATACTCCGTCAGGCTGAAATTATCTTCTTCCTCATTTGCATATCCCATTGACCTTCACCAGGCTCACTCCTGAGGAGCTTTGGTGTTCAGCTCAGTGCTTCCTTGTGTATTTGTTTGTTGGCTTGTTTATTTAGAGATGGCCTTCATATTCAAGCCATTTAAAATTTTTTAGTGATTTATTGATTTTTAAGAGACAGAGAGACAGAGTGCTGCGAGAAGGCGAGGAACACAGAGAGAGGGAGACACAGAATCCAAAGCAGGCTTCAGGCTCTGAGCTGTCAGAGCCCAACATGGGGCTTGAACTCACAAACCATGAGATCATGACCTGAGCCAAAGTTGGATGCTCAACCGACTGAGCCACCCAGGCACCCTGAGCTCAGGGGTTCTTAAAGTGTCCCACCAACATTTCCATAGATCAATGAGACCCCCTTTCACAGGCTCTTTGAAGTGAAAACTGTTTTCTTCATAACATCAAGATCATCTTTTTCACGGAGTTGATACTTGCACTGATGCAAAAGCCATGGTGGAAAAAACTGCAGCTGTCTTAGCAGGAATGCTCATGGGGACAGCAAACTGCACTGCTAGCCATTCAGCGTTTCACTCTGCTCCCGCTCATTCCACGAACCCACTTTTGCTTGGGGATATCCTAGAACGAAGCGATGCAAATGATTAATTTATTAGATTTAGGCCCTCGAGCAGGTGTCCTCTTCCTGTTCTCATCTACAGAATGGGAAGAACACCTACGACTTCTGCTGCATAAGCTCAAGTGTGGGTGTTTGAGTTGCAAGGTAAACTATCTGCTCTCGTCACGCACCACAGTTTGTGCCCCGACGGAACAAACGGGCCGTGTTTATTCAGACTTGGGAACTTGGCCGACATTTTCTTGAAAATGAACAAAGTGAGCTTGGAAAATAACTGACAGTATTTGTAGCGAATGATAAAATCCAAGCTTTCAAGAGAGGAAAGAAAAATATCATAACAACTTGTGAATGTCACAGTGAGTGTGACAGCTTTTCAGTATTTCTCGACTTGACTCATGAGACCGGTAATCTCTTCATGAATGAGAGATTTTGCAGTTGTATAATGAACTGTGGAAGATCTGTGGAAATCCACGAGCTGATATTTTTGAAGTGACCACTGCCCTGATGTTTTAAAACTGTGCACAAGGGACGCCTGGGTGGCTCAGTCAGTTGAGCACCTGACTCTTGATTTCGGCTCAGGTCATGACCCAGGGTTTTGGGACCGAGCCCCGTGTCAGGCTCCAGGCTGAGTATGGGGCTTGCTCAAGATTCTCTCCCTCCCCCTCTGTCCTTTCTCTCCTAACTCATGTTCCTTCTCTCTCTTAAAAAAACAAAAAACAAACAAACTCCACAAAACTTCCAAAACCCACAAAGCTATGTACGAGTAAAAAAGTACATTCAAATTTCAACATGGATAATGGATTTTAACAAAGAAAATACAATTATGTTCCATGTATGGTGTCTGTTACACATTGCCATTCACCTTTCCGAAGTTGTTACTACCTGA
Organism: Crocuta crocuta; assembly: GCF_008692635.1. Taxonomy (NCBI): domain Eukaryota; kingdom Metazoa; phylum Chordata; class Mammalia; order Carnivora; family Hyaenidae; genus Crocuta; species Crocuta crocuta. The sequence goes on from NW_027529934.1 coordinate 14,734,944, forward strand.
GCTTTGGTATATTATCAAAAAAGAATATCCACAATTTTCTGAAATTGCTATTAAAAGACTCCTCCCTTTTCTAAATTCATCTCTCTGTGAGGCAGGATTTTCTTCATACACTTCAGCTGTAGTATTCTGTAGTGTATTTAATGCAGAAGCAGGGATGAGAATTCAACTGTCTTTTTTTTCTAATTTTTTAAATGTTTATATATTTTTGAGAGAGAGACAGAGCGCATGTGGGGGGAAGGGGAAGAGAGAGATGGAGACACAGAATCCAAAGCAGGCTCCAGGCTCTGAGCTGTCAGCACAGAGCCTGACGCAGGGCTTGAACTCACGAACTGGTGGGTGAGCTAGAAATCACAAACGATGAAATCATGACCTGAGTCCAAGTCAGACGTTTAACTGACTGAACCACCCAGGCACCCCTCAACTGTCTTTTATTTAGCTGCAAAAGAATTTTGGAAAATCTAAGATAATGTCATTCTTCTCACTATTCCTTTTTTCATAAAAATACTGTTTTTTCCATAAAGTACGTGGTTTTGTTAACATGTGGTGGGTTTCTTATTATTGTTTTTAAATGAATTAATAATTAGGGGGCTTCTAGATGGCTCAGTCAGATAAGCATCTTTTGATATGGGCTCAGGTCGTGATCATGAGATCGAGCCCTGTGTTGGGCTCTGCATGAGTGTGGATCCTGCTTGGGATTCTCTCTCTCCCTGTCTCTCTGCCTCTCCCTCATTCACTGATGCATGCACACGTGTGCTTGTACTCTCTCTCTCTCTCTCTCAAAATAAATAAATAAACATTAAAAAATAATTATAATATTTCTCAGTTCTGGCTTCAAATAAATACAGCAAACTCTGATAGACATTGCCCACATAGAACAACAAAAGTTTGTTGTGGTTCCTGTAGTTTTGAAGAAGGAAATGGTTGCTGAGACCAAGAAGCTGGAGAATGGCTGACCTAGCCCGTGTGGCATCTCAGCCAGGAGCTGCTCCTGATGTCCCAGGGAGAGGTAATTACCTTCCATGTGAGTTGGGGGCCACTTGGCTTGCATGTGTTAACAACACTTCCCAGAGAGCAACATACTCATTTGTACGCCTGTCGTTCTTGGCCTGTGGTCCTAGGGCAGGGGCATCTCTGGCACAGGGTATTTGGTGAGTGGACAGAAGAACGCCTGAATGAACAAATGAATGAAGGTACCTGGTCTCCTCATTCTACTCTAGCTCGTTTATGTCCCTGAATTTTAATGCATGTTCTGTGGTTCCTCTGGAGGACAGTGCTTTACATTACACACATGATAATAACCTCTACCAAGTAGGTATGCTGTATTTAGCCCCCATGACCTTCAGCCACGTGGGGAATTTTTACCAGTCAGCAAGAAAAAGTGGTTGATTAAGAATCTCAGAATCATGGTGCTTAAAGGTGCTGGCTCACAGAGGTGCTATTTTTTTTTTAAGTCACGTTCTGTAAGACTTTGGATATACTTTATAGTGAGCCCGGAAGGCACACTGTCATCATTACTTAAAGGTCATGGGGGAGGCCCATCGAACAACTATGACATTTAAAGCAATTTTGGCTTATTTCCTAGGGGGTTTGAGATAAAAGGTGAGGGGTAGGGCTATCGTTCTAGACCCACTTGGAAGAGTTTGTGCTACCCTAAGACAGAGACTGAATCTGAGTCATTTTTACCTTTTCACCTCACCAGAGGAACAGAACTGAAAGTTGACTTCGCCAAGATCATAGGTTAAAGGAATTCAATGAATCATCAGAGTTTCTCAAATCTTGGTTCTGGGCTATGGGACCCTGGGGTTATAAACTTGGGGATCTGAGGATGTAACATGCTCTTGAAGGCATCAAGGCCAGTGATTTCATCGCAGGAAATCTCTAAAAAGACAATCTCTTTGGGTCTCCCTGGAGTATATTGAGTGTCTTCTCGAGGCTGGAGGTGATGGCGTTGGTGACCGTGGCTTATACCAGACCCCACCAGCGTTGGAGGTGAACATTGCAGTGTGTTGCAGTTCATGTGCAGTGTGCTGGTATACTGTGCTATGCCAACTGGGAAATTCTTTTTTAATTTAAAGTGTCTTTTTGGGAAGGAAGTGGAGTCTCATCGTATCCTATGTGGAGTCCTTGTGCTCAGTGAGAGATTAGAAACAGCCTTCCCAAGCATCTGAACACTGTGGTACCTCCATATGGGACCAGATTGCCCCTACACCACTGGGTTGTTACCAGTAGGCTAAACCAGCTCAGTGATAACACCACCCCATTAGGCTCCACCCCGGCTTCTGACCTATTTTGGTTTCAGCCCCGAGAGTACTTACTTAGCACATATGTAGTCCAGTAATCTCGCATAGAGAGTATCTTCCAGAATTTCTTTTTTTTTTTTAATTTATCTTTGAGACAGAGAGAGACAGCGTGAGCAGAGGAGGATCAGAGAGAGAGGGAGACACTGAATCTGAAACAGCCTCCAGGCTCTGAGCCAGCTGCCAGCACAGAGCCTGATGCGGGGCTCAATCCGACAAATTGTGAGATCATGACCTGAGCTGAAGTCGGACGCTTAACCGACTGAGCCACCCAGGTGCCCCGAGTATCTTCCAGAATTTCTGATGGCATTATCAACAAGTTCTAGTCTGTGTAAACATGTAATAACCATACTTTCCACAGAGACTTGATAAAGTTCTAGCTACACTTGAAGGCAAAGAAACTTGACATTTTGTTTACTTGTGGGACCTGGTGCAATGATATTATTGCCCAATAAGTGGTGACTTATTATTTGAAATAACGTTAGACTTATGGACTCATTGCAAAAATAGTGCAAGTAATGCTCTTGTACCCTTCCCCTACCTTCTCCTCAGTAACATTTTGCCCAAATGTAATGAATGGCCAGAACTAAGAAGTTAGCATCGGTATGAGAATATTTCTAGGTAGTACATGAGCTGTCATTTAAAAAACTATATGAGATCTAAACATATATTAGAAAATACGAGTATTAGAAAATAATAGGTGTACCCAACTAATTTCATTGATTTGGGGCACTAAGCTTCAGATTAATCAAAAATTGATTCGAAGTAGAGTAAAAGTTCAGGTAGTGTGTGAACATGGCAAAATGAAATTATGAAGGTATCACTTGAATGAATGACGTTTGGGGATCCCTGTCAGAGTAAATGCATAATTTGGAGATTTTAAGAATTTACCTCCTACTCCTTCCTACTTGGCTCAGTGATGCTTGGATGCCAGTTTCCCAGGGCAGGCATTACTGCTCTGGAGTGCCACTCCTGAATGATTTGCGATCTCCATCCAGCACATTGATGACGGTCCGAGCCTACAGTGACGTCCCTGCACCTGTCCATAGCAAAGTTGACTTCCCTGTAATCCTCACATTACAATGTAGATTGATGATTATGGTGGTGATGATGGAAGTTAATGTTCTTCCTCAGCCTGGACATTGACAAAAACTTGGAAATGTGCGTACTAAAGGGAGACTTGAGAGGGAAATGTAAATTACCCAGTTAATGGGTTTTCCCCAATATAAATGCAAAAACCGCTTTCATCTTCAGGTCACCATGTAAATCACACTGCTGCCTGGCAGTTTCACATTCTGCCGGATTCTGTGCGGAGGTGATTACCAAGAATTCTGGAGCAGGGTGGCTATTTGAGGAGTTTAGATAGCCATGAGGGGTGTGCAGACGGCTAAGAAGACCTGTGTTTAATCTGGAAGGGAATTTGCTGACCACATCTGTCTTCTGAAGTTCAGTTTTTCTTCCTCCCTCGGGAGTCAAACTCGCTTTAAATAATTTGTGACCCTTCAATCTGAGCCTTCCTTTTTGTGTTTCTTCTCTTCTTCTCCCCCACCCCCCTGCCCCCCCACCTCTCCCAGCTCAAAGAATTCTGATTTCCCATGCATGTGTTCACTGTTAGTGAGTGAGCACTTGATGAGACATAGGGTTTAAATTAAGGTTCCCCAATTTCATTGTCTTCAAAGAAGTCAGTAATTTGTGAGATTAACTAATGACCATCAGAGCAAAAGTGCTTTTTGTTACCAAATACACTTAAAATTTTTTTCAGCTAAGTCTTTCTCAAGGAAACTCAGTCCCTGTGACTTTCAGATGCTCTTACTTATTCATATTTTTTTTTAAATATAGGGGCGCCTTGGTGGCTCAGTCAGCTAAGCGTCTGACTATGGCTCAGGTCATGATCTCATATTTCATGGGATCAAGCCTCGTGTTGGGCTCTGTGCTGACAGCTCAGAGCCTGAAACCTATCTTGGATTCTGTGTCTCCCTTTCTCTCTGCCCCTCCCCTGCTCACACTCAGTTTCTCTCTCTTTCTCAAAAATAAATAAACATTAAAAAAATTTAAATATAAAATCATGGACATGAAGAGTAACAATAATGTATCAAAGACTATTTAATAGTATTTAATGATAGGTGCTACCTGACAGCTGACAGTGTTCTTCTGTGGTTTTCCTTGTATTTGCCTGGCTTTCTAGACCATTCCATATCAACTGGTATTGCAGAGTAATACCAAGTCCTAGGGTGTTCTTGAATAACAGGAGAGGATTCTGATTTCTAAATGTCAAGCATATGAACTGTAGTTAACGCGCTTCTTTATTTTTTCATCACCTTTTATTAATTTGCTTTTTTATTTTATTTCATTTCCCGCGTTTATTTATCATGTAACAATTGTTGGCGCTACAAGCATAATTTTAAAAGATACAACAGCCATGGCCATGGAGCCACATGTTGACCACCTTGCCTAGAATTTGTAAATTTGCTGGCAATGTGCAGTTATTATTTTTACTGCTTCAAATGATGATAACTACCGAATAAATATGACCAAAGGGAGCTGTCACCAGAGTATGTCTGCATATCCACTAGAGCTAGGGCTCATGGTATAATGATGCACACAGTCAGTCCCCGGTGGCCCTTGTTATACCAGACATTAATGCTGCCCCACGGATACACGAAGGGCATCCAGCAAATTGGCTCATATGTTTATGCTTATGTGGCAGGTGGGGGTGGCTATACTCGTGTCCTGCTAACAACCGCTGATACCCATACAGACTAACTTGACTTCCTATAGTCTCGTGAGACAGTAACGCATGCTGTGCTTTGGTCTTGCCTGCAGGTGCTATTTGTGAGATACTTACTGTTGGGGTTGAGTGAACCCAATGAATGTCATCCAAGTTCAGGACCAATTGAGAGACAGAGAGACAAGAGTTAGACAGTTGGAAGTGAGCATATTACTGTTGTTACTGACAACACTAAGCTGGGAGACATGGCTTGGTTACGGTCAAAGGCTTGCCTACCATTCTTGTTGACTAAACAAACTTACATTCCCAAATGCCATGCCTCCTGGGAGACAGAGCTGGCCCTGCTGAGCCCCCACTGAGTAGAGAGAGCAGAGCGAAGGTACGCTTTCTCCAGGCACGCAGACATCAGAAGCACCCAGAGAGGAGGGGAGGGCCTGAGCCCTGCCAGCTCAGATCTTCTCCTCCACTCACCACTCAGATCTGTTTCCCCTCTCCCCGCAGGGTGTGCAAGGGCAGGAAGACCAGCATGGTCTCCAGGGGAAAGGAGGTTCTCAACCACCCCCAATACACTGTGTGCCAGGTCCTCTGCTCAGTATTCTACCTCCATGATCTCACGCACCACAGCTATCCCGAGATGGGCTTTGTATTAATGTAGAACTAAGTCTTCATAAGGCAAGTGGTGTCCTCAGGACCACACAGCTAAAAGTGAGTGAACAAAATACATTCTTTAGTCTACCTTACTCCAAAGCCTGTGCTCTTAACCAGAGTTCTGTGAAGCCTCAGATGTTTTACAATCATAGTACTTCTTACCTTGGTGTGCATCTGGACAGAATGCCACATCACACAATTTTCTTGGTTTCACTATATGCCCGATGGGGGAGCTACCAAGTTTTCCTGATTTAGAGGAGAGAACTCTTACAATGAATAGATCACAAATAGCATAAAGAACACTTGTAAATTACATTTAGCTGACACGCACATGGATTCCCACTGAATCCACATATGGATGAAATATATACACTTTTAAATGGGGAGAATGGGCACTTTTCAAAATGGTCTATAAAACAAAATATTTTTAATGTTTATTTATTTTGAGAGAGAGAAATAGGGAGGAGGGGAGAGGGACAGAGAGAGAGGGAGAGAATCCCAATCCCAAGCAGGCTCTATGCTGTCAGCCCAGGGCCTGACATCGGGCTTGAACTTACGAACCGTGAGATCATAACCTGAGCCAAAATCAAGAGTTGGTTGCTTAACCGGCTGAGCCACCCAGGCCCCCTCAAAATGTTCTTTATCTTTGTGCTGGTCCACGCTGGGTGATAGAGGTTAGCCTTGCTTCCCAGGAAGTGGCCAGTTGGGTCATGTGGTGCTTGGGTGATTCTTTCATCCATTTGTCCATGAAATGCATGTACAGTGTCGTTTCTGTACCGGGAGATTTGGGGCTGAATTAGGGGGTGATCGGAGGGGGACAGATAATGCTCATGTGAGCCTCATCAAAGGAAAGGTATAACATCTGCTCAGCTATGATGGATTCTTGAGGGACATTTTTTCCTGATGTGGCTTTCATTCTTCTCAAACACACTTTCACTGATTTGACTGCCAAAAATTAAACACTGTTTTTCTCTACTCACACCACTGTGGATATCAGATATGTGGGTTTTTTTCTCATACCAGCCAGTTCTGCAACTCTCTGCACACTTGCTGGATGTCTTCTAGTTTATGACACCAACTACCTGGAGTTCGTGCACACTCCACAGGTTAAGGACTTGGTTCCATGAGGCTGAACCCCCCCCTCCCACTTAGATGCCAGTCATAACCCAGGTTGTCACTTGTACTTCTGACCAACCAGCTATAAATTGGGGTTCCCACCAGACCCTCCTCAGATTTGATAATTTGCTGTAACAGCTCACAGAACTCATGGAAACACACTCACCTGTCTGTGGTAAAGGATATGATACAGGAAATGAATAGCCGGGTGCAAAGGGACATAGGATGAGGTGTGGAAGGGTCTCGAGAATAGTTGAGGTGGGCCACCCTCCTAGCATGTGATCGTGCTCACCAGCCCAGAAGCTCTCTGAATTTTGTAGTTTAGGGATGTTTTATGGAGGCTTCATCATGTAGGCATGACCGATGACTGACTCAGTGTCTCACCTTCTCCCTTTGCCAGAGGATGGGGTGAGGCTGAACATTCCAAGCATCTAATTGTGGTGTTGTCTTTCTATTGGCCAAGTCCCACTCACAAGCCTAGCATGAGTCACCTCATTGGAACAAAGGATGTTCCATCACCTGGGAAAATCCAGGGCATTTAGGAGCTCTTTGTCAGCAACCAGGGGCAGAGACCAAATACATATTCCTTTCTGTGTCCCAACTGCTTATAGCATCGCCACACTGATAGAATTCATTCATTCATTCATTCATTCAGTTTAGTGCCTCAAGGTGGTTAGGAAGCCATATATTTACTTCCCAAGACTCTCCCTGATGAAAACCAATTGGGAAAAAAAAATTTTTTGAGCTCAAACTGGCAGTGTTTTAGGGATGCTCTCACTTGATGGTTAGGGAAATTTGACTTATTTATGGGTATATTGTCTTTTATCTGTGTCAGTGCAAACATCTTTCAACCATATATTGAAATCTTTCTTAAAATTATTTATCTTACAGGTGAGAAAAATACCATGATAGAGAAAGCAGTAGGGCGCCTGGGTGGCTTAGTCGGTTAAGCATCTGACTCTTGATTTTGACTCCGGTCATGATCTCAAGGGTTTGTGAGTTCGAGCCCCTCATTGGGCTCTGTGCTGACAGTAAGGAGCCTGCTTGGGATTCTCTCTCTTTCTTTCTCTCTCTCTGCCCCTCCATGGCGCTCTCTGTCTCTCTCAAAATAACTAATTAAAACTTAAAAAAAGAAAGCAGTGAGAGTGCTTGGGATACTTAGATGGATCCAAGGTCTGATTCCTCCTGTTGGAACATTTTCTCAGAGGGGTCTCTGGAAGAGAGGCCAGGACAAGTAGAGATTTTCCTGACTATGCTCTACCCTCTTGCTGCTCTCTGTTGACATAGTCACTGGGTTTCTGTCCACTTTGAGTCTTCTACTTGTAAAATTAGAATAATAATCACTATCAGATAAGTCCTAGGAACTCACTCAGTTTTTGCCTCATTTCTAATAGATTCCCTGACATTCAGGATTCTCGGTCATTTCCACAGTATCTCTGCACAACTGTCCTCATCACTGCATCCAGAGTGCCTTCTTGACTTGAGCTAGAAGCTTCTGTTTTGGGGAGAGACGTCAGTCCTGGTTTGGGTCATATCATGCCTTTCCTTTTGGGACGTCCTTTTCCCTTTCTCTACTTCCTGAAATTCTAGTCATTCTGCAGAGAATAGCACGAGTCTCTTTCTTTGATAAAGGCTTCCCATAATTGCAGTTTCTCATGTAGATATTCCCCATGTCCAGAGTCCCAGAGCTCCTGGTATCTAACTGTATTCTTTACATTACTTACCTGTTCTCTCTGTGTTTGTTTCCTCCCAGATAGAAGGTAAACTCCTGTGTCGGAAACACTATTTTTTTTTAATGTTTATTTATTTGAGAGAGAGAGACAGAGTGCAAGTGGGGGAGGGGCAGAGAGAGAGAGGGAGACACAGAATCTGAAGCAGGCTGAAGTCTTCCAGCTGTCTGCACACAGCCTGATGCGGGGGTCGAATTCATGAACCATGAGATCATGACCTGAGCCAAAGTCTGATGCTTAACAGACTGAGGCACCTAGGCGCTCCAGGAAGCACTATTTCTTTGGTGTCTTTCATTAGAGCCCTTGTCTTTGTTAGAGGCCAAAACAATGCTGTGCTCATCACAGATGCTCCGCAATGCCTCGTTACAGAATAAACACGAGTCCTCATCTGCTGAGATTGACTAAATCCTGAGCTCCCTTGTTGACTCACACCTTGAAGGGCTTTTCAGTGGACTGCTCTTTTCTTCCTAGCTCTTCTGTGTGGTGGAGTGGAAAGCTTGAACTTTGGTGTCAGAGAATCCACCGCTGACGTGTTAAATGACCGCAACCAAGTTTTTATTCAAAGCTCTGAAACATCGGCCGTCTCATCTGCATGGACAAGATAGTACTTTTCTCCTGGGAGTGCAGGAAATCACTTTCAGGGAGAAGCTGGCACTAAGGAGGTGCCTCTTCTCACTGCCCCCCTTGGACCCCACCCAGGCTGCACCTTCTTCACTGAATTTAATCAGGTAGCTCCCAACTGCCTGTTCTGTTCAGTGGTCACCTGATTAATGAAAGCTTCCTAAGGAAGCTCAGCTGGGTGCAACCAAACTCACAAAAACCTCCTCTAAATCTTGTGAAGCAGAGCTGTCTGGCTGCATTAGCATGACAAAACCACCCCAGGACAGAGCTATTTGTCCCTGTCCAGTTGAAGGGGGAGCCATGTTGGCTCAGCAGAATGGCCAAGTGCTTTAAATATATTTGGATTCACACTGTTTTCTTTCTGTGCTCTTCCTCGGATCCCCCTCCTCAGCAACCCAGTTCCTCAGTGGCTTTACCTCCACTCTGCCACAGAAACTGTGATCTGACATAATTAACACTCTTTGATTAATTGATTGTAGTTGAATGAGAATGAGTTTCAGCTGGTATGTTACCCTGATACCCTGGTGGTGTGAGACTTTGTCTCTGATCTCCAGCATCAGAGAGCAGAGAGATTTCCTGGCGCAGGAAAAGTCTTCAGTTGTAGTCGGCTGGCTCTAAGGTCAACCTTTGACATACAAATTTAGCATTTTTAAGGTGATCAGGATATTGACTCAGAGGAAGCATCGTTCTTCCTCCCCAATTGCTTGGTCTCCTCTCCTGTGGAGAGTTGACTGGGCCAGGTTCTGAGCCTTATTCTATTGGCTGGGAGGGATTGGATCCAGCTTCTGGAGGATTCTATTCCTGGTCATTGGTATCCCAGGAAGTAGCTCCCCTCTTGCTTGAGTGATGACATCTTAACCTCACTCTAAACCCTGTCCACTTTCTGTTTTCTATTCTGAGACCCAGGGATGCACACTTTAATTTTTCAATATACTAGATGTGATTTTATGTTTTTAATTTTTTTTAATGTATATTGATTTTTGAGAGAGAGAGACAGAGCAGGAATGGGAAGAGCAGAGAGAGGGAGACACAGAATCTGAAGTAGGCTTCAGACTCTGAGCTGTCAGCACAGAGCCCGATGCGGGGCTCGAATCCATGTACTGTGAGATCATGACCTGAGCAAAGTTGGACACTTAACTGACTGAGCCAATCAGGTGCCCCTAGGTGTGATTTTAATTAGCATTTCATTAACAGTTTTTCAACAGTCTACAAATCCTCATAAATCACAACAGGCAGACTGGAATGGTAGAATGATTATCAGGCTGAGAGGTAGGAGACCCAGGTTCCATTTTATCTTTGGTCCTCGGTGCTCCAGGCCCAGCTCTGGTCATCGGGCAACCAAAGACAGCGAATACTGACCCTGAGCCTTCACAGACATTGAAGGTTTGTGTTCTAGCTCTGCCTCTTGGTAACTGTGACCTTGGATTAGTGCATTTACATCACTGTGTTGTATATAGAATAATGACATTGGAGTAAGTGAATCTCATACTCATCCCAGCTGTAGATTTTATGAATCTGTACGCAGCAGACCTGCCTCAGAGAAATAATACTTCCAAGTGAGATTTCCATACTGTAATAACCCCTCTTGTCTGACAATCCTTGAACTCTTTTCTTTGCTTCTTCTATGGTTTCCCTCTTAGTTAATGATGCCTGTGGCTGAGAAGCAGGTTGTGATGGGGACTTCTGCTCTTCAGTAAGAGATTCTTGCTGGAATTAGAGGTAGCCTAGTCTCCTTGCTTTCTCCTTTCTGAACCATGTGCCTCTCTTGAGTCTTCCTCCTGTCTTCACTGGCACGTTGACTTGCATGTGTTATTAATACCTCTTTGTTTATTTTACCCAAGAATATAAGTGCTGGGCATTCGTGATGTGGCTCTTTTGAATCACATGTTCATAGACTTCTTCCTTATGCTTTCCTGATTGATGTCCACAGTAGTGTTTTCTAACTCAGTGGTTTGCAATGAGCAGTGATTTTATCCCCCCTCCCTAAGGAACAATTTGGCCATGTCTGGGGACATTCCATTGGCCACCGCCGAGAGATGCCTGTGACGGACATCTAGTGAGCACAGGCCTGGGCTGTCACTGAACACCTTCTAATAGGGAAGCCCCCACACCAGCAAATTGCCAAGCCCACCACGTCTGTAGTGCTGATATGTAAAAAACCTTGTGTAATCATTTTTACGGCCTCAGGTGAAGAAACCAAATATGTCCATTTCCATGGACTAGCAAGCAGTACGGGGCTACACAACAAGACAGAGAGGTGTTATTTATTTTTGTTTGACTAACAGACCCCCTGGGGAGGTGAACAGAGCCCCAGTGCTTGCACATTACTTGGTGCCACAATCATACGAGCACATCCAGGAAGGGCGGTCTGCCTTCTAAAACCATAGTTTTATACTTCCTATAGCACTTTGAAACATCTACAAACTGTTCTGCTGGGATTCTTAACCAAGTGCAGGAAGACTAAAGGCCCTCAGGCAATCCAGTTGAGCTGTGTTTAAAAGCAGCCACTAGGACTGCAGCGGTAGCTTCTGAGGCACCAGGCACCTGCTGGGAGCCAAAACCGTGTGTGTGAAAGCCTGGAATAGGATGAGATTTAACTTGGTGACAAATCTTAACACAGTGTCAGTCCTTCTTAATGGGCAGCAGTGATGCTTGCTTCAAGAGGAGAGATCGGCTCGTCTGGCATTCGTTTTGCTTTATTTTGTAATCCTCAAGTTAGAATTGATGATTCCTTCTAAGCCTGTGATAAAATATTCTAGAACAATGCTTGTAAAACTTTAATGTGCATATGAATCACCTGGAGATATCGTTAAAGTTCAGAGTATCTGTAAGTACTTCGGGGGTGGGGACTGAGATGCCACAGTTCTCTTTTTCTTTTTTTCTTTTTTTTGAGAGAGAGAGAAAGAGCATGAGCAGGGCAGAGGGAGAGGAAAAAGAAAGAATCCTTAGCAGGCTCAGCACCCATCGTGGAGTCCAGCTCAGAGCTCTATCTCATGACTGTGAGATCATGACCTGAGCCAAAGACTGAGCCACCTACGGGCCCCAAGATGCCACATTTTTATCAGGCTGCCGGCGATGCTGTATGTGGATACAGGTGCTGCTGGGCCGTGCGCCTACTTGGAATGACACAGTTTTAGAATGTTCAAAGCTGGAGAGTATTTGAAAGGTCACTTAGCCCAAGCCTATATTTGGAAGTGAGATGATGGAAGTGAGACCTGGGGACTCTAGGGCACAGTGTGGGGACCAGATGTCTGTGCGCAGCCTAGTGCCCACTTCCTTTCTCACTCTGGCCTCACTGCACAACCTTTGGCAAACCACAGGCTGTGCCGTGTCTCGATTTCTCTTCTTAGAAACAAGTGGGCTCTGGTCCCTGTGAATTGTGCTGGTATTTCCTCCATGCCTCTGTCATTCCGATGCTGACCATCACCACTGCTCATATCTCCTCTCCTGTTGCCTGCGGCCTCTGGGGGATGAACGTCCACTGCCGAGTGGATGGAAGATTGCTGGGGATGGTGACGGGGTGCTGGTAAGGGGCACAGGCACCATCTTCATTTGCTCAGTGCACCTCCCTGAGATGGGCTCTCACCTTGGTCGCAAATGAATCCGGGCACCCNGGCATTTGTGCTCACATGGCAAATGGAATTTTGTACCATGTGTTTTGTTAGGTAGAGGAGAATTGATTCAGTCTCCAAAAAAAAAAAAAATCCTAATATATTTTTGAGGTACCAGAATGTTGTAGAAAGAAAAGAGGTTGGGCTTAGTATCCAGGCAGCCTCTGTTTTGAATTCCGTCTGTGTGTGATTGCAAGCCAGTTACTTAACTTCTCTGAGCATAGGTTTTCCTCTGACCACGGGGAAGTCTAGATCCAGCAAAGCACTTAGCCCATTCTGATGATTATTTAGGTCAGTGCTTCGAGGTATCTTTGCACATGCCTCCGTTGACAGCTAAGGTAGAATGTGTGATAAGAACAAGATCCAACATCTGTTTCATAACTCTAGGACACCAGGGCTTCTTTAGAAGCCATCTTTAAAAGTATATCGTGTGATCAGTTGTGCTTTATGAACACATGAACCTAAAAGGCTTCTTTTTCTGGAGAATCTGACCCAAGCCAGGTGAGACAGAGGGGTAGAACAGCAACATTGGCATGCCCCCTTCATCTACTAACCCCTTTCTCATTCTGAGCATGAATATCCGCTAATTCCATAATCCTACTTGGGATTCACATAAACAAAAGTATGATTCCGGGTCTTCAACAGACAATTCTGCTGGTGTCATAGCACATTACATCTGTTAAACACAGGCAGTTTATTAAGCAAGTGCTAGAATATGTACCAATGCAGGGTCATAGAGAGGAATTACATTAGCTTGGTTTTCCACTGGAGCCTTTGGGGTCTGGGGACCCAGCTGCCTCTTGGTTTGTACTCACACTTTGGCAGGATTCTGGATTCCTGGCTCCTGACTACTGTTTTGGATGTTCTGTTGAACGTATGACCCCCATGAGGACCTGAGCCCCTACTGCTGAGAGTTACCTGCACTTAGCTCCTGGTGAGTGGGTTTAGGAGGTGCTGGGGTGAGGAGGGGGCATGCTGGGATTCAGCCCCAGGATAGCAACACCATCTGGTTGAAGGCACAGGACTCAGGAAGGCAGACCTTCCTTATTCCTCTTTGGAGAACTTATTTGCTCTCTCCCCTTCTCTACTTGGTGATTATTAAGTTCAAATGGAAGGTAGTGACTGGTAACCTGAAGGAAGTGATCGTCTTGGCAGAGGTAAGAATCACATCTACTCCGGGAGAAAGGAGTTGGATAGGTTGTGTTTCTGTTCATTTGTTCACATGTTTTCAGAAGCGCAGTACTTTCCTCACCTCCTTCAATTATAAGGGTAATACATGTTCACAGCATTTGTGTCAGAAGAAATAGGGAAGTATAAGGAAGGAAAAAAATCACTCAATTTCTACTAACAAGAGGTGAACCTGTTGACACGTAGGTATATTTTCTTCTTTTTAAGCGTAGTTTTTACCTACTTGAAATACTTCTGCACATACAATTTAAAATCTTGGGCTTCCACTTAAATTTTTAATGTAATAAATACCCATATTATCAGAGCCTAAAAACAATTTTATAAGCTCTGAGAAGGCAGTGGATGGGTGTAGACAGTTTACTATTAAATTCTCAGGGCCTAGCAAGTATTTGTTGACTAAAATGAGCAGGAGTGTTCGCATATGTGGATGTTCAGTGTTCTACTGATAATACTGTCATTTCAGTTTGTTTGCTTTTATATACATAATATATCAGCAGTCACCTATGGCATCACAAAATTCTCTTGAACTTCTGATTATTTTCTTCTGTTAGGTTCCCAGAAGTATAATTACACACATGGTCAAAGACGTATGAGCATTTTTCAAGTTCTTGGAACTTACCACCAAACTACTTTCCAGAAAGGTTGGGTTAATGGATTCTTCCACAAGAAGGATGTGAAAGGCACATTTCCCTGTTCCTGAGGCAGATGGTGAGGGAACACAGACATCGAGGGCCACTTGGATGGCTCCATCCATCCGGAGTGTGGACAAGAGCAACTTGGGGTGAACTGAGGGGAAGGTGTTTTTTAATGGACCCTAAAGAGTGAAAAGTGCCACGTACTTTAATTTAAAAATCCAGTTAAGTGCAAACTGGAGCTGAGAGTAGAGGAAAAAAACCTTTTAGGGAAACTAAAATATAAAGCTTTCTCCTGCTCAAGGGACCTAAAAGCCAGCCCCCAAAAGCCTTGGAGAGGAGCCACCATGCCAGGAGCTAACAGTAACCTTGTCTGCCTTCACCACTCAGTGTCAAACACTTCAATGTGGACCAGGTTCACACCAAACTCTCTGGGTGACACTAATCCCTGATTTAATTACCCTTGACAGTGTGTGATGGGCCTTAACGAGCCAGAGTCCCTAATGAGCTACATCTTGGGGTTTTGGAGCATTACCTGAAGGGCGTGGCCCTTACCCAGGCTAACTCTGGTGGAAGCAGAATACCAGTTCCCCGCTCAGGGACCTCAGTGCTAGTGACAGAGCAGTATCTGGTGACCTGCAGAGTGTGCTTCTAAGGGGGGAGATGACACATAATATTTCCCTGGTCCGAAATCATTAGAAGTAAGAACTGCAGGGGCGATTTCAGAAGTGTCAGCATTATGTAGGTGCCTGCCACTTTGTCTGCCACTCAGTCATCATCTTGGGGACTAGGACTGTTTTTGCTTTTATGCTGTTCATTACAAGTCTCCTTATTGGCATATCATAGGGCTGGGATGGGAGGGTGTGCCCACCTGCCAACTACTCTGGAGGGATGTGCCTAACCTCATAACCAGGGTTACATAACACCACCGTGTCCAACATTGGGCAAGGTTTATCCCCCATCTTCTCTGTTAAATGAGGTAAGATCACTGCATTGAGAAAGGAACTTCAATGAGAATAAACAACAGAAAAAGAAAAGATCAAGTGACTTTGAAAAAGTAGAGGAAGTTACAAAGTAAGATTTAGCCATGAATAAGGTTGTCTATTCACAAGCTCTGTGACCTTGGAACAAGTTAGCTAACCTTTGTGAGTCTGTTCCTTCATCTGTGAGATCAGGGAATAGTACTCACATTGTAGGACTCTT
The DNA here is from genome assembly GCF_008692635.1 of Crocuta crocuta. NCBI lineage: Eukaryota > Metazoa > Chordata > Mammalia > Carnivora > Hyaenidae > Crocuta > Crocuta crocuta. Next base: position 14,750,718 of record NW_027529934.1, read on the forward strand.
GTTAACATTAAAGACAGAATGTGCCTGGGCGCCTGGGTGGCTCAGTTGGTTGAGTGTCTGGCTCTTGATTTTGGCTCAGATCATGATCTCATAGTTTGTGAGATCGCTGTCAAGGCAGAGCCTGCTTGGGATTCTCTCTCTCTCCTCTCTCTCTCTCTCTCTCTCTTTCTCTCTCCCCCTCTCTCTCTTTCTACCCTTCCCTGTGCACTTGCACAAGCTCTTTCTCTCCCAAAATAAATAAATGAACATTAAAAAAAAAGAATGCATGAAGAAGAGATTAGAGCATGGCCTGTAGCGCCCCCTTAGGGCTCCAGAAATGGCAAGTGCTTTGTTGGTTGGTAGGTTCTTCTTATCATTTTCCTGTTCTTGTCTTTACTTACCTTTTCCCTCAGGTGTGCACTTACAGAGACATTCTGATTCCCAGCCTGAGGAAGATTTGGGTTGGCAGTGCTTCTAGATCAGGTAGTAGCATAGATCTTATGTCTTGCTTCCTTGTCGATGCGTTTCTCAGGTCCTACAACAGCTGTTCTTGAGTCTCCTTTCTGCATTAACTATTCTCCTGTCTGATTTAACTTTGATCTTGATTCTCTCCTGTCTTGACTATTCATGTCTGGTCCTTAACACCCAGGACATGAATTTCTTGGAATTCAGATCAACTTGTTCTAGGAACTCAGTGATTACACAGCTCTGGAATTTATACCTTCATCCCTTATATATGTTTACTGGGCATTTTTTACATTGTCTGAAGCTTATTCATCACTGTGCTTCCCCAGTAGGATTAATCCCACCATTTGATGAAACCTGGCATCTTCATCTACTGGCCTAGTTGAGCACATTGACCTGGGCTTAAAGCCTGAGTAATCCTAGTAATGGCACCGTCTTTCCCTGGAGCACATTTGCACCTTTGACAATCAGAGGCCGATTCTCTAATCTTAAAAGCATACCTCTTTTTTGACTAGTTACCATATTCCTATTTCATGCTGATAAGAAGTTCCAAACTCATATCATATTCAGAGCAGAGATAAGTGATTGCTGTGTCCTAACCCGATGGCTGGTCCAGACTTTGCTGGGTTGGGTTGCTAGTTCAACTTACTCTGTCTCTGTTCAACTTACTCTGTCTCTTCAATCCATTCTATGAAATAAACCAACTCTTTCCCTCAGGTGCCCCGAAGGGGGATTCGTCTTTTAGATTCTTGCCTAATACCCAAGGAGCATAAACACACAGCTGAAATCACAGAAGGGAACAGTCATTTTATCACAGATGTTTCTTCTAGATTTCAATTTGGGAGTTGCTTATAGATCTCGTATTTGGTGCATATGTGCACAGACAGGCATGTACAGCTTCAAAAATAGCAGTGGTACTGTGAGCCCCCCAAACTAAGGGGAAGAATATTTTTTAAATTATGGGCTTTTTCAGAAAAGTCAAACAAGTAGTTTGACTTTTGAAAGCAATGTATGGAGAATCTGAGGGTAAAAATTTTAACTTTCTAATAATGTTAGACTTTTGGAATTTTGATCAAATTAAGCAAACCTTAAATGTGGTTTGCTGTCTCTGAATAATTCACCATAGAAAGGCCGGTTCTGAGCATAGAATCCTTGTGCATAGTAAGAAGATTCGGGGTGAGTCTAGCCTACACAGGTAAGAAAGGACCCTCAGTAGTTGTGGGAAGAATGAAATGGAAGCTTGCTTATTTATTTATTTTTTTGCATACAGTACTTCCCAAATTATGATTCCTCTTCAGAAATGTATTTTTTTCTCAAATTCATCTAATGACAAGAACTTACGTAAATAATCTTAAATCCCAGGTAGGATTGTAACTAAGAGATGATGAAGGCCTCCGTACCATGTTTGCTGTTTAGTTGAAACTTAACATTTGTATTATTGTCATTTTTTTTTTTTTTATCGGAACCTGATGATTGCTTCACCAGGGCATGGCGAGTCACTATTTGTAAAGAAATTGCATCTTTCTGGAATAAAGGTCATTTTCTGTTGGTGCGTAAGTTGACATGAAAAATTACATCGACAGCAGGCATTTATGTTTTGAATCATATGCGTACAGGATGTGGTTGACCTGACAAACTGTTTAAATAAATCATCAAAATGGGATGCCATCCATCCAACAGTTTTGAAAGAACTTGAGAGTGAAACTGTAAAGCCGTGGGCCAGATGTGTCTGACGGCGCCTCTAGGAGTGGTCTGATTCGCTGGCAGGCCTGTGTAGCTGTCAGAAACATCTGGGGAAATGCAGAAGGGACCACAGGCCTCATATCACCCTTCTATCGCAAGAAATTGGCAAAGCACTTATTAAGAGAGAGTCATTGAAAGGCTACAAAACCACAGCCAAAGTGGGAGAATAACATCGTGGTTAGTACCTTGGGCTTCAGACACAGACACAGCAGGTCAGAAGTGGGGCAGCTGTTTGGTTGTGGAGAAGGTACTTGGTGTGGGTAGAACAGCAGAAGATACAGTAACATGAGTGAAGAACTGGCCTAGATGTCAAGGAAAGCGATAAATGGGTGCTTCTCGGAATAAAACACATTAACCGAGGGGTCTTCTAGAAACTGCTACTTCAAAATTTTTAATTTAACGTTTTAATATTTTTATAGAAGACAGAGGCCATAATGAAATTTCTTTAGTGTACAATCGACATTAAAGTCTTCCACATACAGGAATGTCAAGCCAATAGAAATAAATTTCAGAAATATCACAGAAGATTGGATGAGGGAGTTGAAAGATAACTTTTGTAAAAAATTAAAATTTCATTCTTTGCCATTCAGATGATTATGGTCTACCTGCACAAAATTTGTCTGGTGCTTCCTGTGAGTATTTACCCCTCTTCATGCCTTTGTTGCTTGTTGTTGTTTATGTTTATTTGGCATGGAGCATATCTTAGCTTTAAAATGTTATTTGCCTTTTTCCATTTATACCTTGAATCTGCAGTCACATTGTCTTTTTCATTCTGGTATCATTAGATCCTTAGTAAACCTTTAATGGTATCCTTGATGCTTACCTTAGCCCTGGTTCCCTAGACACTGGGACCTAAGGAGTAAGTTTTGATGATTTGTTTGCAAGGCATGGAGCACAGAGGAGTCAGGGCAGTGAGAGGGAAGGACAAGAAGAAATATGTGGTGATGCATTAGGATGATGGCCTTTGCTTCATGACACCAGCAAAAAGACAGCAGGTCACTTGGTACCTGCCAATGTGGACCTATATCTGTGGACATGGTTGTACCACACCTTGGAGTAGTTTGTAGAATGGGGAAAGACAGATCATCTCTCTGCCTGGCTCCTTCCCTTCTCCTTTATCCCCTTGGTCAAAGCCTGCACTGGAGAAGTTTACTCCCCTCTGCTTCTGGATTGCATGAACTGGCTCCTGCCGTCGTCACTCAGCAAGTCAGGCCTGCAGCCCTAAGGTGTGGTGCTGCATCTGATCTTGAAGTTGCAGGTGATGCCAAGACTCAAGGGGTACAGCTGATTGTCCCGGTTGTATGTCCCCAGCCAAGGGGAAATGTCTGTCACTCCCAGGCAGTCATTGGTCAGTCCCGTGCTGGGTTAGATGAGTTCATCAGTCACAGAGGCTACTGAGGCAATCAGACAAAGCTCAAAGGCTGTATCTGATAGAAGGAGAAAGAAGAGGAGGAAGCAGGGAGGAGGAGGAGGAGGAGTTTAAAGGAGCACTGCCAGCAAGAACGGAGCCAAGAAAGCACCTGAAGAGGTCATCAAGCATCAACAACAAATGAGGAAATTTTTAATGTAAGAATGGGTTCAGCACTCTTTAAAGAGGTGAAGGCCAAGAGATGTTCTAATTAAATGAATATAGATTTGTTCACAACATCTCAGAATATTAGAAATGGGGGGCATCCTTTGAAGCTTGAAGGAGAGACTTAATTTGGGAGAAATGAAAAGGGGTATTATTATTACTTAATATAGTGACTGGGTAGTAAACACACAGAATGCATTATCTACAGAGGTGATACTGTCAGAAAATACAAATTGGTTGAAGAATAATTTAGGCAAGTTTATATTTTATGGAGCCATAATCGGCTACTAGGGGGAAATTAGGGTGTTTAGGGTACTAACCCTAACCTTTTGAGATTGAGATCACAAAAGACAGTAATGTCCTTCCTTTAATATACTTGGTGTCATTTTCAGTGACCGAATCCTGCTTTGAATGGATCATTGGTCTGAGCCAATATAGAGTGTTTTAGATGCCTATTTTTATCATTAATATCCCTGGTAATTTCAGACACTTTTTTCCTTTTCATGAGGCAAGTGTGGGGAGGGGTGGACGGTGTACAGCATTGTCTCCAGATCTAGGTGAGCATCCTGCCTTCCTGTCGGGGGGTTTTGTTCGCTGGAAGGATTTCTCTGACTTTGTCAGTAGCCAGTCTGTTAGCATTAAATTCTCCTCTCCAAACCAGTGGGGAATTAAGTGGGCAGTCATTCCACTTGCTCTTTGCATAGTCGTTTGAAACACAAATACAATGAGATACATTCGTTTCTTCATCTTCATTCAGAACTCTGGTCCTTTGCCTAAATTAATCTCTGTACTTGGGTTTTCTTCACTCTCTTTTTATCCAAATCCATGCACTGAAAGGCTTAGGCCACTCTTCATTTCTCTATAAAACTTTTTCTGACCACTTCATTCCTTGTGGTCTTTCCCTGCTTTAAATCATTTGACATTTATTGTCTTTATCATAAATACTCAGGTTTATGCTCTCTTGAATTGGTTGCTAATCACTTTGTACATAGATCATGTCACTCTAACTAGATTTTAAGCCCTTTTAAGCCCTGGGGTGTGATCTCCTAGTACTTACAGATTCCCTGGCGTGCAGCAGAATGCCAGGTGCCTGGCTGATGCTGGACCAACACTTGATGAGTGACAGGTTGTCAGGTGAGAGGAACGTAGGTATGTCCTGCCGTCCCGAGTCTCCACATCTCTCCGCAGCCCCCTGTGAAAATGTTTCCTCGCTGCTTGTGGATAATGAAAGCAGTCCTTAATTTTCACTGAGAGCAATAAAAGTTACTGCCCCATTTAGTGGTGCTAACTCTCTCCCACTCCTCCTTCTCTATCAAAACATGCCGGTGAATCCTGAAGACCTCCTAATTGATAATAAAGAGAACTTAATCTCCTACCTGATGTTAAAAAAGGGTTTTTGCCATCGCTGTCTTCGTCCACCTGTCCCTCTGGGCAGTGGCCTCTGTGGTAGCTGTTGGCAAAAACGCTTCGGGCCATCTACATCGGATTCGGAAATCCGTCATTGCTACATTCCAAGCTCAGATCGGAGCCGATGAGCAGAGTTTAGCTAAAGCAACATCCGCCTCCCACCCCCACCTCCACCAGACTTGTGGTGGGGTCTCACGGGTCTTCGTCTTCTCTGTCCCGAAGAGAATTTTGAGGGGAGGGAATTTGTCAGCAGTAGGAGGCAGAAAAAAGACTTGGGACAAGAGTGACTTGAACCATTTGGCCTGGATCATGCTCCTGAACTTCTGTCCAGATGCTTCTTGTAAGGATAAAATGAGCCTAAATGCACAGGCGAGGCAGGGGAACTGGGGCTCCGTTGCTACCTGCTTTAAGCTGACACGTTCATCAGAGCAGGGAAAGCCCAATCCGTGCCCTGCGCTTCTTAGAAAGAGGCCTGTGGTGTGCATGGCGCGGAGAAGCCAGCCCTCGGTGGGAAGCGGCTCCCAAGCCCTGCCATAATCAGATGCACAGCTGAAAGGCTTCCTCGAAAACATCTCCATCGGAGAGAACAAAATTAAATGCCCTTACATCAAACCTTTTACACAACGGACCTGGCCTTTCCTGGGCAAGATGGAAATAGACTTGCAACTCTGGGGCTTAATTCTTTTACTTCTCCTCACTGATCAGCCACTGAACTCGGCTCCTTGCCTGGGGTTAGCTCACAAGTCGATCCCAAGGCCTCCCAGAGGCTTGGCTGTGCCAGTTGCTTGCTGCACCACCGGCCAAGATGTAATCAGCTCACAGAGCCAGGATGGGTAGGATATGGCTTGAAATGCATAGCTGCTGTCTGCCAAGAAAGTCCGCTGTTGAGGACTGTGAACTCCTTATGCAAAGGAAGAAGGAGCCTGTGGGCCATGGGGAGCCCACGGGGGTGGGGTGAAGGTGGGAAGTGGGGCAGGAATGAAGGATCTGCATCGTGTGATCTGTGATTGCCATTTTGGGGGTGTTACCTTATGGTTTTTGGAGCCTCTGTTGTCCACCTCAACTGTAAAAAGGGAAAAATGGTATCTACCCTCTTTCGTCCATGGGCTTCTGATGAGAAGCAGATACTCCAGAGTATTTTGCAAGAACTCAGTAAACCATAAACGCTGTTGGGCAATTGTGGGGGTATTGTCATAATTGGAAATTAAAATCCAATAATGATTATTAATTGGTTATTTTTCCTCTTTCACACGAATGCTTTGGAAGTGCCTGTACATTATTTGTGCTAACCTTCTGTGTTTTCCGTTGGAATGAAGCCAGACCCTGTACTGTGTGGGTTTGTTCTTGTCTGAAACCTCGCAGAAGATTGTACTTTTTCATTCCTGACCGGTAACCAGCTCTGTGGTCAAGTCCGGCTGCAGGTGCCTTGTTGAGTGTTGAGAGGTCCCTGGCCTTGAAACTGGTGCTCCAAGGAGTTGCTTCAAACTATGATAATCCCCAGAGGGAAGAAGAGTCCAGAAGAGGTTGTGCTGATGAGTGTTTGGGCTCTGGCTCAGTATCTCAGGGGACCTTCTCTCTTGGCCTTTTCCAGAATTTACTGCAAGTGGCTCAGAAGACCTCTTACATCCTGGGCATTTCTGCCTCCAGTTCTTTGAAATAAGGAGATAGTTCCCGTCACCTCCCTTGCGGGAATGCAGTGAGTCTGATGAGTTAGGTAATGTCTGGACAGGACTTTTGCCACTGTGAAGGAAGAAGCGTAGGGTGGCCAAGTGCAGGTCTCCGAGCAGTGACATGGGTGGTCAGATCAGCAGATGGTGAGCCCAGGCCTAGCCTTGCCAGCAGGGATCTGAGCTGAATGTGGGCCCGTGGGGTGGGGAGGAGGGGGGGCAGGAAAGAGAGCAATGAGAGCCTCCCCATTTCTCTCCTTGAAAGTCTCCTCTCTGGCCTCCTTGGCCTTACATGTCGAGGTCCTGGCCTGCTGCCACATTCCAGCACCACTCACAGACTTGTGAGCTGTCACTGATCTTCTAACATGTCCCCACATATTACAACTAATCGGGTTGACAGTAAACAAAGACAGTTCCACTCTCCGAATTCTGCACCATGTCCACCTCTCAAATTGCAGAGGAGGCGTGGCTCTGTCACGCCTGGTCCTGTCTCCCTGGCACCCCCAGCCTCTGGCCATCCACGTTAATGCCCTGGGCTTTGTCTCTGTCCCTCAGTAGCATGGGGCTACCCTCACGAGCTCCTCGGTGCACCTCCTTTTAAAACCACTTTGGCAAGGGGAGAATGGGATTTGGCAGGTAACAATAGGGTCCCCATCGATCTCTTTTTTAACCCAGTAACCCCCACATATTCCAGGTAGCCCCCTTCCCTCGGCGTCTCTGCCTCTGCTGAAGCCAACAAACGGAGCTGCCAGCCCGGTGCTAAGTGGGTCAAGAGGGCTTCTCTTTTGCTTGCGTCTGCTTTGCCCTTGTCGACAGCATCCCTGACTGAGTGCTCACTGGTCTGGTTCTGCCACCCAGTATGCCTCCCGCTGAACTCCTTATGCATCCAGACTACCCTCAGGGTCCAGTCTAGGTCTTTATCATGAACCTCAGCTCTTGACGGGGGCACAGGAGACACTCCGTAAGTCTGTCTTTTTCCTAGTCTCAGGGCCTCTTAGATCAGTGAGTCATGTGTAATGTGAGAGCTCATAAAAGCCTGAAGAGTTGGCAGAAGGGAAGGAGGTAGAGGTAGAAAAACTAACTTTTACAGGTCACTTTTTCCGTGTGGAGAATAGCCAGCTACTTATCTCCCTTCATTTTCAGCCCAAACCCCACAGAGTGTAAGAGCGGGGTGAGGAGAAACTTGAGGCTCAGAGAAAATAGAGACTTGCCTACCATCTCACACAACCAAGGGACAGGACTGCTAACTCACACCCGGCCCATCTGCTCTCCAGGCCCACCGGCCACCACGAAGGCCCCTTTTCTGTCTTGATATCCATATGAGCCATTCTTCCATTTTCCTGCTGAGCATGCAGTGTGTGTCATGGTCCAACATCACTGGCCTTTTTTCTAGGGCCATCTATTTCTCAGGCTTTTACTTGGTGTCCTTGTAAGGCACCAGAGCTCTATTCACCTCTGCAAGCGTGTGATGATGTCTGGTGGCCCTATCTCTGAGTCCCAGTCAAACCTGGAAGCCTTGGGGCACCTGGGTGGCTCAATCAGTTGAACATGTGACGTCTCGCAGTTCATGAGTTCGAGCCCCTCATCAAGCTTGCTGTACTCAGCCTGTCAGCGCAGAGCCTGCTTTGGATCCTCTGTCTCCCTCCCCCACTTGCACTCTCCTCAAAATAAATAAGTATTTTTTTTAGTGTTTTTTATTTATTTCTAGGAGAGAGAGAGAGACAGCATGAGCAGGGGAGGGTGAGAGAGAGAGGGAGTCACAGACTGAAACAGGCTCCAGGCTCTGAGCTGGCAGTCAGCACAGAGCCCGACGCGGGGCTCGAACCCACGAACCGCGAGATCATGACCTAAGCGAAAAGTCGGATGCTTAACCGACTAAGCCACCCAGGCACCCCAAATAAGTATTTTTTTAAAAATTGGAAACCTGTTATCCTCGTGAAGCTCACATGTTGTTTACATGGTGCGTAAGGTCACCTTGGATGTTCTGGCCCCAGCAAGGCTGCTCCTTACCTGAAGAACACAGCAGCCTCAATAATAAACAAAAGCAGAAATGGAGTTTTTAAATCCCACATCTTTAGATTCCTCGGGGATGAAAAAGGTCCACACTTGCAAGCCACCTCCACTTCTGCGCCTCGGTCTAATAGCAACCTAATGCATGAACAGGGGGATGACCAGAGGACATCTTGGTGGTAGATGTCCCCAGCTCAGTTCGGAATAGAGAGAGGCCCTGGCCCAGGATCCCATGGGCACAGGCAGGACCCTGTGCTGAGGAGGCATCTCAGCATCTCACCCCATGCAGCTGGATGGAGCACACGATCCAGCCAACTGAAGCCCTCTTGCTAATGGCCGGACTTTCAGGAAAGCTGAGGCAAACCCACCTTAGTCAGAAAAACCGAGAGATGGAGACTGTGTACGTGAGCTAGGAAGGGCGAAACTCATTATGGAGGAAAGTGCTGTCTTTTTGCAATGGAGGACCCTCCCTGTGTCTGGGAGTCATGAATATTGCATCAAAAGAATGAGCTTATTTAGAAAGAGGAGAAAGAAACCCAGAAGCTGAGAGAATTAAATAGCTCCTGGGAAGTAGCCTTAGGAAGGTCTTTTCAATTTGATTGTAGAAGTAAGTTTCTGTCAGGATTTTTTCCTTGGATTTTTGGCTTTGTGCGAATCCAGATCAAGAAAACTCCTTTGGGATGCCTGAGGTGAGGAGAGAGCCCTTTGGAAAAGATGGCGGGTGGGTGAGTCTGGAACCGGTAGGGCTTCCGGCACCCACCAGGCCTCCCCATACTCAGTGGCTCTACCCTTTTTGTGTAAAATGTCCTAGTGTTTAAAGCTCCACAGCGTGGTTGAGGATGTTTCAAGTTGAGTCTCATTGTTGCAGCTCTGCATGTCAGTGCTTCAATTAAATATCGAGTAATCAAGCAAACATGCTTCTGGGGGATCCTCCAGCACGCCATCAGCTGGGGGCCCCTCTGCTGCCCCGTGTTCCTTCTCAGAGGCTACTTTCCCGCTCTTGTCTGTGGAGTGCAGCAAATAACCCTCAACAAAACGCTGCATTCTGGTGCCACACGGAACGGGGAGGAGGAGGCCGTCTCCTGGATCATTTAAGAGGTGTTTGACCGTGGCTTTCCGGTGGGCCACGCACCAGGGCACCTGGCTCTGGGGGGTGGGGGTAGGAGGGCTCCTTCAACACCTTCCCCGGTACCTGCACTATTTCTTTCCCTGCTGTTTTAGGACTTCTGCTTGTTGACGGTCATCAAGAGGAGGCTGGTTGTGAACAGACCTGCTCAGGGCAGTTCTGTGTGATACTGGGAATGAGGCAGAGTGAAGGAAGAGCAATAATAACAAAAGGCAAAAGGAAAAAGGCAAAGGAGGCACAGAAGGCAGTAAAAATAGTCTGGAGCTAAATCTGCATTGTTCTGTATGGGCAGGGCCATCCCAGGACTCTGTGGAATCGCAAGAGAACTGGCTCCCAGCACTCAGCTTGCGTCAGTTCCCCCATCGCTCCCAAGGAGTGAAAGGTTTGGGGGGAAAAGAAAGAGAGGAGGGGGAACCAAAATACCCTTTGCATCTCTGTAGCTTCTTTTGAGTTGAGAAAGGACTTTTTAGCCAGAGCCTCCATCCAGAACCTTGTTTCCATGGCAACCCCTTGCAGCCTGCAAGCTGTGATGGCCCATTCTGGAGCTAGTGTTGCTGAACCAGAAAATGGCATAGGAGAAGTTTTGTTCCCTGGCTTATTAGCATTACCCGGATAATGTAGAGGTATGTGGGAACCTGTGAGTTCAGTGGCAGCATTGCTTTTCCTCCTTGTGACCTGAAACGTGAATTCTGTGCATTTATTTAGTGTTTACTGTGCACCAGCACTGGGTAGGTACTAGGGATACAAGAGGTGAATAAGACATAGTCTTTGACATTGACCAGGCCGCTGGCTGTGGGGGATGGGAGTTACCACACCACGGGATCTATGCCACAGAGCATCTATGTGCTGGGTGTTTCACTGGTGCAGAGGAGGTGTAGCTAGCTAACTTTGGTGGAAGTTGGGAAGGCTTCCCAGTGAAGATGACGTTCAAGAACTGAAAACGGGAGTGAGTGGGAGTTTTCCAGGTGGAGAATGTGAGGAACAGGGAATCCCCATGGGAATAACATCTGTTAAGTGGAAAATAAAGCAGATTATGACTTTTGTTTCTTGACCTGTTCCTGAAGTAGATTCTGCTCTTTCTGGTGCTTTTCCCACCAGCTGTTGAAGGCTCTGACCTTCTGAGTTGATTTAAAGTCTGTGGACTGAGGCGCCCAGGTGGCTCAGTCGGTTAAGCATCTGCCTCTTGCTTTTGGCTCAGGTCATGATCTCTCAGTTTGTGAATTCGAGCCCCACATCGGGCTCTGCGCTGACAGTGCGGAGCCTGCTTGGGATTCTCTCTCTGCTCCTCCCCTACACTGTCTCTCTCTCAAAATAAATCAACTTAAAAAGAAAGAAAGTCTGTGGACTGATAGTATTACCCAAGACCTCATGGGGTTTTCACCTACACACTCGCTTAAGAGACAAATGCATTTCTGACACTAGGTGAATATAATATAATGCTGACAAACCAAATGCCCTGGGGGGCTCAGAGGTTGGTCAGGGTTGATTTTTAAAGCTCGTAATTAAATATTTGAAAAATCTTTTGTTTGGGGATTAGCATACTTTCTTCCTAAGACATCCCCACCATTAGTTTGGGTCTCCATGTAATGATGTTTTTAAAGAGAGAGACACCTGTTCTGAACTACATAACTGGTCTTTACTTTATGCTCCTAGGGATATACTAATTTGCATATCAACACCAAGAATATAAAGATAAATTACTTCTTTCAGAGCACTGGAGAGCAAGGCCCACATTAGTAGTGTTCCACAGAGCCCCCCCTAGGATCAGCGCCCGCCATCCTGTGAGCACTCCATGCATATTAATTGGTGATAATTGAAAAATAACACCCATCATCCTTAAAGAAGAAAATTGCCTCAGCTGACTGCACTTTTGTACCTAGATTATTCTTATTACTTAGAGCCACAAAATAATCAGATTGTCGTTATCACATTCAGTACTATCACTAATATGTAGTCTTTGTTTTGTTTTGTTTTGTTTTATTTTATAAGTTTATTCTTATTTATTTTTAAAATTTTTTAAATGTTTGTTTATTTTTGAGAGACAGAGCGCAAGCAGGGGAAGAGCAAAGAGAGGGAGACACAGAATCCAAAGCAGACTCCAGGCTCTGAGCTGTCAGCACAGAGCCTGACTTGGGGCTGGAACTCACAAACCGCAAGATCATGACCTGAGCTGAAGTCAGACACTTAACCGACTGAGCCACCCAGGTTCCCTATTCTTATATTTTGAGAAAGATACACAGATCAAGTGGGGGAGGGACAGAAAGAGAAGGAGACAGAATCCCAAGCAGGCTCCTCGCTGTCAGTGTAGAGCCTGATGCGGGGCCTGAACTCACAAACTGTGAGATCATGACCTGAGCTGAGACCAAGAGTCAGGTGAACTCAACCAACTGAGCCACGTGGGCGCCCCTACTATATGGTCTTTTATTCATTCATTCACAGCAATGTTCAAGGCAGTATGGTGGGGGATATAAATAGGAAAAAAATGAGCCCTATTCTCAAGAATCTTACAATTTACTGTGTTTGTGGGAGGGAGGGTGGAAATGTATATAAATAAATACGGTACACGGCAGAGTGGAGCAATTGCTATACACACACACACAGACACACACACATACACCCTAGCATTGTGCCTCACACATCACATGTTTTGTAAGTGTAAAATGATTGATAGGATAAATAAACTTGCTGTAAAGATGCATAGAAGAAATGATTCATTCTGATGACTGTCCAGGGCTTTCAGGACAGAAAAGCTTTATAGAGGAAGTAACATTTATGTAGAAATTCCAAAGAGTGAGTGCTATTTTGTAGATCAAGAGGAGGAGGGCAGTGTAGGTTGAGGAGCCAGCCTGAGCAGGGCTGGGAGGTGGGACAGCATGCTGTGTGCCGGGCACATGTCACTGGTCCAGTGAGGAAGGGGATACTGTGGGACACCTGGAATTCAGGCACTCGATTATGGGTCTTCAACGTCACCGTGCTTAAAAGTCTGGATTTTTTAATTTTTATGGTGGGGAGGATGAGAAAGGAGTGGCGGTGAGGATGTGAGGAGCGACTTGATGCTGTTAGGTTTGTTGCTTGTAGTCTGCATGCTCCCAGGAAGTACAGAAGCCCCACGGGGTGAGGCTTCTTGTCTGCTTTGCTCACTCACACATCCCAAGGGCCTAACCCGGTGCCTCGCATACTGTGGATGCTCAGGAGATGCTTGTTGAACAGGATCCTCCTGGAGCTTTAGGGCTTTGTTTCTGGAAATGGTATGAAATTAAGGAAATGGGAAGGATTTCAGGCAGGAGTTCAAAGTAGAAAGTTTTTCCATAAGCTCGAGAGGATACCGGTGAGGCTGAAGTTGAGAGTCACTAAGAAAGGAAAACTGGACGTGGGGGCTGAGGTTCAGACGCATCCTCTGTATGTTGAAAAATCAGTGACCGGCCAGGACTGCTATGAACCGAACCAAGGCCCAGACCTCTGCGGGTAGGTCTTGCCTTTTGGTGAGGGAGGGGGTGTCAGGCTGGGGCGAGGCTGAGAAGAGGGAGATAATGGCTTCGTTTTTGGAAAGTTTGAGTGTGAGGTGCCCTCGGGAAGTTCATGTGGACACTGGCTTAAAAGGGACACTTGGGCTGTAGAGCTCACTGTGGGGCTGGCGGACTGGAGTGAAAGGTGTGGGAGTCATTGGGATCTAGGTGAAGTGCAGGGAGTGATGGCCGGAGTTTCATGTGGAGGGAGCTGAAGGATGGGAGACAGAATCCAAGGGAAGCTGCATTTACTGGGCAGCAAAGTCGAAAGCTTTAGAATTGGTGGAGAAGTCAGGATGAAAATTAGGAAAGCAAAGAGTCAAAGGAGTCACAAGAGTGTTTTCTGGCTGAGGATGGGAGCAAAGAACTCAGTTTGGTCAAAAACCAAGCAGGGTGAAGCCCGTTGGATTGGATAGCCAAGAGTACTTGTAATTAAAACAAAAGAAAGTACTAGAAATTTCAGTGGAATGGTGGAAGCAGAAAACACCACAGGGCATTAAAATGTTGGATGAGAAAATGGAGCACAAATGTAGACAGCTTTTTAAAGAAGTCTGGCAGTGAAGGAAAAGAAAGAAGGGGGTTTAGTTCCAGGGGAAATCAGTTGCTGAAAGACATTGTATTTTTTATGAAGGGAAGTATGTTTGTGAGGCAGCGAGAAGGAAGCTGTTAGGTAAAGATTTAGCAATCAACTCTTGGTTTTTCTGTAATACAGGAAACGGATTGTGATTCTGAGAAAAGCGAAGACGTGCTTTCATCTACATGTAAAATAATACATCTGAGCACAGTTTTAATGGAATAATGTCAAACACGATGCATGAAGATGATGTTTAGTCTTACTAATAACGATCATTTTGGCAGTCTCCGATTTTTTTTCTACAGAGAGACAGCCGCTTTATGTAAACACTGGGAGGTCGAAGAGATAGTGACGTCACCATGTCTGCCTGTCCCACCATGGCCTGGGGATGTCTGTGTAGTCCAAAAAGCTGACAGTCAGGTCCGATGGAGTGAGAACCTGCTAGGCCTAGAAAATGTTGGGAATCCTAGAGGCTGAGGTACTTTGGAAGGTTAGTGGATCTTTCGCCTTGTCCTCTAGGTGATTCTCATGAACTAAAATATCCTGCCCAGTGTTTATGTGCCTGCAGCCTACTGCGGCAGTGGCATCAGTTCATATGGAAAAGGATCTCATAGAATTTCATGTGCTTGTTCTTCCTGGGGTTGGGCTCTTTAGAGAGTAGACTTGGCATAGAAACAAATGGGAAACTTTTTTTTTTCTTAACCAAATAATACAGCCGAATAGAAGCAAGTAATTTTTTTTTATCCCTCTCTTGAAAGTTGAAGCTCTTGTCCTGAGTCATCAGAATGCTGGGATAAAATTACTGTTAAAGAAACACGAAGTTGACCCAAATGTGAGCAGAGGATTCTGTACATTTCAAGGCCCTCCTCAGTGCCGAATCTAGAGTCCACACTGAGAAATAGAAGCTGACAAAATCCCCAGTGGTAGGAAAGTGGATGAATAAACATGGTGTGTCTTTAAATTCATCATGGACCTCAATTTACCCCATTCAAAAGCATGGCGGAAACCCGGTAACATGTTCAAGGGAAAACCCGGGATACAAAGCTCTATGTAGGGTGATACAAATGTTAAAAAATTAAATGTTGCACATAAAGATACATTTGCATCAAAAAAGACCTGTGAGATTATTTTACCCCGGAAATAATAATGGTTGTCATCTTTGGTGATGGGATTATGTGTGATTATTATTTTCTTTGCTACAGTTGTAGGCACTTGCCAAGTTTTATGTAATGAGTCTACTTTATTTTTATAATCATAAAAGTTATTTGAGCCTAGACTTAAATATCACAAAAGCGTAACTGCACATGTGCTTCCTCGTATATGTCTTTCCGTTTAATTTTCATCTGAATGGGGTCTGGGTTTGGGAGGCCTAATTTAATAACTCCTGTGGGCTCGTGTTTACAACTGAACCTCAGTATGAATCAGAACAGGTTCTGTTTAGACTCTGGACTAGAGCAAATTAGAACTGACCTGTTTACCAGAAGTTTCCTCATGGGTGTAAAGGGTGGGCACCAAGATCGAGGAGATGGTGGTGCTACTCGTGGTCTTTTGGACACGGAAGGGCTGCCATAACTCCTGCCTTCCTGCTCCTCTCCCCCACTTCTCCTCCTGATTGTCGCTTTCATCCCCTTCCTTCTCTACCCTTCTCCTTATTTCTCCCTCTTCTGCCCTCCTCCTCCTCCTTTCCCCCTTCCTTTTCCTACTGCTCACCCTTCTTGTCTTCTGCCCTTCTTACTCCTCCCCTGCCTCCTCCTCCCGCTTACCTTCTCCTGCTCTCTCTACTCCTCTTCCTTTTCATCATCACTGCTTCCCTAACGGTCAGGTGCTCCATTTCCGTGCTTGAACCACATGCACTGGTGGGTTGAAGAGCTGGCTCAGGAAAAGTTTACGGGCGTTATTGATACAAGGCACCAGGAACCAGAAGAAAGGCAAAAGTGAGCATTTTGACTTTGGCCACTTAAATGTGGCTGTTTTAAAAATGGGTTAAGAACCCAGGAATGTTTGTGGTGACGGACCTGTTGTGTATGTTGACTCTGGGGGTGGATACACGAGCCTGCGCATGCATAAAATTGCATAAGATAAAGACATGCCTACATACACACAAATGAGCATAAGTGAAACAAGAATTCTGAATAAGATTCATGATTGTGTCAGGGTCAGTATCCTGGCTGTGATATTGGATATCGTGCTATATAGTTTTGCAAAGTGTTACCGCTGGGGTATCTGTGTAAAGAACATATGCTAGCTCTCTGTATTATTATTTTTTTTACAACTGCATGTGAATCTTTATCTCAAAATAAACATTTAATTAAAAAATGAAAAGCATGGGTGAGCCATTTATGTCATGAAGATCCGTGGCCCATTGTAGCTCAGGATTCTGCTCTGATGGTAAACACAAAAGATGTTGAGCATGTACTGATTAAAAAATTATGTATTAGGCACTTTAACTAGGCACTTGGTATGCATTATTCCTTTTCAGCCCATCAACCTTATGATAGGTATTGCTGTCCTCATGTGATGTATAAGGAAACTGAGGCTCAACTAAGTTAAAGGGACTTGCCCACACTCACCCAACTAGGAATTGCAAAGTAAGGAACGAACTCAGGTAGTGTGACTCCAGAGTCTGCACACTTAGTCACTCAGCGACACTCCCTCTGTGTTCTCAAGGAGCATGTTGGTCGTGAGTGGTATTTAACTCAGAGGGGTAAGGGTGTCTTGTCTCCTCCCAGCTGTCATTTCTTTGCATCGATCCTTTAGGACCTGTTCCCCTGTGGCTTTATCTAAATTCCTACTGCACTTATTTATATGACCAGTTTTACTATCTCTAGTTTACTAGGTCAATTTTACTATCAGTCAGGTTTATGCACTGCTATGTAGGTATGTGTTTTTAAATTGAACTGTTTCTCTGAGATTTCTGTGGGAAACCCCTTACTCCCTTCCTCCCCACCCTCCCACCCCCGANTGGGTGGGGTTTGTCTAGGTCACCTGTTGGTGCAAGGCATGTGATCGAATACGGATGACTCCTGTAGCCAGAACTGGGAGAAGGTGGCAAGGTTGGGAGGGCCTGGAGGCTGATGTCAGGGCGGAGCCCAGCTTCTGGGACCAGGGCCGTGGTTAAGCCCCTGTAGGTGAGAGCAAAGAAGTGAATTTAAACCAAGTTAGGAGCACTGGAAGGGAAGAGACAGGAAAAGTAGAGACCCAAACAAGGCTAACCCTGGGGCCGGCACATCCAAAGGAAACGAGGGGAAGGAGAGGCAGAGGACAGATCGAAGGTCAAGAGGATGACACCACTGAGGAGTCTTTTTACCCAGCTGGAATTGCCACATATGCTTCCCGCAAGGAACGGGCAGCTCCGGGAGTGGGCAGCAGCAGGCTTCACCCAGCTGTCCCTGGCTCTGAGTTGCTGTTAGACTCTAATCTCTAGCCCTCGAATGAGGGCTTAAATCTGCGTAACATTACCTTTGTTTCCCATGCTTTTCCTGGTAACTTCCCATAACTGACTTTCCACCCCAATATCCTCTTTTGTCTTTAGCGAAAGATGGTTTTCAAGATGATGGCTTCGGTCATTTCAGGAATTATTCATTTTTCCTGGGTGTCCCATGTGTACGGTTGGTATACATTTTATTAAATTTTGTTTGCTTTTCTCCTGTTAATCTGTCTTGTGTCAATTTGACTCTTCTTTCAGTTACAAGATCTTGAAGGGTAGAGGAAAATTTTTCCTCCCCAATGGTGCTACAATGTATTTCCTCTTCCTTTGATCTGAAAGATTCCGTACACAAAAGCCACTGTCAGCTGCAAGAAGGTGGTAATAAGTATTTTTTTTTCCTGCTGAAATAAAGCAATTACTACAGACTGCAAACACCTAAGTGACCCCCGTGGTAACCAGAGCAATTTGCTGTTACATTGGCTTCCACTGAAATAGCAAAACATTCTATGGATGTCAGCCTTGACTCCAGATTGCAGGCATGGGGGAGGGTCACTTACCCTTCAGCTCTGTAAGGAGAGCTGAACCCTTGGAGGGAGACAGAGGGCCGGGAGTTGGGGTTGGGGGAGTGAAATGCAAAGCAGAGCAGTGGAACATGGCAAAAGGTTGCAAAACAACTTTGTGCCAAACACCTCCAAGTTCCTCCCCTGGCCAAATGCTGTCACCCCTAGGGATGTGGGCCTGTGGGAAGCATCGTGACCATTTGAGAACTGTGGCAGCCTCCAAGATCATAGGAGACATGCCAGAATTCTCCTTCCCAAGTGGGGACTGCTTACTACTGCTGTAGAATCCTTCCTTTGCCAAGCAGAGATCCAGATGTTTGCAGAACTGAGCCAAGGGCTCCGGGTAATATGCACATGGTAACCTAACCCCCCACTCGCTACCCGGGTCCCAGTCTCTTAACACGCCCTTACTCCCTAGCTTAGCAGCTGTAGCAAATTACCATCCCATCATGTAGAGCAATCTCCGAATATTGTAGAGAGCAGAGCCTCCACTGAAGCCATCTAGCAGAAGGGTACCATGCTTAGGCACACGCTTGCGGGGTTTGCTGTATAAATACTTAGATCATTCTCCTCTGAACAGTGGTCTTCAAACCAGCAGCTGTCAGCAGCACCTGGGAGCTTGTTAGAAATGCAGAATATAAGGCTCTACCCCAGACCCCGTGAACCAGACATGTATTTTAACAAGATCCCAGGTGATTCAGGTGCACGTTGAAGTCTGAGAGGTACTGCCTTAGATGTTTTCAGTGCTGCTTCTCACAAAGGCATAACTGTGGAGCAGCTTTGTCCTGGAATTAGCCTTAGATCCATACTTTAGCTCCATTACCTAATGATGTTGATCAAGAAACTGTTGGGGCACCTGGTTGGCTCAGTCTGTTAAGTGGGATTCTCGATTTCGGCTCAGGTCATGATTTCACAGTTCATGAGATCAAGCCCCACATTGGGCTCTGTGCCGACAGTGCGGAGCCTGCCTGAGATTCTCTCTCCTCTCTCTCTGCCCCTCCCCCCATATAAATAAATAAACATTTAAAAAAGATACTGAACTTCTCTGAGACTCAGCTTCTCCTGTGTAATATCACAGGAGATGGTTGTGGCAGCTCAGTGAGTTAATGTGTATCAAGTGCCTGACAATGAGAATGGATTAACCAGCACTCTCCCTGCTGCCTTGTCTTCTTCTTAAAGGGACTTTAAAGAAAACATCTTACCCCCTGTCCCTAAAAGGTGAGCTTTTATAGAAACGGGTGTTCTCAAGTGTTCTAAGATGGTTACAAAGAATTTCACTTTGCCTGATCGATCTTACTTCTCTTAAACTCAGCCAAGCTTTCATAGCAATCTTTTTCTAAATCATGTCTACTTCATAATTAAAGGCAGACATTGGCTTATTTCCTGGTCTGTTGAGCCTGTATTAGAACCAGGAATCCGCTACCTTTCACATTTCCTTTTCTCTGAAGTGGACTGCGGTGTAACTGCTCAGGCTTTGGGCTTCAGCAGTCTTGGGTCCAGACTCTAGCCCTGCCGTTTATCGCAATGTGACCTAGGGAAGCTGTCACATCCTGTGAACCTTTGTTTGTTTATGTAGAAAATGGAGCTGATGAGTCTGTGTCTTGTAGGATCATTGTGAAGAGTAAGGGAAAAGTCATATGATAGCACATAGTAGGTGTCCCATAGACACCCATTTCCTTCTCTTTTGTATCTAGAAATAATTCCAAGCATTTTGGGGGATGATTAAACTAACATTTATCTAGAACATCAGTGGAAAAGGGAGGTTTGAATGTCTGGGACACCTGCATCATTTTTTATCCTTTTACCCACTGGCCACTTTAACATCAGAGCTAATGTTATGTCAGACACCACAGTCCAAATGGTATAGCGATGCATTGGTCTTATGACTCGTTTTAATAAATTAACTTTGAAATGTTACCTATTTTTACACTTAGAAACTCATCCTAACTCAGTCCTCATTTGATCTTTCTAACTTATTCAAAAGGTCTCTTTGTAAGTCATCTTTCCTCTATGAGCTTTGTGATGGCCTTTGGCCAAAAGCTATAAAATTCTGACCTTGTAACATCTCTACTAATCACTTTCGCACATACATGGTTCATCTGTACCCACCAACGCTGAGTTCTCAAAATACTGTATTTCAGTGAGGAAGAATTGAATATTAATGTGTTTCATAGGTAGATAAATAAGGTAGGGAAAGATGGAGAAGGGAGGGCAAATAAGTGATGGGTAATAAGTAGTTTAAGAGGAAAATATTCAGAGGTGTAATTAAAGATGAAAGATGCCTTCAGCTGAGCTTTTCAAGGAAGTGGAAAAGTCAGTGAGTCTGAGAAACTTGGCTGGGCTATCTATTCTAGTAGACTAGAAATTGAAAGATGAAAGCTCTTGTACCCAAAGCAGTGAAACAGTGGAGAGAATCATATAACATTATGAAAGGAAGGACCCATAAGGGATCTTCCAGTCTTTCTTCTTTATCTTGAGACATGTTCCCACTTAGTTCCAGACAGATGAGAACCCTTTTTTTGCTTTTAAACAATGCTAGGAAAAGATATTCCATGGTCCCTCAATCGCATTCAACATCTAACAATTTTGAATGTTTGTAACAATTTCCAGTCACAGAGAGCTTGTCCTGAAATCTAACTTCCACCTCCTGTTTCTTGCTTAACAATGATTTTTATAGATCATGTATTGCCAAAGGCTGGGGTTTTTTAAATGCTATCCTAGGGCATTTGCACATCTGATGCAGTAAAGTTGCCAGTCTCTTGGGATTGTGTGTGGGGGGGGGGGGGCAGGGTTTTTTTTTTTTTAAAACCACTTTTAAAGCTTTGTAANGTTACAACCACTTTTAAAGCTCTGTAAGGCGTATTGCAAGCATTTAAGAGTTTGTCATAAATGTAACATCAGTGATTTTATACACACCTTCCTAGTATTTATTTTCCTCTACTATTTCTTGAACAAATGACTTTCTTAGATTTACGACTCATTTTCTGCAAGCTTCAAGTAGATAGTTTTAAATGTACCATACCATATTTGAAAAATCAATATTCATAATTTAATGAATTCCAATTTTATCTATTCTCAGTCTTAGTTTTTACCAAACTGATGAGGCCTGACTTTCTCCATCTATTCCAGAAGTTCTTCAGAATCAAATAACCACATGCTCTGTTGAATTTCCTTCTATCTTTTCTGCGTGTCATTCTGTCTGATTTTCTAGCTCATCCTCCCCTACCTCAACACAAAATTGGAGTTCTTCAGGACTGAGCCTGTGCCTTTTGCTGTGTGCTCTGCTTTTATCTCCATCGGTGATCTTATTCATTCTCTTGATTTCCGTTGCAGCTTCAATGTCTACAACTAGTAAGGCTATACCTCCAGCCCAGATGGTTTCCTGAGCTCAAGAGCTGTATGTATTATCTGTATACTGAAAATGAACATGTGTATATCTCCCAGGTGCTGAAAGGTCACATGACCCAAACTGGATCTGCATTTCCCCCTTTACCTCCCATGCCTCTTCCTTCTGCTTCCCCAACCACAATAAATGACACCACCCATTACTCACAATAGCCCAGGGTCCATCAGTAGATGAATGGAGAAACAAAATGTGCTATCTGCATCCAACAGAATGGTATTCCTCTTTAAAAAGGGAAGGAAATTCGATACAACATGGATGAACCCTGAGAACATTATGCTAAGTAAAATAAGCCAGACACACAAGGACAAATGCCGTGTGATTCCACTTAGTGTGTGGCACCTAGAATAGTCTGACCATAAAGGCAGAAGGTAAAGTGGTGGCTGGCAAGGGTTAAGGGGAAGAGGGGAACAGGTATGGGGAGTTACTATTTTATGGGTACAGAGGTACGGTTGGGGAGGATGAAAAAGGTTCTGGAGATGGACAGTGTTGATGATCACGCACCATTGTGAATGTACTTAATGCCATTGAACTGTCCACTTCAAAAAAGTTATGATGGTAAATTTCATGGTGTGTATCTTAGCACGATTTTTAAAACACAAAGAAAGTAAGGGAACATGTGAAAAGACACCACAGAGACCAGTCAGCCAAGTCCAGAATGTGGAACATATTTTAGGTTTACGCTGTAGGCCACGTTTCTCTTGCGGAGGAAGAGGAAGGGACTGCTACAGACAGGAGGCCTAAGAGACAGAAATTAACTAATTAATTTTAAAAATGAGTAAATAGGAGTGCCTAGATGGCTCAATCAGTTGAGTGTCCGACTCTTGGTTTCAGCTCAGGTCACGATCTCGGTTTTGTGAGTTCGGGCCCCGCATTGGGCTTCGTGCTGACAGCACGGTGTCTGTGTGGGATTCTCTCTCTCCCTCTCTCTTTCTGCCTCTCTCCAACTCTGTCTCTGTCTTCCTTGCGAAATAAATAAACTTTAAAAAAATGAGTAAATAACACCACCCTCCACCTAGGCTCTTAAGTCAGGAGCCTGGAGGTCATGCTCCACTCCTCTTGCCCCATGTATCCACCCCTGTGTGTTTGCACATGCACTCTGCTCCCAGAAAATCCCCTGCTTCTGACTCAGAAGCAAAAAGCCCCAGAAGAGTTGGATAAGGGAGACATTTTATGTTTTAAAGTTGCAAGGAAGACTTACAAAAAAGGTGGGCCTGGAAGGAATGGCCTGGAAAGCTGGGTGGTGATGCAGAGTTTCTTGAGAAGTGGTGGTTGGAGATAAGATTCTAGATAGAGGGACAGCATGAGGATGTGGTGGAAAGAGGCTTGGTGAATGAGTGGCGATGATGGATGCAGGAGGATGGGTGGACAGGGGCAGCTGCCGGGAAGGCTTGTTATGTGACCAGTCTGCTGGTACCAACTTCTGGTAGAAGTGGGCCTGATAGAGTGGCACATGCCATATTCCACTCGGAGTCACATCCTGTTTTGAAGATAGGCTAATGCATGTACACACTTGGCATTCGGTGATACAAGGAGGTCAGATAGAAATGTGGTCAGACCTAATTCTGGAAGCTTCTGGAAAAGAGGGGTCATGCTTTACAAAGGAATGCANGTCCTGTTTTGAAGATAGGCTAATGCATGTACACACTTGGCATTCTGTGATACAAGGAGGTCAGATAGAAATGTGGAGACCTAATTCTGGAAGCTTCTGGAAAAGAGGGGTCATGCTTTACAAAGGAATGCAGAGTCTGAGTGGNAGACAAACTGCCAGCTGCCCCTAATTAGCTAGGTGAGGTCGTGGGAGGGTCCACCTTTCTGCCGATGGCCTGCCATCTGCTACTTCATTATTTCTTGGCTTTGCCACTGGTTCCCAGGGTTCAGGGGTCCCCTGTACTTCCTTAGCCTCAACATTTCTGCCTTTATGGGATCGAGGGCTGCTCTTCTTCCTGGGCCTGTGAGAGAATGATGCCGGCAAATGGCTATGTATTATCTTCTGGGAATGGTGTCTTAGAAATCCTGTTATCTGCCTCACGTTGCTGCTGTTGATTTGAACACCATGCAGCATGGTGCTTACCTGAGCCAAACACGCTATGTTTTTGGTGATTGGATCAGTGTGTTGCAGGACATGAGGAGGCTGTAATCCTTGGAGCTTCCTTTTAACAGGACAAGATATCACAGACTAAAATGTGAGGGTATATTAGCATCTCCCTGGCCCCACTGTTCAAAGGAATTTCAGCAGAACTCGTAAACAGCAGTTCTAAAATAAGTGCCCACCTCATCAGTGGCTGAGGCTCTACAAATAGGGGAGCGGGGAGGGGCTTTTTCCTCTGAATTTTGTTTCAGACAGGAAGCTACTATATCAGCAAGCAGAATTTCGAAAGCCAGGACCTAGGGAAGGCACAAGGTGGGATACAATGGAGGTTCACTTTGGGATGACTGTGGATGCCACTGGGTATTGTGTCCATGGGCTGAGACAGTAGCGGGGCCAGCGGAGTAAAAAATATGGCAGGTTAAGGTAGAGAAATGTAAAGGATGAATTATGTCTTAATTGGGAACATCAACAACACTTAAGAAAACAATTTTGACCTAAATGAAATAAAAATACTGCATGGTAACAATACAGCTACACATGGGGCTCCTGGGTGGCTTAGTTGGTTAAGCACCCAACTCTTGATTTTTGGCTCAGGTCATGATTTCATGGTTTGTGGGATCGAGCCCCNCTAGGTCAGGCGTGCCAGTCTTCACCTTAGCTAGGAACCCTTTACCAGAACCTCCCAGTGGATAGTGCACTTGGGAACAGTCAGCTCCAAACACAGATTCTGATTCAGGATGGCTGGGGAAGGGACGGAGAGCCGTCCTTTCTAGTAGGTTCCCAGGTGACGCCCACGCAGCTGGTGTACCGGCCAGGCACTTTGGAAGAGCAAGGCACTGCACAATTTGAAAATGATCTCCAGACAAACTGCCAGCTGCCCCTAATTAGCTAGGTGAGGCCGTGGGAGGGTCCACCTTTCTGCCGATGGCCTGCCATCTGCTACTTCATTATTTCTTGGCTTTGCCACTGGTTCCCAGGGTTCAGGGGTCCCCTGTACTTCCTTAGCCTCAACATTTCTGCCTTTATGGGATCGAGGGCTGCTCTTCTTCCTGGGCCTGTGAGAGAATGATGCCGGCAAATGGCTATGTATTATCTTCTGGGAATGGTGTCTTAGAAATCCTGTTATCTGCCTCACGTTGCTGCTGTTGATTTGAACACCATGCAGCATGGTGCTTACCTGAGCCAAACACGCTATGTTTTTGGTGATTGGATCAGTGTGTTGCAGGACATGAGGAGGCTGTAATCCTTGGAGCTTCCTTTTAACAGGACAAGATATCACAGACTAAAATGTGAGGGTATATTAGCATCTCCCTGGCCCCACTGTTCAAAGGAATTTCAGCAGAACTCGTAAACAGCAGTTCTAAAATAAGTGCCCACCTCATCAGTGGCTGAGGCTCTACAAATAGGGGAGCGGGGAGGGGCTTTTTCCTCTGAATTTTGTTTCAGACAGGAAGCTACTATATCAGCAAGCAGAATTTCGAAAGCCAGGACCTAGGGAAGGCACAAGGTGGGATACAATGGAGGTTCACTTTGGGATGACTGTGGATGCCACTGGGTATTGTGTCCATGGGCTGAGACAGTAGCGGGGCCAGCGGAGTAAAAAATATGGCAGGTTAAGGTAGAGAAATGTAAAGGATGAATTATGTCTTAATTGGGAACATCAACAACACTTAAGAAAACAATTTTGACCTAAATGAAATAAAAATACTGCATGGTAACAATACAGCTACACATGGGGCTCCTGGGTGGCTTAGTTGGTTAAGCACCCAACTCTTGATTTTTGGCTCAGGTCATGATTTCATGGTTTGTGGGATCGAGCCCCACATTGGGCTTTATGCTGACAGCTGGGAGCCTGCTTGAGATTCTTTCCCTTCCTCTCTCTCTGCCCCTCCTCCCCAACTCGTGTGTGTGTGTGTGTGTGTGTGTGTGTGTGTGTGTGTGTGTGCGCGCGCGCGCGCGCGCGCGCGCACGCGCGCACCTACATCCTCTCTCTCGGTCTTGTTTTCGCTTTCAATAAACAAACAAACAAACCAATATGGCTACACATTTTCTTTCAGATCATCTTGCCAACTCTGAAGAGTAGCCTGATTAAGGGCCCAGACTCTAAATTTCCTGGATTTAAATCTGGTGTGCACCAGTTCCTGGAAATGTGGCATTATGAAGCTTTTAACCTCCCTGTGCTGCGTGTTCTTTTCACAGTGAAATGGACATGAAAATAGCAACAATCTCATAGGGTTGTCTTGAAAAATAAAGGACTTGATAAATGAAAATTGCTGAGAACAATGCCGGCAGAGACTGATTTCTCAATCAATGCTGGCAATAATTATTATTATCATGTAATCAAGTTCAAGTTCCTGCCTAAATGGGAGTTCTTTCCATGAAGCCATGTTGTCTCTTCCAGCTTGGTGAAAACGCAGTGTATAGTGGGATGAGCGAGTTAGTCATGGTGGAGGAGAAGTCTTAATCGTGTTGAGATACCCACGAGACATTTTCCCTTTTTGGATAAAGCACAATAAGCCTCTATCTAGAAAGGAATATGGGGGGAAATGATCTGAGATCGTGAAGCCCGGTGGTCATGATTCTTTACTGATTCGTAGGAGCTAAGGTGAAGGAAATCGTGCTTGCAGCAGTCTGTCACAGCTCTCAGTTTTTGGCACCATTTTTGGGAAGGGGGAGTAATAAGGAACGAAACTCTCTTAAGGAAGCGTTTAGCCCTTGAATTCGTAAGGAATTTCAGGTGAGTTCTGTGAGACTCAAAATGTAATTACTACCAAGTACCCAGTATAGCATCGAGTATTGGCTAAGTCCCATCCAAGCATATTATTTAATCCCCTCTCTCTCTTTGGTGGAAGCTAAGTACCATCACATAATCCCCCATCAGTGAGGAAGTGATGGGCCTAGAATTCCCAAGTGACCTCCTATTCAAGGGCACACGGCAAGTCAGGGAGAGAGCCATGGCTTGACTCCAGAGCCATGGGTCCCCATTCTTCCTGTCAGCTCTGTGAGCCAGGCAAAGTAGTCGAAGGGGGATGCCCAGATGGGGAAAACGGAAACTCATTTCAAAATGACACTTGACGACAGATAGCGGTGATCAAGAAGGGGTAAAGATAAGGCCCAGAAGAGTGCTGTTTCACGGTTGTGAAGCTGAGGAGATGTGGGCATCATCCCATCTCCGTCTTTCCATCTGACAGATGAAGAAGGAAGGGTCTAGACCTCACGGTCGCTTGCAGCTCCTGTCGGCGTGGAGACAGGACCGCCTTCCTGGACTAACCATTCATTCTCCGCTCTCACTTTCTTCACAAAAGACAGTTGCTTTAGCTGCGAATGAATGGCTGTGAGGATAAGCGTCTGTGGCATTCTTTCAGTAGGAACTAGTTAGACTGGGAAAATCACACTTTTTAATTATTGAAATCATTTATTGATGCTGAGACGCTTCGGTTTGGTGAACATATGTGGGGAATATTAATGGATATTATATGTTACTACAACTCCCCCTTATTGACTTCTGCGTCACAACATAAACAGGCGTAGCCCAATAAAACATGACTTTGTCTTAATGGCATTATGAATAAATTATTAGGCGCTCTTTTTTTTTCCTTCTGCAGTAATTTTACTACTTTTTTTTTTTAAGCAAACCTTCCATAGGACTGTAATTAAAAGTAAAGGAATGTGCAGCAGTTTTTAGCCATAATCCCCAGGAGATTAATAAAGAACTGTCAAAGCCTGGACAAAAGTAAATGCTCTGTGTGCTGAGGGGGTCCTTGAGAATGGCGTTTAAGGGGGCCCTGACCTCTGGTGGCACATGTGTCATGCCAGCTGTGGCTGAGGTTTTGTGCTGCTGAGAACTTGTCCAGAATGGCTTGTTGGATGCCAGTGGGCATTGCCAAGGCCAGGGAGTGTATCGTCCACATCTTGCATGAGCCTGGCCCAGGGTAGGCCCTCTCTGAATGCTTGTTGGATGAGTTACTGTGCTCCAGGCCGTGCCCTTTACCTCCAGAGCCATCCTGTGGTTTGCATTTCTTACTGAGGTGGCTTAGGGATCTGCTCAGAGCTCGTATACGCTGTGAATAACTGCGATCAGACTCAGGAGGTCCCCGTTTAATGAGCAAGGGCTCTTGTGTCAGCCAGACCTATATTTTAGTGATGGCTTCACCATCTTAGGCAAGTTACGTTGTCACTTTGACCCTCATTTCTTAAAAAATGACAGTACCCACTTTTCGGGGGCTGGTGTGAGGGCTCTGTGATAAACATGTAAAACGACCTAACTCAGGACCTGGGAGGTGTTATTAGTCACTCTGCTTGCCACCAGATGGAAGGAAGCCTTAGAAGAGAGTCCCCTGATCATGAGCTGGCTATTAAGTTCGATTTATCTATTGTTTTGCTGTTTTTGCGTGACCATGGAGGATCTGCCGCCCTGTCTCTATAGCTCAGTGCATCCTCTTCTCTGTTCACACCATCATTCAGTCGTAGTTCCTAGTCTCTGTGGCTGTTCTCTCCCGACCCCCCTTCCAGTGCCCAGTCCTGCTGATTCTGCTGGAGAGAGTGCAGAGAACCAATGGGCCAGCTTGTGATTTTGTAGGAAAAGGGCAGGGCTTAACCGTAGAACTCTAGCCTAGTTCTAGTAGAAATCTAGCAGATTTCACTCTGATTTTTTTTTCCTGGCTTTTTGATCCATGCAGTCCCCAAATATAATTTCACATCATCTGTTTGCCTTAGCGTCTCATTATGAATTAGGAAGTTGCTCTCAAACCTTTGCTGGGAGCTGAGAACACGTGCATCTGTGTAGGACCGACACCAGGCTGCATTGCCCAAGGCTCCCAGCACTGATGGTCATGAGACTCTTGGCACTTACATGGTGCTGCTTTCTGCACACATTAGCTCGGTCTTTTAATACCTTCAAGGGCTGGTAGGAACTGTTATGATCCTTTTGCAGTGCGGGGAAACTTAGGCGTGAGGGTCAGATGCTTCTAGGTCATTGCAGCAGTCGTGGTGGTCAGGAAATAGTTTTCCCGGGCGGCCAGTGTGAGTCTGATATCCTGAAACAGGTATTGGGTTTCCCCAAAGGCTTTTGGGTTGACATTGTTGGGATTTTCATCTTTGGGCATTGGCCAGTTCTGCAGCACTAGGAACGATTCCTTCTGGAGTCTAAGAGAAGTTAGATGCAAAAAACATGGACATTCATTCTTTTGAGACCTGCCTTTTGGGAGGTGTCTCACAGAGCGCCCCTTGGATACCATCGTGTATGTAAGAATATTAGGCTGGATTGAGAAAGTGGTCAGACCGGTGATGACAGCTGTTATAATCTTGTACCCTCACTATCCCAGCTTTTTTTTCAGGAAGAAGAGTGGTTGTGTTTTCCCTTGCACTTGGAATAAACCATGATATTAGGAAAGAATTGACACAGTTGAAAAGAACCTTTTTGGTTCTTTCCTTTAGGGAATGCATACATTTTGACAAAGGGCCATTGACCTCTGTGGAAGCTAGGTGATATAGAAGGAGCCTGATGAGTCAGTGGTTCCACATCTGAATCTTTCTTCCCTCATTTAGTAGCAATACAACTAGCATAAGCTTCGTCCCCTCTGACTTTGTTTCCTCCTCTGTAAAATGAGTGCCAGTAGTACCTCGCTTTGAAAGCTGTTGTGAAGATTACATAAACGCTTAACACTGCGTTGACTCGTGTTAGGTACTTCACAGTTTATCCCCACCTTCCTTTCTTTATTATAGCCAGAGGACAGACCTCTGTGCTCCCTCAACAGACCTTACAGATGGAGCACAGAGGACAAATGTCCAATTAGTCCATATCCCCAACTGATGTGTGTTCCCCAAAGGTACCTGACTTCTCTTTGTAATTAGTGGGACACATTTCAGGTACCACAGACTGCCAGCAATCAACTCGAAATGACAGGTGTGAACTCACTCATTATCCTAATAGGTCCATTTTTAGTATATGAAAACTGAGACCCGGTCTTGCCTTGGGGCAGAAAGAAGTGAGTACCTTGGTTGCTGCATAAGAATGTGACATTTCTACATTTGTGTTCCTCATTTGCAGGCTGGTGACCAGTTTCATAAGCAGTGATGAAGGAAGAGTGGGGCAAGGGAGGAAAGGCTGCCTGTGGAGACAGTCTCTCCTTATCTTATTGACAGAACATCTCTTCTACTAATTTGTCATTCTTGCCTTATCATGTTTTCATTGGAAAAGTTTTAGGACTTCAGATTTTTTTTTAATGACGTATAAGCAGATAGGTTAGTGCATTTGAACAAAGATAGCAACCTGTATACCCCAGACCCTGATCAAGACACAAAATAGTATCCCCCTGCCCCCCGCAAAACAATCCCCCTTGTTCCCTTCCATTCACCCCACCACACTTGGGGAAATCCCAACTTGATTGGCAATAGCATACGTTAATCTAATCACATTCAAGTTTTATATACAAGATCATACAGTGCAGACTTTTTGCATACGTGGTTCCTTTGGTCCTACATGATTTTTGGGTGAAAGTTTTCTTCATGTTATTAGAGTAGCGATGGTCCACTCATTATCACTGCAAAATAGTATTCTGTTGGGTGAATCTATCACAATGTATTTGTCCATCCTACTATTGATGGCCATTTGGGTAGTTTCCCCAGTTCGGGATAATTTAAATAATAGGGCTGCTGTGCATGTCTTCTGATTGATGTATAAATGTGTTTTAGGTATATGTCTATGAGTGAAATTTCTGGCTTATAGTGGATGCTGGTGCTTAGCTTTCATAGCTGTTGACAGTCCTCCAAAGCTAGATCTTTGGTTTTTAAAAGACAAGTTCATATTTTTGAAACGATGGGGAAAGGACCCCCAAACCAGGCTCAACTTGGTAATCAGCTGATCTTATGCTCAGAAATGGAATCATCTTTCTCAAGTTGTAGATTAGGTGCTGCTCACAAGTGGAGTTTCAGCACCCAGGTTCTGTTACAGTAGTTAGTAGTTAGCTGTCTTTACCCTATGGTAATGGTTTCCTCTCATCCTGAACTCTGGTAGGCAAAACATTTTCTATGGAGGTACAAGCCTTTCTCTGGATGTGGAAACCTCAGCTTGTTCATTTTTATGGTACAATAAAAGCCCACTTTTTAAAATTGGCCAGCAGGGGATTAGGGTGTCAGTAGAAAAATTCTGTGTGTATGCAGTTTCTAAGCTGTCCTTACCCTCCTTGTTCTGTGCTGGAAATGTATTACTAGGAGCTGTCAGGTGCCTTAAATGTTTTAATGAATGATATTTAGTTGCCTATGGCTTTTTTTTTTAGCCAAGTACATAGAGGTTTTTTTTTTTTTAAGTGCAAAGAGAGATAGAAAATAAGATGTTCTGCTTCAACAAAAGCGTTACCAAATGCCAGCTAACTGACCTCATTTCCCTATTTCCAGCACAGTGAAGTTTCATTATTGTCATCATCTGCATTAACTAACTTTGTTATCTGTCCATAAAGGACTAAGGGATTTATAGTCAAGTGCGGTGAAATGAAACATGTGTTGGGATTGGAATCAGGTGCCTGGGAACAAGTCTGTCTGACATTTACTAGTTGCGGGCGTTTTTTTGGGATTAATCCCTTTGCTTCTTCTTCACCTTACTTCCACGATTGTAAAAAGGAGGGTTTAGATTCCATGTTATATAAGAATCTTTCCAGCTTTATCAAAGCTACAGTTTGAATTTCAAGCAATTTGGATACATTGATCAAATACATGTAACTAAATTTTCCTTTTAAGGAAGTAGATGGCTTAAAAAAAAATCTTCATAGTTTAAGAAGATAAATACCTACACCTCAGTGAGATCAGGGATCTTTCTAACAGACTTTTTAAGATGAGAATGCTTCTCCTGAGTGTATTAAGGCCAATAATGAGGACCCTCCCACCTCCTAGTGGTACTTTCCAGACTTGAGATTGCTTTTTATTTAGCAAAGGGGGAAGTGGAGCAGAGAAGGGGAAAATCCAAGAGGCAGCCATATTGGCCAAACCTTGAATTGTCCCAATCTCAAATCCCTTCTTAGCTTTTATTTTTAATAATATTTATGAAATGTTCAATATTGATGTTAATATGTATTTATTAAATATTAAAATTTATTTCAGAGAATATCCATCAAGGACCAACTACATGTTAGGGAGTTAGAATTTCAAGATTGGTTCACAGAAACCCACATAGACAATGAAAGCTGCCCAGCCAGTGAAAGTCTCTTGTGTCTAAAAAACACAACCGATATGGTATTTTATGTGATGTTCCTTTTTAAAATAAAAAGAAATGGAAGATAGTATATGTTCATTGGAGGAAACTTCAGACCTGATTTTTTTTAATAGTCTGTACCGATCATAAAATAGAAGCTTGGACTTTAAAGAAAGATTATGTGTTGATTTATTCTTTTATACCTGCCTGTTTTCCCTGGAATATAATTATATTGAGAAGCTGGAAAGAATGATGTTTTTGGAGGAAAAAGAGAATACATAAAAATCAGCTTTGGAGTTTCTTCAGCATAATACTTCACATTTAATTTTTAATTATAGCCATACAAGAGATTATATCCAGTGTGTTTAGAATTGATATTGCTTAATGGGAATATATATTCTTCGCTAGTAGTATATGTATTATTCATAGAAAAAATGGTCTTTCATGAAAGGGCAGCTGGTCCTTTAAGATACAGGAACCTCCTAAGTTGGAGTAGCTACCAACAGTGGTTTTGATTTGCTGCCCGAAGTGCACTTACAGGCTCATTTCACATTAATAGAATGTGATCTGGGTTCCTTCATGACCCCTGAGAACCTAAATTATAGCCTGGGTCATTTAAGAGATCAGGGATGAGTAGACCATATTCACTTCTTTATCCTGGGGCTGATGGAGAGAGAGAATGGAGATCAGTTTATCACAAGAGATTATAAAAAATGATTTTTAGAAACCACTCCTCCTCTGTGTCCTTAATCGCCACCCCCCGGCACCTAATGCCGTGTAAGGAAAAGTCCCATTATTACTGTACAGAGAGAGATTGAGGCAGAGCAGAGTGACTGATCCAGGTGGTCCAGAGCAGAGATAATGATAATCAAGAATAGATACCGTGTGGGGTTTGCTCGGTATCGGGCACTGTTGTTTTTTTAATTTCATCTTTATGACAGACTTTCGATACAGGCATTTTTATAGCCAGTCTCAGATGAGGCAGTTGAGGCTTGGATTTAGTAAGGAGTTGTAAAAAGACATCCAGCTGGCAAAAGATGGCGCTAGGCTGTGAAGCAGGTTCTAACCCCAAAGACTGTGTTTGTGAGTATTGCACTTATCAGGCTGAACCTATATGGAGAGATTTCTATGTGAAATAAGATAAAGGTATTTGGCAGTTGGTGGAAAAATAATAACGGGACTTTTCTCTGAAAATACTGCAGCATTTTCCCAGTGTAGCACGGCGATCACTGGAAAAATGATAGTGATGAGTAAAAATGATGGGAGTTTTGTTAAGACTGGGGAGAACTGAGGATACCATTTAAGATCTCTGTATGAGTGGTTCAAAACTGGATTTCCTCTTGAAAGTTAGCTGTATTGGACCTGAGGCGTTCACACAGACTTTGGTTGTCTGAGATTCCTACCTCTGAATGACCTCCGAGTTTCCTCTGAGAGCTAATATCCAAAGTGAGAGGGGGTCATAGACTGGCACAAATTCCTGCTGCGATCTTGTTAAAGGGCTGATCTGTAAGTAGCAACAGGAGTAAGAGCAGTCATCTTCTTTCTCAAGATAGTTGTGCCGATCCAGAATCCTTTGTGGTTCCATGTGAGTTAGGATTGTTTTTCTCTTTCCTCCAAATGTGCTATTGGGATTCTCACAGGAAATTCATTGAATCTGTAGTAGGTAGTGTGAACGTTTAATAATATTAAGTCTTTCGGGGCGCCTGGGTGGCTTAGTCGGTTAAGCGTCCGACTTTCGCTCAGGGCATGATCTCGGGGTTCGTGGGTTCGAGCCCCGCGTTGGGCTCTGTGCTGACTGCCAGCTCAGAGCCTGGAGCCTGTTTCGGTCTGTGACTCCCTCTCTCTCTGACCCTCCCCTGCTCACGCTGTCTCTCTCTCTCTCCTAGAAATAAATAAAACATTTAAAAATAATAATAATATTAAGTCTTTCAGTCTGCACAGGGGACGTGTTTCCATTTTAACTCCAAAACGTATTACAAAGCTATGATACATCAAAGCCATGGTAACCAAAACAGTATGGTATGATCAGACACACAGACCAATGGAACCAAATGGAGCTCAGAAATAGACTCAAGCAGGGGCGACTGGGTGGCTCAGTGGGTTGAGTGTCTGACTCTTTTTTTAACTTTTTAATGTTTTATTTATTTCTGAGAGAGAGAAAGAGAGAGAGAGAGACAGCGTGAACAAGGGAGGGTCAGAGAGAGAGGGAGACACAGAATCCGAAGCAGCCTCCAGGCTCTGAGCTAGCTGTCAGCACAGAATCCGACGTGGGGCTCAAACCCATGAACCGTGAGGTCATGACCTGAGCCGAAGTCGGACACTTAACCGCCTGAGCCACCCAGGTGCCCCCTTTTTAAAAATTGTTTTAATGTTTTATTTATTTCTGAGAGAGAGAGAGAGACAGTGTGAGCAGGGGAGGGTCAGAGAGAGAGAGAGAGAGCATCTGACTCTTGATACTGGCTCAGGTCATGATCCCAGAGTCGTGGGATCAAGCCCCATGTCGGACTCCACAATCAGCATGGAGTCTGCTTGAGATTCTCTCTCTCTCTCTCTCTCTCTCTCTCTCTCTCCCCCTCTCCCCCTCTCCCCTGCTTGCATGTGCGCGCGCTCTCTCTCTCTCTCTCTCAAATAAAATAAAGAAAGAAAGAAGCTCAAGCATACATGGTCAAATGATCTTTGACAGCTGTCAAGACAACACAATGGGGAAGAGTTTCCTCAAGAAATGGTGTTGGGAAAGAATGAATTTGGATCCTTATCTTATAGCACACACAAAAATCAACTCAAAATGGGTTAAAGACTTAAATGTAAGACCTGAAACCATAAAACTTGTGGAAGAAAACACAGGGGAAATATTTTATAACATTGGTCCTGGCAATTATTTCTTGGATATGACATAAAGAGCACAGGCCACAAAATGAAAAATAGGTAAGTAGGACTACATCAGACTGAAAAGCTTTTGCATATAGTAAAGGAAGCAATCAGCAACGAAAAGACAAACTACAGAATGGGAAAGAAATACTTGTAAGCCATCTGATAAAGGAACAATATCCAAAATATACGAGACTCTAGTAACTCAATAGTAGAAAGCAAATAACTTGTTTTTAAAAATGAGCTTAGGA
This sequence comes from Crocuta crocuta, assembly GCF_008692635.1. NCBI lineage: Eukaryota > Metazoa > Chordata > Mammalia > Carnivora > Hyaenidae > Crocuta > Crocuta crocuta. Next base: position 14,785,554 of record NW_027529934.1, read on the forward strand.
GCACCTGGGTGGGCTCAGTCACAGTTCATGAATTTGAGCCCTGCATCAGTCTCTGCACTGACAACTCAGAGCCTGGAGTCTGCTTTGGATTCTGTGTGTCTTTCTCTCTCTGCCCCTACCCTGCTTGTGCTCTGTCTCTCTGTCTGTCTGTCTCTCTTTGTCTCTCAAAGAATAAACGACCATTTAAAACAAAGGTTTTTAAATGAGCTTAGGACTTGAATAGACATTTCTCCAAAGAAGACATACAAATAAATGGCCATCAGGCATATGAAAGATGCTCGATATAACTAATCATCAGGGAAGTGCAAATTACAATGAGATATAACCTCATAACTGTTAGTATGGACATTTTAAAAAATAAATAACCAGTGTTGGCAAGGCTATGGAGCAGTTAGAACCTTTGTACATTGTTGGTGGGGAAGTAAAAATGCATGTAGCCACTGTGGAAACATGAAGTTTTCTCGAAAATTTAAAAGTAGAACTACTGTATGGTCCCCCAGTCCCACTTCTGGGTTCCCCCCTCAAAAACAAACTACAAAACAGGATCTCAAAGAGATATTTGCATTTCTGTGTTCATTGTGGCATTGTTAACAATAGCCAAGATATGGGAATAATCTAAATATTAACTGACAAATGAATGGGTAAAGAAAAAAAATATATGTATATATATCATTCAGCCTTAAAAAAGAAGAAAATCCAGTCAAATGCTACAACAAGTATGAACCTCGAGGACATTATGTTAAATGACATAAATCACCACAGAAAGACAAATAGTGCACGATTCTATTTATATGATGTATCCAAAGTAAAACTCCTTGAAGCAGAAAATAGAATGATGGTTTCCAGGGGCCTGGGCGGGATAGGGAGGGGGAGGAAATGGGAAGTTGCTGTTCGAAGAGTACAGAGTTTCAGTCACACAAGATGAAAACATTCTCGAGCTTTGCTGTGCAACCATGTGTGTTTAGTTAAGGATACTATACTCTCTTTTTTAAAATTTTTTAATATTCATTTAATTTTTAGAGAGAGAGAGAGCAGGAGTGGGAGAAGGGCATAGAGAGAAGGAGACACAAAATCTGAAGCAGGCTCCAGGCTCTGAGCTGTCAGCACAGAGCCAGATGCAGGGCTCGAACTCAACGAACCGCAAGATCATGACCTGAGCCAAAGTCGGCCGCTTAACCGACTGAGCCACCCAGGTGCCCCTATACTGTACTCTTAAATATTTGTCAGGAGGGTAGATTTCACATCATGTATTCTTTTACCACACACACACACACACACACACACACACACACACACAGGCACACATTGAAAATAAAAGTACACATCAAGGATGTGAGAAAGAAGAAAAGAAAGTGAGGCAATGGGCTTGAGATTATGATGTACCGTTGAGCTGGCGAAGTCTAGGGCAACGAACTGGAGGAAGAGGGGCACTTGGATTATACTCAGGAAACAATCACGTGCACAGGCAGCCTCTCTTCATGGACATTTATGGTGCATCATGTCATCTCCCGAGAGGCAGGGTATACACTGGCTAAGGGCATGAAGTTTGGTATCAGACAGACCTGGGTTTGAGTCTTGGCTCCTCTGATTATGAATTGAAAATTTTTCTTTTTTAAAAAATTTTATTTATTTTTTTATTTTACACTGGAAAGGGGCTGAGGGAAGGAGAGAGAGAGAGGAGAGAGAGAGAGAGAGAGAGAGAGAGAGAGGGAATCTTAAGTAGGCTCCATGTTCAGTGTGGAGCCCGACATGGGGATTGATCCCACAAACCTGAGATCACAGCCTCAGCTGAAATCAAGAGTTGGACGCTCAACCAAGTGAGCCACCCAGGTGCACCTTTAATTAAAAAAACTTTTTTTAATGCTTTTTATTTATTTCTGAGAGAGAGAGAGACAGCACGAGCAGGGGAGGATCAGAGAGAGAGGGAGATATAGAATCCGAAACAGGCTCCAGGCTCTGAGCTGGCAGTCAGCACAGAGCCTGAAGCAGGGCTTGAACCCATGAATCACAAGATCATGACCTGAGCCGAAGTCGGATGCTCAATCGACTGAGCCACCCAGGCTCCCCATGTCCCTTTAATTTTAATTTTTATTCCAGTTGAGTTAACGTACAGTGTTGTATTTGAATTGAAAAAATTTTTAACTTCTCTGAGCCTTGCTGTTCTCTGTACGGCGGAGATCACTGTCTATCTATCTCAATTGAGAAGATTAAACGCGATCATTTGTGTAGCAATTGCAAGTGAAAATGGTGATGGCTGTTTATTAATGCAGAGGCAGCACTGGTACACGAGGCTGGAGTGATTGGATGACAGGAGTTGCTTGAAAGTTCCTGAAATTTCAGGCAAGGATATTTCTACAAGGCAGACTCTCCTGGGAGCCAATGTCAGTACCAGTATTTTTCTGTAGATCTACACTCCAAACATAAACCCCAGTATATAAATTTTTAATTGAATTTAGAGACCTAACAATCACATGTACAAAACTCACAGCTGAAAAGTCAGCCATCACATGCTATTAAGAAAAAAACTGCACTTTGAAGAAGCAAAACTCTGTTAGTCATTTGTCTACAGGAAACGAATGAAATCTTTCAATCTTCTCTCTTGATTTTTCCTTCAGCTTCTGATGAGATCTGCCCCTGTGTCATTTTGCGGCCACCCAGGTCCTGTTCAGAGGCAGGAAGAACGGATCTGGCGGGTGTGTGCAGAGGCATCTTTTACTTGTTTTCCATTGTTGTTTCCTGGACTTGCTCTCCCCCAGAGGTCAAATGTGACCACTCGAGTATTAGCTCGCCAGATGGAAGTTCTCCTTTTTCTCTTGAGCAGCCGAATGATAGGATTGTGGTGGCCCTAGGATTTTGCAGTTCTTCTAAATTGGTAACCATGGTTTTAGGGGGATAAGTCATAGAAGGTTTTGGTCTTAAATTACCAAGCGGCAACCTCCTGTGCCAGGAATGGTCAAAGTCATTGTTCTTTTGGGGATCCTAAGGCGATGGGTATCACATACGATATCCTGTGCTGAGGGTTCAAATAAATGTTCTTTAAGCATCAGCAAGGCATGTGTTAAGGTCTTCCACATGAGCTTTCCAGACACGACAGGAAGAGAAGGCAGAACACTGGTCCAACAAAGTCGATTCATACGTGGCTGAAATTTGAGAGTGGGTTCTGATCATATTTTTTACCCAGTCATTCATTCATGGTAACACAGATTGATTCAGAGCTTTACCGTGTGTCAGACCCTGTTCTAGACACTGGGGACACAACAGAGACCACAGGAGACCAGGCTCTGCCTTCACGGAGCTTATACTCTAGTGTCATGCCACGGGGCTCTTCAGTTCCACTTCGCTCCGCATTTCCATAACCAGCTTCTGTAACGTTCAAAGGCACATTTGTCCTGCAAAGCCAATGTCACAAAGACAGCGTGGCACTGGCAGAAGGATAGGCATATAGACATGGAATAGAATTGAGAGTCCAGAAATAAACCCTTATATTTAGAGATAATTCATTTTTGACAAGTGTCCCAAGACAGTCCAGTGGTGGAAAATGGGTCTGAGGTGGTGCAAAACACCGTATCCCTTGTGTTAAAAACCGAAATCCAACGTTATAAATGTAAAGATCTAATTATTAAATGACTCGTGAATTGAACAGCATTGCATCCAGAATGTGGAGCTGCAGAAAAGGAAAGGCTTTTTAGAGGCGGAGAGAGAGTGGGGAAAAAAGGAAATTGTTAGCCAGGAATGCATTGTTTTAGGAAAGGTCAACCTCCTAAGGGGACCAGAAGGGGTCTATCAGCAGATGACTTCATAGTGCTGACCAGAAGATTCCACCTCTGCTGATTAAAAGTTACATTCCTGGGGCTGGGGTTGGGGTAGTTGAACGAGTTAAGTGTTGGTTTGTTGGGGTGGGGCAACATAAAGGGAATCCATTTGGGGCCTGAGGTTTCCTTTACAGCACATGCAAGAGAATGAAGTTGGACCCTTCCCTCCTACCATATACAAAAATTAACTAAAGTGGATCTAACATCTCAATGTAAGGGCTAAAACTATAAAACCTTAGATGAAAACGTAGATATAAGTCTTTGTGATCTTAGATTAGGCAATGGGTCTTAAGTAAACATGAGAGCAAAGGCACAAGCAACAAAGGGAAAAATAGATACATTGGGTTTCATCAGAATTTGAAACTTCCATGTTTCAAAGAATACCGTCAGGAAAGTGAAAACATAACCCACATAATAATAGTAAATATTTAGAAATCATAGATCTGATAAAGGATTTGCATCCACAATATATTTAAAAAGATCTTATAATTCAGCCCAATAAAAAAGATGATCCAACTAAATATTAGGAAAGATTTAAGTAGACATTTCTCCTAAGAAGAGAGACAAATGGCCAATAAGACCATGAAAAGATGCTCAACATCATTAGTCATTAGGTAGCTACCAATAAAAATCACAATAAAATACCATTTCATAGCCACTAGAATGGCTATAATCAGAAAGACAAAGAAGACTATATGCTAACAAGGATGTAGGGAAATTGGAACCCTCCTACATTGCTGGCGGGAATGTAAAATGGTTCAGCTGATGTGAAAAGCAACTTGGCATTTCTTCAAAAAATTAAGCATACAATTTCTACATGACCCAGACATTCCACTTTGAGGTATATACTCAAGAGAATTGAAAACATTGCTCTGTGCAAAAACTTACTTATGAATGTTTATAGCAGCATGATTCATAATATTCAAAAAATGGAAACATTTAAGTGTACATCAATTGGTGAATGAATAAACAAAATGTGCTCTATCCATACAATATGCTATTATTTGGCCATAAAATGAATGAGGTACTGCTGTGTGCTACAACATGTATGAATCTTAAAAACATTATATATGCTAAGTGAAGGAAAGCAGACAGGAAAGGCCACATACTGTGTGGGTCCATTCCTACAGGCTGTCCAGAATAGACAAATCCATAGAGACAGAAAGTAAATTAGTAGTTGCCAGAGGAGGGGAGGAGCAGGGATGGAGACAGCAAATGGGTATAGTTCGTTTTTGGCATGATAAAAATTTTCTGGAATTAGATAGTAGTGATGGTTGCACAACTTTGTGAGTATATTAAAAATCACTGCTTGTACAATTTAAAAGAGTGAATTAGTACTTGAGTCATCTATCAATAAAAAAGACATGCTTATCATAATTATAGGTTATATGAAACTAGCAAAGGGAATATTTGCATTGGGCAAAGGCAACAATGTCAGCACTCAGACAAACCTTGACAGATTGGACAGCTGGGCTGATTCTGACAAGGTGAAATTTAGTAGAAATAAACAGAGAATCCGAAAACTGCATTCAAGAAAAACAACTAATAACAACCCTATAAAAATAATTCCAGGCTGTAGTTCGCAGGGAGCCTGATGTGAGTCAACAGAATGTCACATTCCCAAAAGGTTAATGTAACATTTGCAGCATTAATAAGAGTATCATTACTCCAGTGAGGAATTAACATTATTTTTTTTTTTTTTTTTGAGACCCAGTCAAATGGCGCCTAGACTTTTGACGTCAGTTCTGGTTGCTGTGTTTCAGGAAGCATCTAGCTCAGTGGGTGAATCTAGAGCAAATACACACTGTATTTGGCTTTCACACAGTCTGTTTTCTCTCTTGAAGATATTTCGGTAAGAAAGGCCTCCACCCTCACTGCCAGCCCTATCCCTCCTTCGTTGCCTTTAGGCAGGGCCAGGCTGACCCATGTATGCTACCCCCCTTTGTGTTACTAATGTTTGAGTTTAGACCCCTTCTCTACCCAAGCTCAAAAACAAAGACAAGTAAAAACAATGGCAGAGGGGTCCTAAGATATGTTAAAAGGATAAGGAACAATTGAACGAATTAGTTATGTTTGATCAGAAAAAGACTGTGGGAGTGGACCTCAAATATTTGAAGGTCTTTCATGCAGATGTGGGAAGAAACGATACAGCCAGGGATGAATGACTTAAGACTTCAGAGGAGATGCTTTGATTCAATGTAGAGAACGTTTCAAATGAGCTCCCTGTGGCTGGGCGGTTTCTATTCAAAGGTGGAGTGTAGGTTGAGTTTCATTGACATGAGCCAATGACCGTTTAGGTGGAATTTATACTCAGATGTGTATACAATGTAGACGAGCTTGGTAATGTCTTCGAGTTTTGCGATTTCATCACGATGCTAACTGTCTGCCCAGCACCCCATGCCAGTTTATCTATGAGACTCTTCAGCAGGGACTGGAAACAGATGACTGGTGTATGGATCCTGTCCTTGCGGAAGCTCGCAGCCTGAAAAGAAGAATACCAGCGCCTTGGAGTTATTTTGAGGATTAAGTGACATCATTCTTGTAAAGTAATGTCTTTGCCTCACGTTTAGTGTGTAGTCCATTAATGCTAGTGAACTTTCAAATTAGGAAGACAAGAAAGTTAAGTGAATATACTAAGTGTGATATATGTGTATAGCACACAAACAGTGTGCTGTTGTGTGGGCTACCGATTGTTGGGACTGTGAAGTCGCTCCATCTAGGACATTGTCACATGCTAATGGTTGACTTCTACGATAAAAATGAAAACGGTCACTTTAGCTGTGTATAAGTCATAAGCCTGGGGCCTTTGTGTTGTGATGCACTGGGTAGTGGTAAGATTGAGGGGTGTGCTATGTGTATGTTTTTTTACAAGCATGTATATTTATGCTCACATAGGCAAGGCTAAAATAATATATGAGCAGCTAATCGTTTTGGTGTCAGAAGTGAAGAGGATGCCCTATTTGGTTTTTTGTTTTTTTTTTTCTTTTTTGTCTTTCCCTGACTGACCAATTTTGCTTAGCATAATACACTCTAGTTTCACCCACGTTGTTGCAAATGAGGATGCCCTATTTGTATTAAACAAAGTAAAAGCTTCACTCAACCACTAGCTGATTAACACCCTAGGAAAGGTGACCATTTTCAGTGACATCTAATTTTTATTTTAGTGTCTGATTTCAAGCCCTTTGTTGAGTGAGGGTCAATTTTGATGGGATATTGTAGGGTGTGGAAGAATCCCTGAGGGCCCAGTGTGTGGACCTACTGGGAGAGGGCCAGAGGGTGAGTGAGAGTAACAGCAGAGCAAGCCTTTCTGCCTGTGTTACTGAGGAGTAGTGAGTGGGTGGGGGAGAGGTTGGTGTAAGTGTGTAGGTACGTATCCTGAGGGCATCAGATTAGATTCCATTGTTTTATGAACAAGACCCTGAGACTTGACGAGTACTCATATTGGTTGGTGTTGTTTGTCTCAGACATTTTCAGGGTATGGTGCCTCTCTCTCTCTTTCATTATTTCTCCATCTCCTTCCCATCATAGCTGTGGATCAAAGATGAACACATTTACCAAAAGATAACAAATGGTTTTAATTTTTCCTCCATAAGAACTTTTGTTATTGGAAAGGTCACATCTGGTCGCATTTAGAAACAATCTAGAATCTCTCATGGGACCTTCAAGGACCAGTGGTGGTATGAGTTTTCCACTGAGCAGGAGGGCTTTTGGCACCAGACAAATCAGAGGTGGGGGAGCTCCCTGCCTCTAAATTGATGAGATTAGGGCATGGGCTCCTGGGTCACCTCTTCTGATTTTCAGGAAAGGGGCTGGTTGTGGCTAGTTACATAAACCAAGAAAATCACCAACCTATACTCCTTCCTTGCTCACTACCCGTGTGTCTGCCCATCGCCCTTCCCACGAAGGGCAGGTGAGTGTGGTAGCAGAAAAGGGAGAAGAAACAAGTGGAGTAGTTCTGACTCTGGGTCAGGTGAAGTGGTTCCTAGCGAATATTCATTACTGGTTTTTTTTCCTAATTTTTTTAACTGTTTATTTATTTTTGAGAGAGAAAGAGAGAGAGAAAGTGTGGGAGGGGCAGAGAGAAAAAGGGAGACAGAATCCACAGCAGGCTCCAGGCTCTGAGCTGTGAGCACAGAGCCCAACACGGGGCTCGAACCCACGAACCTGTGAGATCATGACCTGAGCTGAAGTTGGACGCTTAACCGACTGTGCCATCTAACACCTCACCTGTTCTATTTTAAAATAGAAATGTTTAAAATAATTTTTCAACTAGTATAATATCAATAGAGTATAGGATTTTTAAAAAAATTGAAATCGCATCTTTTGGTTTGTTGATAGCTCTGAAAAACATGGTTTTTTCCCTTGTGACTGTCCTGCCTACCTTCTGGATTTTACCGATGGCCACGCTGGCCACAGTTAGCAAGGTAGCCAGGCAGGCACATGGTGAATGTTGCAGCTGTAGAGGCCTCTCTATGTCTTTGGCTTACTGGCCTGATTCTCAGGCCCAACGGAGCTGCCTCCATATCCCCCCCTTGTGAAACGGGGAACACCTAGAAAGCATGGCCAGACACTTCATGAATATCATTCGTCTCCGGCACTGGAACTCTGTCTGTCTGCTCGTGGTGGCTGCCAGGCAAGCAGGCAGGTGTCTCCATGTGCAGCAGTAGGAAGCCTTCCATTCTCCTGAGGTACTTCAGTAGATTTCCAGTCCAATTCTGTCACATCTGGGGGGTTCAGATACATTTTCAGCATCTAAGCCTCCAGGCTTGTACTAAACTGCAACTCTGAGGCACATGAGCTTAGTTCCCCATCACTATTACAGGAGTTGAAGATAGAAAAAGATTAGGTGATAATAATACCTTGCAGGTATACAACTTCTTTAAGCCAAAGCTCTTTGCAAGGAGCTGGGCGAACCCCAGGACCAAGAGCCCGGCCCAGCAGGTGCTGAAATACAGCCAGGCCCTGAATGAAGCCACCTCGGGGGGGTCAGCGAGCCACCCTCCGAGAGACCTTAACTCAAGACTCCACTTGGTGAGGTGAAAATGAAGCCTGCATCTAACAGCAGCAGCAGGAATGCTTTTCTGAGGCGAAATGTAATTACCAGTGGAGCTGGCCTGGCAAGTGGGGATTAGCACTCCCCAGCTCCTACAGGCACCTTGGGCTCCCTGAATGGCTTCAGCAAGATTTGGGGTTTTATGCCTCCACCTGAAAGTTGGCTCTGTGTGAAACATGGTTAAGGACTAGCAGACGACAGGGACATTGATTCATCGCAACCAGGGGACGGGATTTACTAGTATTTCTTGCGAAACTTAGGCAGCCCGAAGGTGGAGGGACGATTGGAGGAGATACACAGAGTACGAAGGTTGCAAAAGCGGCCATGGTCACCTGCAAATAATAAATAATGTCCGGGCTCCTGCTGAACGTGCAGAATCCCACCCCTGGCTTGCTGAGCGCGCGGTTGAGGATGGCTGACTCTTCATGGTCAGCATCGTGGGGCCCGGGTTCTGTCTTGGATCCTGAGAACATCACAGAAAGAATGCTCTCCTCTTTTAGGTGAGGCTAAAGGTTTCGGAGGCTGGAAGTCCGGGTTTTCTGTTTGCCCCGGTCAGGAAATGGGATGACTCTATGCAAGTCACTGTCCATCTTCATGCCCGATTCTTCATCTGTGGCTTGGAGAGGCTGCACCAGATCAGGATCTTTACAAATTACGTTTCAAAGCGTTTCATTAACATGCATCTGCATCTGCTGCCAACAGGAGGGAGGACGGAGAGGAGCGCGGGAGGAGGACGGGGATGATGGAGGCTCTGGGCCCATTATCCCTGCTGGGATGAGAGCATTCTTCTTTTATCTTTGTTGACAGAGTAAGCATCTCCTTAAGGTTTCTTTTGAAGAAAGAGTTTTGCTGTTAAAAAAAAAAAACAACTTTGATAATAGATGCTATTTTCTGGTTCCCTCTAGCCTGTAATAGTCTATGCCCTGCAAATAGCTTTGGCAGTTTTACAAACAAAACACCAGAGTATGCATATTAGTTACCCTCCAAGACACTCAACAATCCATGGTATCAAAATAAAAACTATTATTTTCTTTTCATTAAAAGCTATCCATTGATCCTAGAAAAATTAGAAGAAACACAAAAAAATAAAGAAGAAATTTAGATTCTTTTTAACGTTTATTCATTTTTTGAGAGACAGAACATGAGCTGGGAAGGGACAGAGAGAGGGAGACACAGAATCTGAAACAGCCTCCAGGCTCTGTGCTGTCAGCACAGAGCCCAACTCAGGGCTCGAACCTGTAAACCACGGGATTATGACCTGAGCTGAAGTCAGTCGCTTAACCAACTGAGCCACCCAGATGCCCCAACAAGAAATTTAAAATTTTAATCCTACTCCCCAGAGATGAACTGTAAGCATGAGTTGCATCTTTTGCCAATTTTCTATTCATCTGGTGTTTCTTTGTAGAAAATTGAGTTCCTATTTTTTTAAAAAGTTAAGACAATTATTTGACCTTATGTTATAAGTGGCTTGCCATGTCATTAAATGTTCTTTGAAACATATGATGGTTCAAGGCATTTAGTGTTAATATTCCATCCTAGGTCCATACCACCATTTATCCATCCCTTCTTCAAGTGCTGAGCATCTAGATGGATCCCAGTGTCTGCAAGTTCAATTCCAAGGGGGAACATTTATGGAACGATTCTTTTTCTACCACATGTATACAGTACCTTTAAGGTTTCCTTGTTGATGTTGTTGTTTGGTTTATTTGTTTAGTGTCAGGGCTATGGCTGTTTTTTCCCTTCTTGAAAATTTGTGTGTGTGTCTAAAACTAGTTGACCTAAGAAAGCTGAATGGGAAGAAAAGAATTGCTTGAATGGACACAAGAGGCTACAGAGAAGGTATGACTAGAGATATGGGGGAAGGAAGAACACTAGGGGAAGGTGGGTGCTGGCCAAGTGGGTGGGGAGGGTTTCTCTGCTATCCTAAAAGACAAGGGCATCTGACAGCCCCAGTTAACAGACAGGAGTCCTTGTATCCCACCATCATCATTGAGTTTGGGATGATATTCCCTGTCAGAGGAACACAAAATTGACCATGTAGCTTCAAGAAGTATCACATGAATAATAAAACAATCTGGTTACTGACTTTGACCTTGCCACTAACTAACCCCATGAACTTGTGGCAAAACTCTCATTTTGTTGAATAATGAAGGGGTCCCACTAAGTCAGTCATTTCCCCTGAAGGACACCAGCCCTCCTGGGAGTTGTTGAGGGACAGAATGGTGTCTGTGTGGTACCTGCAGTGTTTGTTAGGGGCTGGGGAGAAACTCTGCCCTTGCTATTGAATGGAAGCTCAGATTTATCCAGTGCCTTCTCTGCACCAAGCGTTGTGTGAACCAGGCTCTTAATCTCAGCCACCTCTCATGACAGTCCTGGGAGGCAGTGATGTGGCAAGTGTGCTTTAGTGGCTTCGCTGCATTTTACTGGTGAGGGATCTGAGGCTCAGATCAGTTCAGTAGCCTGTCCAGGGCCATATGCTCATAAGTGGCAAAGTGGGATTTACACTCATACTTCCTGGCTTCAAAAACCATGATCTTGGCACTGGGCCATATGGCCCCAGTCAAACATATCTTTGAAGAAAAAGAGAAAAAAATTATTATAGAACACATAAAATTGGTAAACAGGAAGCAAGATGAACAAGGTTCCCTGTCAGAAAACATTAAAAAAAAAAAAAAAAAGAAGAAGATGCCTTATAAATCTGGGACTATTTCATCTCTACGTTCTACTCTAGCATATACAGCCAAATGTTCTTCCTTTGTAGTTTTTACGGGTCAAGGAGTATGAGAAAGGGATGATTAGTCCAATCATCCAATCATTTTGTCTTATAGAGAAAAAACTAGGGTTCAGAACAAGGTAACTGACTTGTTCAGTATCATTTAGATGATTAACCTGAGGTAGGAACCAAAATCATCTGTGATCAAATGGACAAGTATTAGCAACACATAACACAATGTCTAGCACAGGTTAGTACCAGTCCGGGGCATATCTTATGTTTATCCTCTGTGATTCCGTCCCTCTCTGGTCTTCATTCCTTCAGCATTCACTTGCTGGGCCCAAGCCATGTTTTCAAGAAGCTCTTGGTCCAGTTAGAATTTTGTAATATCTTACACCAGTGCTCTTCTGCCCATGCTCTATATCATTTAGTAGAGTGGGTTTAGCGGTAAATGGAAGAATAAGTAGAGAAACTCAATTCATAAGCTCAGTGTTTTGAAGGGTTGGGCAATGAATGAGAGTAAAAAAAGGCCCTGAGAGAAATCAAAACCAAGATCAATTTTTTTTGGAAGATATGGAGGTGAGAATGACTGTGAGCATTATTTTAGACCAAAGAGGAAGAAGAGATACTGGAAAGACAGAGTGAAGGTACAAGAGACAAAATAGTAGAGCCAGTCTTGAGAGCTAGCGAGTGATGGAGAGGATGAAGAGCCCAAGTGGCGGGGTTGAACTTTGGGAAGAAAAGAAGCTGTCCCTCTAAGATGGATAGGATATTTAAGGAAAAGAGAAGATACGGAAAATCAGTGATAGGCAAGAGAGTTAACAGAGCTCAGTTTTCCTATGGGTAGATTGGGATGGGGGTAGTAGGTTCGAGTTATGAAAACAGGAATTAGTCTCAGAAGGTACCCATGCTGGAGGTTTCCATTTGGGGAGGGACATATCCTTTTGTCACCTCTGCAATTGGGAAGTTAGTTACACTAACCCTGGGCACTCACCCAGGAGCCTCTGCCTTCAGTGGGAGGCAGGTAGGGCCTGGGATTGTGGCAAAGCACTACTAGATGGTTCTCCTGTCTTTGGTCTGTGCAGTCATTTGCCTTTCTTTCCTCCTGAGTGGAAATCATGACCCTGCCAACCATTCACCCCCTGATGGTTTCTGAAGTATGACTGTGAGAACTTACTTCCCACCCGTGATGGGGAATGAGAACAGCGCGGAGCTTTGCAGTCAGAGGCATCCAAAGGGCAGTGGTCACATTTTTGCAGTTATTATAAGGAGGCTTCAGAGTAGTTACTTCCTGTCTCCACAGATGACTAAGCTAAAAGGAGCAGGCTTAAATGACAGCAAGGGAGAATTTACTCTGATAAAAGATACATATGCTGTGGTTGAGGATTTAAAGGAGGCTGTAGAGCATCTGTCCCTGGAGACCTCCAGGCCCTTATTTGTCTGGACACCTGCGCTGCCCCAGAACTTCCAAGGGGGGTTGGTCCAGGTGGTATTAAGACTCCCTTACAGAGCGACATTTAATTTATAATCCTGGTATTCGGACCCCAGGTGCTTATGGCTGGAAGTGGTCCACTCGGGAGACTGTGTTGACAATTGAGGATTTGGGGAAGAGGTTACACAGACACACACACATGCACACGCACACACAGGGCATTGGAGGGGGTAGTTAGGAGAACTCTTCCATTGCTTCCCTGGTACGCAATGGGCCTCTGCAAGAGGCAAGTCTTTTATTCCAGGGCCAGAAACCTAATCCTTAATCCCAGTTTTGTATAGGGAAAGCCTCACTTACTGCATCTTTCATTTCTGGCCTTTATACTTGGAATTCCTCATTTCCAGTACCTAAAAACAATTTTTATTGTGAACAAGGAGAGATGGCATTTTTTTCCTCCTCAATGACACCTGACCCGATTTGGCACAGAGCAAAGGATGATGCCTTTGTACCTGCAAATTTCCTATGAGAATCATAGAAAATCCTGCAGTCTGTTATCTCCTGTTAATGGGTGGGGCCAGAAAGAGGGCAGGCGATCACTAGGGTTGGATTCATACATGATGAGCGATACATTTTATACTCTGTCCAGACAACCAAAACCATATGGCTCTGGACTCCCATGATAGGGAAAATATACTGATCTGTGGCCAATTGTTGTCATCAGGTCACTAAACCTATTTCTTCAGATACAAAATGAGACTATCTTGCCTCTCGGTGCAAATGTAATAAAATCTAGTAATGCAGCCATGAAAATAAGCACTGGCCCATAACCTAAGGGCTTAAGAAGTCAAGGCTAATGAGAAATGGGCGGTATACAAAAAATAGATTGAATTTCCTCCTCTTTATCTTGGATTTAAGAGGAATTTGGGTGTCTTTTCCACATAGTGTCTACATGTAGCCCATGCAGATGTGATGTAGAAAAGTGGGAAATAGAGGAAGAGTGGGTAAAATCATAAATGGGGATATGGCCAATGAGAATTTTATGGGACTAATAATTCTTAAATCTACTAGTAAGTAATGAGGTACCAGTACCTTAGGCACAATTCGTAGTGGTGGAGCTCCCTTCAGCAGCAGGAGAGAGAGTATTGAGGGAAGCCAGGAGTATTTAATGTGGGGTGCTGGTGTTATTTTCTGGTGTGTATCAAAAACACCTCCCCCGAACAACGGGAGTGGGAGGGAAATCCATTCTGTTGTGGCATCTTTGAAGGCATGAGGAGGGCCATGTCCTGGCACGGAGACCTGCCCTGATTCTCGCCTGCCTTTTCTTCTTCTGTAAAGTCTCCCTGCTGTACTCTTTGTATGCATGCCCTCACGACAGAAGGATCAAGGGGCCACTTCAGAGGAGCTTAAGCTTCAAACAGCCTTTTCCAAAAATAACAAAGGTGGAAGAAAGAAAGGAGAGCTGGTTGCGAGTGAAAGCCTGAGCCAAATAAAAAGCATGAAATGAGACATTGTGGAAGAGAAAGTAACCTAAGAGAGCACAGAAGCCCGTCCCCCTCACTTAACAGAAGAGGAAAACCGAGGCGTAGAGAAGCCTGTTCCTTACAGGACAGTGTTGTCCTGGGGTCGTCCTTGACCCCAAACCTTTACACGCCGCACGCTTCTAGATGAATCATCCATTCCTGTGGCTCCAACTTACCATTTCGCACACCTGATCAGGGAGGAGGATTTTCCCACGACGTGTGCATTTACATACCCATAGGTGCTCCCGCCTGGAGAAGCAGCACAGGGGAAGCTCCACTCCCTCCCCCACACCTGCTCCCCATCCTGTGTGTCTTCTGTGGGTGGGCCTCCCACTAGCTTTTCGGGGTTCTGCACATGCCTTCCCTTCCCGTCATCCCCAGCCCTGAGCAATGACTCACTCTTAATTTCCACGCCCTTCTGTCGCTTCTGCCTTTTCTCTCTTCTCCTGTCCAGAGTACAAGCCCCTCTTCACTCCACTTTTTTCATAGCTGATCTCTCTGCTTCTGACCTCAGCTCTTCAGGTCTTTATATTCCACAGCTACCTGTTTAAAGGCACAAATCAGGCCTTGTGTTTTACTCCCCTTTGTCAGAGAATAAAGCTCGAATCCTTCAGCATGTCACATGGTGTCCTCTGTAACTTGGCCTCCAGTGGGCTCTCCAGCTACAGCCTGCCAAGTGCCGTCTCGATGTTCTCGGAGAGTGCCCTGCTATTATTACGTGGTTCCATTTTCTAGCCAGCAGCGTGGCCGGTGTCTCCCTTTGCCACACGCACTCTGCTCAGATACCCACACTTATCTGCAACCCTAGTGCAAATATCCCCTCTTCCTTTAAACCTTCTTGATTCTCTCCCCTTCAGAGAACAAACTGGTGGTTGCCAAAGGGGAGGAGAGGTGGGGGAATGGGCGGAATGAATGAAGGGGATTAAGAGGTACAGACTTCCAGTTATAAAACAAAGAAATCATGGGGGTGGAGAGTACAGCGTAGGGGATACCGTCAGTAATACTGCAATATGCTCACCACGGCGAGCATTTTGTAATGTATGTAATTGTCGAATCACTGTGTTGCACACCTGAAACCAATTTATAACTAATTTGATATTTAATAATTTTAATTAATTTAATATTACATGTCAGCACTACTTCAATTAAAATTTTTGAGAAAACATCAGATTTGGGTCAGAATGGTCAGTGGAACTGTAATAGTGCTGCATGATGACGGATGGCCCACCTGCAGTGAACATGGCACAGTGTGCGCACTTGTCCAGTCGCTGTGTTGTACACCTGAAACTCACCTAACATGTTGACTATACTCCAGTTAAAAAAAAGTTCAGGGAGGAATAAACCAAAATGTTGGGTGTTGCTGGGTGATTAAAATGAAGATGTGAAAATGGTCAAAAAATTTTTTGAAAATGGACTATACCCTCGTCCTGTGGATACCTCTCCTGAGCTCCTTTATGGCATTCGTAATTGTTGTTTTTTCACCCTGCCCATTCTAGAATGCAAACTTATGGACCAGCTCATTCATGTCTGTGACCTTTAGTGTTTGGCATGAAGCTAGGACTCAAGAGAATACTTTTAAAGAGATGAATGAATGGGTGAGTGAAAGTTTACACAGTCCACCAGTGGCCAGTCAAGCAGGAAATCCTTGGTTTTCCTTCTTCTGGTTCATGTTTTCCCTGCTTCATGTTATCCGGTGGGAAGACCCTGGCATTTAAAATGGTACCATCAAGGGCGTCTGGCTGGCTCAGTCAGAAGAGCATGCAATGCTTGATCTGGGCATCGTGAGCTCAAGCCCCCTGTTGGGTGTAGAGATTAAATAAATAAACTTAAAAAAATAAAAATAAAAAAGTAGAATGGTACTATCAGTGTGTTTTCTCCAGACAATTTATCTTATTTTCAAACTGAAGCGTTAGAACTCACCGGCTAATTGGAAGTAAATGAAGACAGGTCTCTAATTTCTGGTTTGTTATCTCTCTTGTGGCTCAATTATATTTTAATTGTCCAAGGAAGAAAATACAGATGGGAAAGATACATGCATGTATCGAGTGCCTGCTACACACTTCACACACGGTCTCATTTAATCCACACACAACCTTTAAAGTGATTATTATTACGTACATTTTACAAATGAAGACACAGGGGCTCTGAGGTTATGTAACTTGCCTGGATCCTCTGACCAGCAAATGTCAGAGTTGGGAGTCTAACCACGTCTGTCTAATTCTAAAGTCCATTCTCTTTCCCCTTCACTACACTTCCTCCCTAGGGAAACAGAACAGAATTAGGGACATAAAAATCTCAAGAAGTTTCACTAAAAGACGTTCCTCTGTGACTCCAATAACAAGTCGGACTGAAGAGGCAGGTGCTGTGAACCCTAACTCTAATCCTGTTGCATGACATGATTTCAAGAGTCAATTAACCTCTTGTTTTCCATCTCCTTAAATTCACAAACATGGGATATACAGATGGGAAACAGAGGAAACAGAGTTTCCTCAATTAATCAATTAACGAAAAAGAGTTACCTCATAAATTAGTTTGTGCTGTTTGTTACAGAAATGCTTCTGCTGAATTACTAACCATAAAAGGGACCTTATTTCTATAAGAAATTAGCATTGATCTGAAGAAATAAGACAGCTGATCTAATGAAATATTAGGCTGTGGATCCAAAATGGATTCCCTTTTTCTTTCATTTTATATAACATCTTTTTTTCTTTGAAATTAATTTTTAAAAAATTTTTAAAGTAGCCTCCACACCCAACATGGTGCTTGAACTCACAATCCTGAGATCAAGAGTCGGATGCTCTACCGACTGAGCCAGGCGCCCCATAACATCTTTTTAGAGGTGTGTGACGCCTGTATTCTTTTATGCCTGGTGATAGGGCAAAAAATGGAAGAATGAAGAGACTCTTAGGAGGACGAAGAGGAAGGACAGTTAGCTGTTGAACGTTTTACATCCCGAATTGATTTTTTTCCCTAGGTCTAATAACTCCACGGTGGAAATGGATATTTTTCTGTGAGCATTAAACACATAACATTCACAGCTCTCATTGGACCTCAACAGTTACTGGCTGTTGACAGAACTTGAATGTTGACAGTGTGGAGTCTAAGATTAAATATACCGGACAGAGCAATAGAGAAAATATTCAAAGCAGAAGCATTTTACAATATGGAAATTATGTTTTCAATCTTTTTCTGGATTCTGAGAAGCAGTATAACAGAAAGAGCCTCAGTCTGAGACGATTTCTCTGGATTTCTTATGAGCTAATGCTCCGTGTGACCTTGGGCAAAATATTTAACTCTCTGAGCTTTTGTTATATTTTAAAGAAGGGTGTGGAGTTTCTGCTGTTGAAGGGTTGGACACTGGTAAGATGAGAACAGTATCTTTTTCTTTTTCTTCCTTTTCTTTTTTTAAAGAAAGAGAGCATGAGTTGAGGGGAGGAGCAGATGGGGGAAGAGAGAGAGAATCTCAGGCAGACTGCACGCTCAACGCAGAGCCTGTTATGTGGCTCGATTCCACGACCCTGGGATCATGACCTGAGCCAAAATCAAAAGTTGCGGACCCTCAACCAACTGAGCCACCCAGGCAAAGACAGTATTTTTAAGTTCCTTCATAACACATCTATCCTTTGGTTTTGTAGTGGCTGTGATCCTGAACTTGGCCTCCAGCCACCTTTAGAGCATGCCTTTTGAAATAGCAGCAGGTCAGCAGAAAGGAAATGTATGAGGGTGCGGATAATGGGAAACAGTGGGAAAACAAATGGTTGCTGAGTGTTTCCTTAAAATCCTGGCACTTCTTTCAAAATAAGACCTAAATACATAGATTTTTAGATTGCAAGGAAAAATTAACCCCAGCTTCAAGAGACTAAATTCCTCCAGGATGAAACTCCTTGAGACATTCTTATAGTAACCCCTATTTAGATTAAGAGGCACGGGGCTGGGAGAAACCTAGCTTGGCCCCGACACTGAGCCTTACAGATTGCACACACACACACACACACACACACACACACACACACACACACACACACACACACACACACACACACACACACACACACACACACACACACACACACACCCCGCATGCCACCATTCTTCTGGGACCTGGGAAAGACACTAGCTCGTTCGCCAAGGGTCTGTCATTTTGCCAGTCGGAATACGCCCTCAGAGATTCAATCCACTCTTTTCTTGTTTTATAAGAAGTTCAACCTTTATACACCTAATATGATTTAGTCCTGGTTTAATTTCCTGAATCTTTGTGCTGCTTTTTCTTCCTGGCTCTCATGTTCAGCGCTGCCAGTGTCTTTGTCCCTGCAGGTGCAGACAAATTAGCATAAAGAGTAAGTTGCAGAATTGGAGAACAGCAAATTTGATTTCAAAAGCCATTTCAGATTGAGGTCCATTTGGTGGCATTAGGAGCAAAACTAATAAACAAACCAGATTTTTTTCCCCTACTCAAATTGATTTTTTTTTTTACTTGACAGTATCCCTTTAGAGGTAGAATATTTTATCAAATTCTGATTTTAGCTGTCATGTACTGTGCTTTTTTTTTTGTTTCCATTCTCATTATTGCTGACTATTAAGTTAGGTGGGTTGGCAAAGGAAAATCTTTTCTTTTATAATAAAGAAGAATGCATCGCCTTTCCAGCATCATTATCTACCTGCGTGTTTCGTGACCTTACAGATGCAACATATTGTGGTTCGACGTTGTTTGTGCTTTCGTGACTCCCATTTTACAGATGGGAAAAAATTAGGAAGAGACGTTCAGGACCATACCTTGACTGGAAAAGATATAGTTCTGAAGAATCCTGGGTCTAATTTGCTCTTTTGACTAAAACATTGTTTATGACTTCTCTCACAAAGAGTGATGTCTGTTTATTTACGTGTTGTTCTGGAGGGCGGGAAGAGTCTGCTGTAAGCTGGGCCAGAAGGATCGGAGGAGGCTTGTGCTGTGTGCCATGGTCAAAGTCATCCAGGGAGTGGCCAGAGTTCAGAATTCAGTGAGCATTTCGGATCTTCTGAAGGACGTTCACATCTCCTTGAAGGAGGCTCCTGTGATTACAAGCAGGGACTCAGCTCCCCAGTGAGGGGGCAATCCTTGTCAGGACTCACACGTGTCAGCAGGAGGCAGTGGCCTCGCAGGAATGAGGGAGCAGGGCACATGCTCCTCCTGGAGGCAGGTGGACTTGGCTCCGGGATACTCTCTGGGCTCTGCAGAGGGCTTCGGGCTGTTGCCTATGTCGTCCCGCCACACATCTGCTTTTCTTATCCCTCTGTCATCTTGCCTCGCATTTTCCTTCTTTGCCTCATGTCTTTTCTCTACCTCAGAGCTCTGCTTACTCATGGTTTTTGTATTTCCTCATTTCTCCAGCTTGAAGTGACCCTGATGGAGCAGACTCCCCATCTGTGGGTTTCACTGTGCCTCTCTCTGAACTCTTGCTTCTGCTGATTTATGCCTGACTCGTTCCATATTCCCCCGTTGAGATTCCTAAGAATAAGACTCTGATGAGCTCATCTAGTGCTGAGCCATGTCATGGGTCACTCCCCGGTCTGTAGACAGGCTGCCTTTGGTGACATACCCGCCCTGAGAGGGTCAGGTGGAAAGAAGTGCCTACGGAAGGGGGCCGCTTGTCCATGTGCCTGCCCTTCTCTTCATAAATCTTCCTAAGACCGCTGCTCAACCTCAAGTAGTCTGCCAGCCTGTAAGGAATTATTTCTAGGAGCTAAAATATTTTCAAGGTCAGGAAAGGAGAAATCATGAAAGTGACCGTTGCTACAAGACACCGTATTAAGAGCGTTACATTTATTACTTCATTTCCTGCTCACAACAACTTTATAAAATAGATATAATCCTTCTGGGGCTTAAATAACCTGTTCAAGGCAAACCAGTATTAAGGAGGACGATTCATATGCAAGCAGAGTCTGTCAGACTCCAAAATTATGCCAGCAAATTCTACTCCTTCCATATCATAACTAAGTATCTTTAACTGGCATTTTCTTGGCCCGAGTCACATGAAGCGTCTATGATTGGAGTTGGAGCCGTGATGGGGAGGCATCCTAAGCCAGGACTGCGATGGAGGGGAGCAGCGTGGGGAGTTGATGCTGGGAAGGTCTCTCCTTACCAAGCAAAACTCGCTGGTGTGGGCACTGTGGATACCCATGCCTGAGGTCATCTCACTCCCAACAGACGTGAATGTGCCACATGGCAGCCTCCTGTGACTGGTATTAACACAGACCCATCATTAATATTACAAATGTGCACACCTGCAGACTTAATCGCTTCAATTTTCTTGAGTCACTGATAGGTTTATGGCCTGCCTCAATTCCAGTAAAACTGAAGCAATCGAGACTATACGAAAAAAGTGTCTTCCTCCAATCAATCTCTTGAACAGACCCAGACTCCAGCCCTGATGACAGACTTTCTTTCTAGACAGGGTAATTAAAGAGGCAGAGCCAGCTACTTTTTAAAGTCCCTTCATCTTAGTTTTATCATCTATAATACAATCTTAGAAACTCTAGACGGGAAACATCTTTCCTTCTTCTGTCCCTTCCCCAGATGACTGGCCCTCCCTCTTGGCAAAGGCCGCATGTCCTCTCCATCCATCTTCTTGCCGAGGCCAGTCAGGGTAGGCTTTCTGGTTTGCTCCTGAGGGGATCGTGGATGTGTTCAGGGGTTTCTGTTGCAGTTGGGGGGATCTCTCCCTTAAGATGGAAAAGTCTGCCCACAAAACGAAAAGCCATCTTTATACCGGAAGTTTTTTTCCCCACCAAATCCAGGTTTGGCTTTTCATGCAAAACCAAAGATAACATTAAGTGGGATATCATAGGTTCCTTACGTTATTGAGGAAACCTATAGCAAAGAAAGCAGAGCTATCTAGTATATATTTTGTACCAATGGACCATTTTAAATTTAGGAAATAATTAACCCACAAGGATTTGGGGATCATGAATAGATTTTTAAGTGACTACACATGAAATAATGTGTGTTAAATAGAAATTAATTGACAAAAAGTATATTTTTGGCAACCATCAGGGACGTAAGAGATCCCCACAAGTTATAACAAAATGGTGCCGGTCAG
The DNA here is from genome assembly GCF_008692635.1 of Crocuta crocuta. NCBI lineage: Eukaryota > Metazoa > Chordata > Mammalia > Carnivora > Hyaenidae > Crocuta > Crocuta crocuta. The sequence continues at coordinate 14,807,160 of NW_027529934.1, forward strand.
AAATCCTTTCAGGATTGTGTGTGGGGGGAGGGGGGGGACGAGAAAAGTAACTGATGGAATGACTTTCCTCAGTTGTTACTGAAGACTTTGTGAAATTTTAATAAACATCTTACTTTCTGAAGTTTAAGTAGTAAACCAAGTAACAGTGAGAACTGGTGACCTAGAATACCATGGATGTTGGGGCACTGACCCCCTGTACAGTCAAAAATCTCTGTACAACTTTTGACTCCCTCCCCCAAAGTTCATTACTATTGTTGTTCCATACTATTGGTACAGAAGCCATACCAATAACATAAACAGTTGATTGACATGTATTCTGTTTGTTATATGTATTAGAGACTGTATTTTTATAATGAAGTAAGCTAGAAAAAAGAAAACGTTATTCTGGAAATCATAAAGAAGAAAACATACATTTACAATACTGTATTGTATTTATCAGAAAAAAATTCACATGTGAGTGGATCCATGCAGTTCTAACCCACGTTGTTTAAGGGTCATTTGTACTAAGGAAACCCCAAGCCAGGTAACAGGAATAGGTAAGTTACGGATGTGGCCAAAGATACAGCCATGAATCCTGAAGAATTTCAGAGATGAAGTTGGGGAAAATGGTGTGGAAGTATCTGATTCACCCTCATCTGACAGACTCTTCCTGTTTGTAAGGATTCAGCCTTTACTGGGGGCCAACCACCAAAGTTGGTAATGATGGATGAGATCTGTAAATACTTCAGTGTGAATTGAACTTAGCTTGAGCGTTAGGGGTGGGAGGGCAGAAACGTTGTGGGGCATGGTAACACTGGGAGCCTGTAAAGGGAATCAAGTCTAAGTATCTCTGTTATAAGGGTGTACAATACATATGCATCAAGGGGATCTACTTAGATTTTCAAAGAGCTTTACCAGGTTCTACCTTTAAAATTGATTTTTTTCGGGGCACCTGTGTGGCTCAGTTGGTTGAATGTCCGACTCAGGTCATGATCCCAGGGTCGTGGAATCGAGCCCTCTCTTCCCCCTGCTTTGGGCTCCATGCTGAATGTGGAGCCTGTTTAAGATTCTCTTTTTTTCTGTCTCTCTCTCTCTCCCCCTCTGTCCCTTTCCTCTGCTGGTTCTCTCTCTGAAATATAAATAAATAAATAAATAAATACATAAATAAATAAATAAAATATTTTTTAATGGTCACTTACCACCATATTTGATGGTGATGGAAACTCCGTTATGAAACAGGTATAACTAACAGTCTTTGCACATGATTTAGATGATACTAAACTTTAAATATATGTATATATACTAAAAGTCAAGTTGATGGAGACAGACTGCAAGGAGGTCATTAGAATCCATGTCAGGGGACGGAACAGAGGGAGGTGATTTTCATGCCATCAACATCAAGGCAGTGCCCTCCTGAATACAGAGTCTTGTTACAGTTATAAAATAAAAGGCTGTCACACCATTAATGATTCAGAAAAATAATCTAGAATTCATTAGAATCATTCACTGAAAACACGGAGCCAGTATGCTCTCCTGACTAAAAAGGAGGAACAGAATGTCATCATGAAGTGCATGGGAAACCCAACAGTACTCTATACACTTAGGTCGAACCAGTTGATTTTTTCTACCAGGAATAAAATAAGTTATTCTTGTCACTGATCTTTAAGGATCATATTAATATTAATAACTACAACTCCTATTTCTCATATTTTGAACCACTTCCATTTGCATTTTCACTTTATCCACCTGTAAGGTAGATGTTGGTATGATTTCCAGGGTTTGAAAGATAGAGAAACTGAGACATAAAGATTGCAGAGGTAATAGGTGCAGGAACTTTGTCTCAGACTTAGGGTTTTCTGATACTAGGATCCTTCCTGTCTCTGCTATGCTGCATGCTCCTCTCTGGGGATCACATTTAATGAACCCTGCAGAAGTATGGGAAGGACAGGTGCAATGGTCAGGAGGAAGTGAGTACAGTTCTATGAAGGCAGAATAAAAAGCCTGACATATTAGACTCAACAGCCAATATGGATGAAAGACATATGAATGAGTCTGCTGATACAAACGTGAACCCTTAGAGTGATTTTCATCACCTTGTTCACCAATGTGTGATATTGTTCACCAAATACTCAACCGCTAGGATTCAAAGCTCTATTTGAAACCCAAGGAAGGTGAGCTTAGGGCAAATGAGAGGAAGTACTTCTTCACCCAGAAGGTATTATTCATACAGAATTTATTTCTCAGATGTGGTACAATCAGAAAATATAGGTGTAGTAAACAAACAAAGATACTGGAAATTTCATGAATGAAAAAGACATAGTTTCTAAGAAGCTGAAATTGATCTTAGCTTTTTTTTAAGATTTTATTTTTAAGTAATCACTACACCCAGTGTGGGGCTTGAACTTACAACCCCCAAATCAAGAATTGCATGTTCTACTGGCTAAGCCAGGAAGGCACCCCTGGATTGATCTTAGCGTTAAGACCAATGTCCTAGAGGATATGAGCCTTCTGACACAGGATTGCCTTCCAGCCCTGTACCTTTCTGGCCATAGAATGAGGACTAGATGAAGAAGCTATCTGTCGTCCCTAAGTTCTGGTTATTGTGTTCTGACTGGAGTCTTACAGTGCACTCATTTCATCCACCATCATTTGTGTTCTCAATCTAATGGCTTGATTATGAAATTTATAGCTGTATTCCTTTAGACTATGCTGTTACACAGGAGAAGCAGAAAACCCAGAACTTTTTTTTTTTTTTTTTTGCAAAACTCATCTAACATTGTTTTAGTTACAGCCTCTAATTAATGCGTCAGTGCTACTAAGTAGGGAATGAAAATGTCAGGGCCACCTCCACCTGTTAATTTCCTGAACTTTGGTACTGATAGGATATGCCAGGACCGGCGAAGAGGGAAAACTAAGCATGGGAGGTCATCTTGCAGTGGAAGTATGTGTGGAACATTGCTGAAAATTAAAAATGAAACTCTACAAGAAATGTAATCCCAGTTAAAATATAAGAAGAGTAGCAAGGCTGTGACAGAAAGTCAGGAGAAAAGGGGCAAGGAATACACAGTGAGCAAATAGATTAACCAGGAATTAGTCTTATAATGGGGGGTGTATACTAGAGCCCCCATGGGGAAGAGGCAGGGAAGTATAGTGGTTTAGAACCCAGACTCTGGATCCAGATACCCTGTTTGAATCCTATCTCCTCCACTCAGTAAGCGAATGATGCTAGGCAAGCTACTTAACCCTTCTGAACCTTCGCTCTCTCACCTGTAGCTGTTCTCCACCTCAGGCAATGGCTGTGAAGGTGAAATGAGTCAATGTATTCAACAGCCCTTAGATAGTGCCTGTCATATTGTGAATAGTTGATGAGCATCAGCCCTTATTCTGAATTAGGTTGCAAGACCGTATGCGTGTGGGGACTGATGTTCCCTATTCTTGACTTGGTCAAGTCAAAAGAAGAGAATGTATAGATAGATTTTCAGGTCCCGTTCATGCCTCACCACTGACCATTCACCTGGCCATGGCAACAATACCAAGGATTCTCCCTGACTGGTCTTCTCACCATAGTGTGTCTGCTGCCTCTTCCTTGGTCACTGGTGGAGTCCGTTTGTCAGCTTGGGTGCTACAGATCCCTCCCTAGACCTGTCACGTAGACGTGGTGAGTGGGCAGTGTAAGTCTTCAGGAAGAATGTGTTCCTTCTCTAGAGTCATGGTGCCAAAGGCATAGGACCAGTTACCTAGCCTCTTTGGGCCTCACCTCCCTAATCGTGGGATGATAATAGTACCCACCTTATAGGCTGGTCAGGAGCTTAAAGAGCATGTATGTGTTTAGTTCAATGTGTTAGCTGTTGGGAAAAAGAATAATAATTCCCAATTGTCCTACTTCATTTTTGGCAGATTCGGCCTGGTGTTTACATCACCCAGTACTTTGTGGACACGAGGCCCTTGTGAAGCGTGAACATCTTGTAGATGGAGTGGAGGAAAAGGAAAAACCTCCCTGGTGCCATGAAGTATATGTGATAACATAAGCACACAGATTCAGACACACCCCACAAAGCTGTCACCCGCACAATAAAGGGGTAGATCAAAGTCGGAATGATGGTGCCATTGATGAATGCAAAATGGCAGACAGACTTCACCTATTTTCTTAAATAAGTCCTTCACTGGGGTGCTTGGGTGGCTCAGTTGGTTAAGCGTCCGACTTCAGCTCAGGTCATGATCTTACAGTTTGTGGGTTCGAGCCCTGAGTTGGGCTCTGTGCTGATTGCCCCCTCAGAGCCTGGAGGCTGTTTCAGATTCTGTATCTCCCTCTCTCTCTGACCCTCCCCTGCTCACACTGTCTCTCTCTCTCTCTCTCAGAAATAAATAAAACATTTTTAAAAAATTAAAAAGAATTTAAAAATTTTTCAAAAAGAGAAGAAAAAAAAAAAAGAATGAAATAAGTCCTTCATGAGGAAGGCCTGACTCCTTATTTCTCACTCTCAGCCTCTTGATGTGTGTTTTGTGTAGAGGGCCTATGCAGGAGGAGATGGCTTTATAATTAAGAAAGAATACAGAAAGGGCTATGATGAAGAAAGAGAAGTGGAAAGATGTTAGCAACTGGTCTTGTCAGTGTTTGTCATTCCTGTTTAAGCAGCAACATATATAGCATCAAGAGACATTGTATTCCTTTAAACCCCTGTTGTTGGGACTAGATGGTTAGATCCACACTTCCCTGGGGAAGTCTGTCTGTCAGGTCATTTATGGGTCATCTTGAACCCTGTTATAATGAGCATTTACACAAATGAGCCTGCAGAAATGGGCCCAACGCAGTGTTGAGAGAGTCTTCCGACTCTACCAGAAGAGAGGAAGACTCGGATCTGATATTCCAAGGGAGTCTGTCATAGGGAAATCACATCAGATTGCCATGTGATCTGTGCAGTAGTGCGAATTGGTTAATAACTCAATTTCATTCCTGGGCCTAGGAGTCCAAACTCTTCAAACTCCTGCCAGTGTTTACTACTGATGTATATCTTCTGTATATCTGATTCATTAAGCTGAAATACAAGCACAGTGGTTCATGATTTCTCAGTATAAATAAACATCGTTCTGGTAGACAGCGCAGTTTGGTGGAAAGAGCACTGAGCTCGGAGTCAGAAGGCTGGATTTGAGCCCTGTTATCCCTAGCTCATTAGCGCTAACCCTTGAGATCATCCCTCACTGTCTTTGGCCTTCCGACTCTACTTCTGTAGAGCCTACCACACAGGGTTGATGAATTAAAAGGGAGGGGGTCTTATAGGGATGGGCTTGGCAAGTTGTAACACAGTGATTATAATAAGGAATTTTTCATGTGCTTGAGTCTCTGTAGAAATTCCCTCCCACTCTCCTTTCTTAGGCTGGACAACACAGCAGAGATACTGAAGATTCGTACCATTTTTTATCTTCACTCTGAACCTAAAGTTTAGTTCCCAGTTTGGCAAGTGAAGATCATAGGAAGATGAAAACTAAAATCAGAGAATTTTAGAGGGAGAAGAGGCTTGGGAAGTCATTTGACACCTCCCTTTTCTGTAGAAGGAAATGGTTCAGAGAGAAGAGCCTAGAGAAATGTCTGTCTTGCCCAGCTGTGTATGTGCAAGAATGCAGTGCTCATGGTCAGCAAGGGGAGCTCACAGGTCTGTAGGAGTAGATTAGAAAGCTTTGTTCCCCAGAGTGAAGATGAGAAAGGAAAGTTGTGCTTAAGTTGCAATGACTCTGGCACTTATGATAACAAGCACTTAAACAGATTTCATCTGCAGGAGGGGACTCTGTTTACCACTGTTATTTTAACACAACCTCCATTTGGTCCTTGCTTCTTCCTTGACCACAGTTGCCACTCCCTCATCCCTCCAGGGGGACCTGCCTGTGTGAATTCATGAGTCTTTTGGTAAGTGCCCGAGGATAGCATAGCCTCCCTTGGTGAGAGTCCCTATGGTTTGGTGAGAGTCCCAGAGCAGAGGTATGTATGTATGTAGTAGGGTTTTATGAGCGATATCTAAAGAGTGTTCAATTTGCTAACAAGCATTAGAGAAATACACACAAATGACTTGGCCCCATTCCTCACTGGACCTGAGCTCATTCCTGGACTTAGGGTTCCCAGGCTTATAAAGATTCTTAAGCAGCTGGAGTCATTTATTTTTTTAATTAATTTATTTATTTTGAGAGAGACTGAGAGAGAGAGAGTTTGAGGGAGGGGCAAGGAGAGAGGGAGAGGGAAAATCCCAAGCAGGCTCTATCCCACGACCCCTGGGATCATGACCTGAGCCGAAATCAGGAGGCAGATGCTCAGCTGACTAAGCCACCCAGGCACCCTGGAGATGGAGTCATTTAAAGGTACCATTTGCTTAACTCTGTCAAGGATTATTAGTCAGTTTTAGAATTTACGTACATAATTCTAACAATGACAACAACAAACCGTATTAACAATGACAGTGAAGACATTGATGTTGATTGGTGCTCCTCATATGTCAGATACTGCTGAGCACTTTCCTTATATTATCCTGGGGTTGAGATTTACAAAGCGAGAGAATGGGAATTGAAATAGTGAAGAGGAACAGTAGCCTTGAAGTCAGAGTATCTAGACATCTTTCCCCCTAATTATTATTTACTAACTGGGTGAACTTGGTCAATTTCTGGAACCCCTTATCTATAAAATGGGAATATAAGTACCCACACTAAAGGGTCATTAAGGATTAAGTTAGCTCGTGAATGTTGAAAAGGCTTCTTAGCAGAGCCAGCACGTAATAGGCACGTCATTACTTTTTGAGTTGAATCACAGATGATAAGAACAGAAGTACAAGTGGATGAGAACTAATAAGAAATGGAGATCAGTCAAAACAGTTTAGGACAAGCTGTGGGTTTTTTCTCCTTTTTATGTCATTACAGATGATTTTTTTTTTGTCATTAACATTTTCTCTACCCATCCCTTTTATAAGGTGAGAGCCATAGAGGGAACCTCATTGAAATAGTGCAGGGTTAGAACTATTGCAAATACTAAACACTTTGTTAATGAAGGACTTAAAGGCACGCAAGAGAGGATTCCGAAGGAGCAGAGCTCTCACTGGGGCTGAGAAGCAGTCTCCTTGCAGTCACCCTGTAACCGTCTAGTGCCCTGACTTTCCAAAACCCAGGCCGCCATATTGCTTCCAATGCCACACTGCAGGGAAGAGGTCCCCAAGGACTTGCAAAGCTTGAATCAGAATTCCAATCATGAACCCGCAGGCTTCAAAATGACTTATTCTCATTACAATGTATGAAATGATCCGTAAATACATATTTTAACATTACAGAGTTTAAATATTATTACACATCTTACTTGATGTCAGATTTTGTTAAATGCATGCCGTTATCTCAATTTACAAAGGTCAGTCGGGTGGCAGTGGAGAATAGAGCTGGATATATTTAAAAATTTTCTTACCAGTACATCTGCGGCTCAGATAACCCTGCCTTTTTCAAAGAGCTTTGGGCTCTTTTTTTCCCCTTTCAAATGAGACTTTAATGAGTATCATGTGGATAAACTCTTTGCAGAGGCTTGAAAAGACCCAGAGAAACACTGTAGTAGGAACAAGTAAACCATTTTGGATGAAATCATAAGCCATTTGAATGCCTCCTCATCTCCCTGGTTGTGTCAGAACCTTTTGGCTGCATTTTTCCGCCACAGGAATGTTTTCATCTCCATGGCTAGGTAAATAGAATGTTCGTGTAGTTGCTCGATTGCTATTCATGCCAGCACAGAGTAGCAGAGAGTGACCTACTTCCAGCAGCATCCATAGAAAGCTTTGCTGCTTTCCATCATGTCTGATTTTAAAATCTATCTTCTTTTTGGTTTGTTTTTGTTTTATGTTTTTTGTTTTTTATTTGTTTTTTGCATCCTCTGCCCCCACTTGGCCCCAGAGACAATATACCATAAACTGTCAAGAGTCTTTATTTCTTTCTCTAATCATTCTTGCTTTCTATGTTGGTTGATTTTAGACTGTCTTAAACCTCTGCTGTCAAAAGAGAAGTGGGTGGGTGGCTAGCCTTAAAAGAAGTGAGCTTCTTGGATTTTTAGAATATAGTTCCTGAAGGTAGGACTGCTGACAGAGATCAGGTGAAGTTTTCTTACTGAGACTACCCTTGTCCACATAAGCCATTTGGAAGCATCTATATGTGGATGATTTATTATTGGGGACCACCAACTGGAGTTTCTAGAGGTCACTGTCATGAGTTTCTGTACAGCCAGTCCTTACTCTAGAAGTTGACAGGCTGGCCTGAGCCAGAGCATTCCATACTCCGAAGAGGAAAGTCTGATTTGAAAAATTCCCACAGAGACTCGTCCAGTTGGGATGTAGAAATATACTCAGCCTTCACTTGATTTGGGGTGTAACTAGAACCAAGTGTCATGTGTGGCTTTGTGTCATGGAATACCATGGTCACAGCTTGGGAGTCCTTGGAGACCTCCTGGTCCTGTCATTTGAAGATGAGAAAAGTGAGCTCTGGAGAGATTACTGCAGCTTTATTCTTCCAACTCCCCATCCAGTGCTCTGTTCAGCCTGCCATTCCGTTTCTCATCACTGGATCATTAATGCTTTGAGATACTCTTGTTTTTTGAGAGCAAAAAACCAAGCAGAGGTCACCAAGCAGAGGAAATAGAAATTCAGTTATCCTTCTCCTCATCACAAGTGGAACTTTCTATCCCAGATCTGCAAGTCAAGAAGGTTCTAGTTACTTGAAAAAGCGATTCTTGAAATTGTAAGCCATTTTGCTATACAGCGTTTGCTTACATGGTTCTGTGGCCATGGCTCAAGCCAGAGATGATAGAAAAACAGCCCCGTGGCAGATAGTGAGTTGAATAGAGGAAGCACATTGAGAGTCCCACTCGCACTGGGACTATGAACATCTTTACAGAAGAATTTCCTGGCCGTGCTGTCTCCCATTTTGTTGTTCACTGAGCCAGGCCTCCATCAGTGCAAACTTCAAGCAAACCATCGGTGTTTCTGGCATCTGTGCTGGTTGAATTCATGCCCAGCAGGGCACCTTATCTTATGTGTGTCTCACTCTGGGCTGTGGGATTGTATCACTTCAGAACTCCATACCAGATGGTCCCTGTAGTGAGAGGTGTAGAGGCCCAGCCAACTCAGCCCGAGGGACGTCGTTTCTCTGGCTAGTCTTCTTTTCTTACTTCTCTTGACTTTGTCCTTTCTTTCTGCATCCTTCTCCTTTGTCTGCTCTTCATCTGTCCCTTCTCTTTCTTCACAGATGGCCAGGACACTAATGTGCTGCTGTCATTATGTTATGGAACAAGTTGGGGTCTTTAGAGGCTGTCGTTCCAGAGACATTAAAGACTTGGGTCACGTTTGATACCAGGGTAAAGATTTGCAGGATAATTAGTGATCCTCTGCTGTTATTAACCCCTGACTTAAGCAGGTTATTTTCTTCCAAAGGTGTTGAAAGTTAATGCCACTGTTAATAGTTTCAGTTGGAATACCATAATGAAACCATGTGGGAAATGACACCTACCATCAATATCTTTCAAAACTCTGAAATCAGGCGGGGGGGTGGGGGGCGTGGGAAGGAAAATTTTAAAAAGAATGGAAGTAAAAGGGGGTAATTATATCACAGGCTTACCTTTGGTTACCTTAATGATCGTCACTGATGGGCAGACAAGACCCATTTGTTATCCTTAGTTTTGAACAGTTGGCTTATCGCTGCTAAAGTCCTAAGCTTAATCTTCATCACACAGGGAAACTCAAAATGGCCACTGAGGTAGCACAGGGTGGAAGGAAGACTAGATTCCATTTTTAGAGCTGATCCCTTTCCCTTGTAATTTTTTTCATGAAGAATATGAGGCTATTCACAATATCATACTTAACAGAATTGAAAAAACAGCCAAGCAAAACTGATCATGCATAGATTACCCCCTACAGTCTCCTAGCAGCGGGGAGTTCCGTGGTAGTGCATTTTATTTGTTTTCCAATTCATCCAGTTCTTTTCTGACTCTGCTCTCGGAAACCCCCTCAGAAGCTGTATTAGATTTGGTTTAGAGGAAGAGTTTCTAAGATTAACAGCAAGTTTGAAAATCCTGATCCAAACAAGGTCTTCTAACAGTCAGTAATGGCCATCAGGTGGCCATTGAGGACACATCATTGAAGTGTCACCCTCAATCTTGAAAGACTGTAGGATCAGTTCATCAGGTGCCTCAACATGAGGCTTAGAGTTGACAAGTGAATGCTTCCTCCTGGCTTGACCTCACCACCTGAGCAACCTCATTACTACTCAGCGGGGTTTAGCTGGAAACTCAGCCTTTCCAGGAGTGAAAAAGGGGCCCAGAAAGCCAAGACTGCTCTAAGCCACTCTAAGTTATTCAGTGCATTAAAGGGTCTTTGAGAATTTTCCCAGTTCAAATCCACATTTGACTTGAAATTGCCAAATTCTTTGAAAGAGGGCATCATAGATCTGGTGTTCAGTGAAGCTGTCTTTTGGGGGAAATTCTGATGCCGACATGCTGTGTTGTCTTAGCAGTTCAGTTTAGGGATGCTCAGCGGGAGGGGACACCTATGGAAGGGGCAGGGCACTTGGATGGTGGGAGAAGTTGTTATGTTTGGAAAAGGAATTTTTGTAGCAAGCTTTGGGTATCCTAAGCTAACCCGCCAAAAAGACAGTGCTACAAGTTCACAGGGCACATGCTGACATTAGAACAATGACTAAGGTTAATTGAACAGTGATTTTTGGGGTGCCTGGGTGGTGCAGTCAGTTGAGCGTCCAACTCTTGATTTTGGCTCAGGTCGTGGTCTTACCATTTGTGGGATCGAGCCCCGCATCAGCCTCTGTGCTGAGTGTGGCAGAACCTGCTTGGGATCCTCTCTCTCTCTCTCTCTCTCTCTCTCTTGCTCACTGTCCCCTCTCTCCTTCTCTCTCTCTTCCTCCCTCCATTCCCCCCTACGCTTCTCCCCTGCTTGAGCTTTCTTTCTCTAAAATAAAACTAAAAAAAAAATAAAAGTGATTTTATCTCACTCTCCACTGTGCCTTTCCACATGCCAGATCATTCTCTAGCATGACTGCCTCTGCTCACCCATCTTCCTGGCTCTCCTATTGCATATGCAGAAGCCCCAAGATGTCTTCCTTCGAGACCGCATATCTGTGTCAGCAGGAATAAGAACCTTTCTCCCCATGCTGGGGTCCAGTCCAAAAACGGGCCTGGCTCTTAAAGGCTCTGATGAAATCATCCCCAACCTGTCCACCCTGTGCTCAGAGGGAGAGGGAGAGGGACGGTGGAGTGTAGGGAAGAGTGGGACACGTGGAAATTACCATCTTTCTAGGCAGTCATGTGAAGCACACTCTTCTGGACTTAGAATCGTGGGATGTGAGGTTACAAGATGGCCTTGAAACCCATGTGTACAGCTCTTTCTTACACAGATGAAGAAGCTCAAAGCTAGGCAACACAGTCAAGACTACTCCAGACCCAGGTCTCTTGAGTTCCAGCTCCGTATTTTCATCACTGCACAATACAGGATCCGAGTTACCATGAGACTGGGGTAGAATCTAGTCTGTTTGCTGCTCTCTTTCTGAGTCTTCTTGATCTTTCTAAATCCTGGCCTTATTCCCTTCTCTGCTTAATAAGACCAGAGATGACTTTCCATTAGCTCGGAACTCCTTAAACTGTCATGTGAATGCTTTTCATACCTGACCTCAATCTGCATTCCTGGCTTGGGTCCTCCACCACTCGTCTCCACCAACTCCGCCCTTCTGCAAACAAGCATCCTCCTCTGTTTCTTTGCACCCATTGTTCTCTTCATACGGAGTTGCCTCCAGTGTCTCTTCCCATTATATCCCTTCCTAGAGGCTTATGTCTAGCCAGATGCCAACCCCCAACACTCAGCATGGCTGTTACTGCTTAGAGTACTTAGTCGTGGCCATGTCTTCAGTTTCTTTCTAGATCAAAGGCTCTTTCAGGCTAGGGATCGTATAGCAGTTTGCTGAATGTGGCAAGAGGATGTGCTCCAAAATGTGCTCCAAAAATCTTCATTGTACACAAGAATAAACGGCATCCTGGTTTCTGTGCATTCTAGGCAGCTCCAGAATTTTGGGAGGCTCTGAGAAGTGCTTGTGGAGGCTTTGGGGGCTTGTGGAGGGGAAGAAGTGACACGTGAAGAGTAAGGGCAGCCTTACCTTTCTGGAGATCTCAATCCCACAGCGTGCTGGCAGCAATGGTGCTCAGCCCCTCCCCCCCCCCATGGTATCTTGAAATGGCTCTGGAGGCTTCTGTCCTGGTAAGCCTCATTCACAGCCCCCAGGAGGCTTTGAGCCTGGGTAACTATCACTTTCCATACATACTTCTTGGGAGTTTCGGGGAAGGCTTGCATTGGTAAAGCAATTTCTGAGCATTTCTTCTTCTTGAGATATTCTGCTAACATCCAGGCCAGCGTGATTACATTGATGTTCCAAGCTCTGATCTCCACTCCGTGGGTGATGAAATTCACAAGGCATTTACTGTGCCCTGTGGTTTTTCACTGGCTGACCCAGGGCAGGTATGGCATAAGTAAATAAGTTCCTGGTTCAGTGTTTTTGCCCTCCCATGTCAGATCCTGCCAGGACAGGGAAAGAAGCCAAAGAAGAAAGCTCATCATTCTGTAATCATCTTGAATTTAAAAAATGACAGGCCCCCTCATGGGCAAGCATGGTGTTCTCATTGCTACACCCTTTGCCCTCTACTATGCATCTGGTCTGGGCAGAATCAAGATATCACTGTCCCTGGGAATGGGCATATATAACTCACAAAGGGGTTCAGAGGGCTGGCCTGGAAGCCAGGGTCAGAGAGTCTGTGCTTTCAGCTCACCTCTCTGTAGGAGCGTTTGTCAATATCCCTGTCACACCTGTTCGTTTCCTGGTACCATCACTTGGATGCTGGAGTGGAACGCTTTCCTCCTCAGAAATTGTCTTGGGCCGCCAGTACATGTAGGTGTCTCTTTGGGTTGATGAAGATGTTCTGGAGTTACAGTGGTGATGGTCTCACAACTTCGTGAATGTACAAACCACCATGGAACTATATACTTTGAAAGGACAGATTTTATGGTATGGGAATTCTATCTTAATTTTGAAAGAAGTCATGGAATATTTGGAGCACCTTGGTGGCTCCGTCAGTCAAGCATCTGACTTCAGCTCAGGTCACGATCTCATAGTTCATGAGTTTGAGCCTCGCCTTGGGTTCTGTGCTGACAGCTCAGAGCCTGGAACCCATTCTGTGTCTCCCTCTGTCTCTCTTCCCCTTCCCTGCTCCCATTCTGTCTCTCTGTCTCTATAAATAAACATTAAAAATGTTTTTTAATAAAATAAAAAAAGAAATCCTGAAATACTGAGACTTTGCACAATAAATAAAAATACTGGTTCTCAAAACCTGCTAAGAGACCACTTGCACTCTATACTCAAATGTTTGCTCCCTCTCTCCGTGGTTGTGCGAAGGTCACGCTGTCTGGTGTGTGTTGGGGATGGAGGGGGTCTGATAGGACTTCATCTGTTTTATCTCCTGTTCAGTGTCAGGCTGGCATGACCTTGATCTGGGTGTTTACTTGTCCTTGCTTCCACACTAAAAACGGAGGTAATGAGCCTGGCCTAGTTGATCAGAGTCTCCAGGGAAACAATTATCTTGTTTTAAGTGCTTTGGAGGTATGAGGTGCTAGATTCCTTCTAGAGAGTTACAGGAAAGGCTGATGTGGCACCCAGCATGTATGGAATTGATCCCAGGCTGGCTTAGAGTGGGTGTGGGTAGGAGGCTGAACATGTGTTGCTCTGAGTGATTGAATTATGGTGTTGGGTGCTGTATTAAAAGCTGTTAGTGCTTGTGAGTTTTGTCCATGGCGAGAGACCGTTTGGTCTCTCTTGTGGTGGCAGGGAAAGGACTTGGGAGAGGGATGTGCTTCCCAGGAGGAATCTTCCTGGGGCTTGACCCATGGTTGGGAGGTAGCTAGTGATTGGGCCCTTGCAATGACGTGTTGTGTGGCCGCTGCTGGGAGGCACACCCAAGGTTTTCTCTTTACCTGTAAGTCTGGAGGGCCACCACAGAGGAAAGGTGAACTTGGGGGTCCCGTGTCACCCACTGCCTCACTTAACAAATGGGGCTGTGCCTGCAGAAAACCAAGACCCGGATGCAGGGGACCTTCCATTCTTACACCCTCTGCCACTGCAGCTTCTTGGCTGCCTGAGCTGGTCACTTCCAGAGCACGGGCGGCTCACCATCCCGGTAGGATGCTTGAGCGCCGGGTGACCCAGCGAGAGGCTGAGGATGAAGGGGGGCTCTGATCATCTTGTTTTTGCTGCCCCTTCATCATCCCTCACACACCCATTTACTCTTCTCCCCGGTCTGGAAGTTGTTAGGAAGAGGTAGGGAATACTCTCTGTGTCTTTTGGGGACAGGCTGATGACCTGTAGCTCATACGAATTCTTTTCACCTACCTACCCTGGGAGGACCAGCCAGTGTTCTTCTTCCTCGTCCTCCTTCTAATTCGCCTGCCAGTGTCTGAATGTCCTCTTTCCACATCCCTCCCTGTTAAAAGGAAGTCTACTATCCTTTGGTGCCCAAGGCCAATATCTTCTTCCAAATTTCCTCCCCCTCTTCCACCCTCAACCCAGGCAAGCCCACTCTTCAATTGTATGTTTCCACATGGTCTCATTATATACACGGTGTAACACCTCCCACATTCACATTCGTTCAGGGTGGGTCACTCTGGAGACCTTGTTGAGGGCCTCATTTAGATTAGTATCACAGTGCCTAGAACAGTGCTTGGTGCACAATAGTATCTGTTAAGTCAATTAATGAATAAATACATAAGTAAATAAAGCAGAACATCATTTGTGCCCTCCTACAAATAGCGAAGGATATTTATAAACTGCATAAATATTTAAAATTGCTTCCCTCTTTACGGCATGGTACTTGATGAGAGTACTATTCTAAATGTGTCTTATTAAATCTTTTTTATGTCCATGGAGCTATTTATTTATTTATTTATTTGGTCAAAGGTGATAAATTTTGGGAGAAGAAGCCATGCCTTTTAAAAAAGGAACTTTTATAAAGCAATGCATTGCCAGAGTGTGCTCAGCAGAATATTAGGTCCCCAGGGTGGTAATAGTTGTTAAGGAAGAAATGATTTTGAGGCCAAATGAAGTTTAGGAGAGGCTGGGCTAATCAGGTCTCTCTGTTGTGAATTATCTCATAGATTCAATACAATCTTGCTTAGGAATATTAGCAGAAGAGACCCATAATAGCATACTTCTGTACCAGAGGCCTAGCACCTAGCACCTATGTTCGAAATGCATAGTAGGTTTTTGGTATTTTGTTATTAATTGTTGATGATAGTCTGGTGCCTCCATCTCAAGCCCTGGGAGCAGGTGAGTGCTTGTGTCTGTGCTCAGTGCCCACTTTTCCACTACCCTTTCCGTGTGTACCACCTCTGCTCTGCAAAAATGGAGAGTAAAATTAAAGGGAATTAAAACACCCCTGCCACAGCGAGTATTACACATCTCCAGTGGGCTATGCTGCAAATGATTGTGGTTTTAGAAATATCCTGTTGGCCCCAGTGGCTCTGCAGTAACCTCCCAGGATGGTTCCAGATGTGCCAGTTCTCTGCACAGTGATTACCAACTCTCTCCTTTGTAGATTCGCTGGTGTCTAGAAGCAATTGCTAGGGAACTCACATTTTCAAATTTACAAGAGGCAAACAACCTTGTATTTACCTCCAGGGGTTATCAGGGTATTCAGATGGTGCTGGGTAAAGGATGCTATTGGTCACAGAAATACGGAGGAGAACTTGAATTTTCACCTTGGTGTTTTTCTCAATGGGTAAGAGTCCAGCTCACTGGATTATGGAGAAAAGATTGGGGGAGGGGGGCAGATAATTCTCTCCTTCTCAGGGCCTCTTCCCTTCCTGGAGATTTGAAACCTGACCCTAACCATCACTGGAACCCTTTGTTGTCTTTATCTGACACTGGCTAATGGGTACCATTGTCTGGGAAGTTGATGAATAAGAAGATTCAGATTGGTCCAGTCCGAATTCTGACCTGTGCCCTTGGTGTCTGTCCTCTAGAGATCTCAGGAAACACAGAGGACATTCCTCTGGTACGCTGGAGGCAGCAGTGGCTGGAGAATGGCACTTTGCTTTTCCACATCCATCACCAAGATGGTGCTCCCAGCCTCCCTGGACAAGACCCAACTGAAGAACCCCAGCATGAGTCAGCAGAAGAGGAATTGAGGATCCTGCACATCTCAGTCATGGTAAGAGCAGCGTGGCTTTAACCATAGCTTATGTTACCTTGACTTTAAGAGCGTTGGCGCCATGAACATAGCCCTACAAAACCCACTCCACATCGCGTTAATAAGTAAATTTCACATTTGTGGGAAATGTCTCCACCTGGGGTGAAAAGAAAGTTGTAGTTACTTCTATCCCACCATTACCCACCTGTTCTCTTTGGGAACATGCCTAGACATGGAGTAACTTCTACAAACAAGAGAATATCAGATGGTGGCAGTGGATTGTCTTCTAAAGGGCTTCTTCAACTAGTAGATCAGAGTATCTTCTAATAGTTGCTCCATAAATGTGTGCTGAATGACTGATTTGCCAAGCTGCTTGCTGCTACCACGCCCTCTTCTCTCTTCCTCCAGCCAGGAGAAAGTCTGCGTTTGGCTTTCTGTCCTCTTACAACAAACAGCATATTGATAGATACATGCCCCTCCCTATAGCCTAGCTCAGAAGTGTCACCATCAGCCTCCCTTCTCCTATTCAGAAATTTGAGGCCTCAAGAAAATTAGAAGATTCTTCCTAAAATTCTAGGAACTTGCATTTGAGAATCTCAGTCAAAAGTGAGTGCTTCAGTGACAGGCAGGGTTTGGTCTGGGGGGGTGTTCATTTTGTTCACCGTTGTGTTCTTAGCACTTAGAACAATGCACTCACATAGTTAATGCTTAATAAATATTTGTGGAAGAAATGAATGAATTTCCCAGTGGAAATAGACAATGTCTGTTTCACTTGGTATTTTATGTATTAGTATTATATTGGTAAAACCAATATATCATCTGCTTCAAGGAAGCCTGAGAGCAGATTGAGGCCGGACTGATTATTCATGACCATGTATACAGAAGGCATGGGCTGTTTCATGTTTATGAAACTCTACAGAAAACCAACCTAGGTCTTGGTCTAAACTTTATCTATTACTCTGAGACCAGCACTATGTGCTGTTTAGTTTTGTGCATCAGATTGGGAGAAATTGAGCACATTTTAGATACATAAAAATTTCCATTATCCAGATATTTGACATTGAAACTCTTCGCATAAAATCTCTGATGAAATCTCAGAATGTAAGTCTTCCTCTACTTCCTCTACCGGTGTCTCCATGAATAACTAGCTTGGTAGATTACCTGCATATACCCAAGCTACTTTATTTAAACTATATGGTCCAAGAAAAGAGTCCTTGAAGAGCAACTGGTAAACCCAGTGTTTAGATGTGCCAGAAGGCAGGTGGGTAAATGAGATTGCTAAGCCTCACGTTTACAAATTAATTGAGGTTTATGATATGGCAGTTACCTTGTACATCCTTAATTAAAGACTAACATTTTCTCTCTCAGGGAAGATTGTCTTCTTTCATGTAGCTTGTAGTTCCCAGGGAGAGGTAAGATCGGGCAGATCGCTGGATCAACCCTAGCATTGACTGGATTGACAGAGGTAGAGGCCACATTGTCTTCACATTAACGATGTGGTCTGATGGAAAAGAAGGGCACCACGGTGGATTTCCCCTAGCCATTCACATCTTCCCATCAATGTGAAAAGCAGTCGTCATTGTCCTGGATGGGTTTTGTTTTGTTTGTTTCTTTTGGCCTAAGACCATTTCAGCAAACCAGTCATCACACCAAGGAAATTTTTAGCGGGAAAGAAAGTGTCTAGAGATTCTTAAGGACTAATATTGGGTATGATTGTATCTGAGAGGCCCTGAATATAGGTGGTCAAGACAGGCAGCGTATCAGAAGGTGTGTTTGGTGGGGCTTGGGGGAGTAGTGGGAGGGTCCATGGAAAGACAGTCTAGTGCTGGTCATCATTGCTGCATCATCATAGTGTAGCAAGGATCCTATCTTCAAGTATCCTGTCCTTTCTATCCTCAGAGTGATGTGCTCCAATAAGTTCTCTAAAGAAGTGTATATGTGTGTATTGTGTGTGTGTGCATGCATGTGTACGTGTGTGCACACAGATGCATGTTAGTGGAGGTGCATGACAGTGGAGATAGAAATGTGCAGCTCAAGGGTACCAAAGGATTTGAGGAAATAGTTTGTGCCCTTAAATATACCAGCCCCTATGAAAGGCCCTGCCTTCCTAATGTTTTGTTTTTGGAGCCCCCGCCCCGAGCAGGGATTAATGGACCATGGGCACTGAAACGGAAAGAGAACAAAAGTCAGCCTTCAACCTGTGTCTGAAATTTTTCCTTCATATACTACCGGTTACCCATGGCAGACCAACGATGACATTCTGTCTTCCAAATAAAATGGAAGAGATTATTCCTTCAGCGTTAGTTTATTCTGTGTTATTTTTCACTAAGCTGGAGGGGGCAGAGGTTAAAAGATCATGGGCAGAGGGTGAGGGTGGGCAAGTCTTGTGTTTGTCTGTGGCTTGACCTCTTGGATGTGGCTAGGCCCATATCTCCATGAAAAATTCAGGAAGGCCTTTGACTTCTGCAAGGAAACAGGGATCCCGAGGTAGCGTGAAGATACAAGTACTCCCTCCCATCCCTGGCAAAGATGCTGTGGTCAGGGCAGTCTTCTGCAGCCCAGCTTTGCCATCTTACCTTGCCCTATTCCCATTCCATGCCATACACCCTCGCACATTGCCCCTCCTATCCTTAACATTCTATTCTAGACACAGTTTCAAAGTCTAAAGTTGTGTATCTGCCCTCAGCTTGGAAATCAAGCCTGAGGGTATCCTGTTTGAAGATATCGTTCCTAGAATCTCTGATGGCTTCTTCTTAAGAGACTCGGGGACTGGTAGACTTCATCTGATACGCTTTATCCCACATCCTTTGGAGGTGAAGTAGGCAGTCATTTGAGGCATCTGGAAAGAGAGCATTATAAATGTCAGAAGATTTTGCAGTCCTTTGACTAGTAACACTGTTGGACAGCAAAATGCACTTACATGAAATTTTATTACCCAGACCCTGCTGGTTATGAAATAACAATAGCAGAGCTATTTTTCATTAACTATAACGATCAATACTGATGTGGTTTTCAGTTCGTATCCAAATAGCATAATTTGAAAAAGAGAAAAGTCAAGGTGATTATCAAAACATGAATACGCCCAACCTTTTCTCTCTTGTTAAGAAAATGTATATTTAAAAGCTTAACTGGCAACTCTAAATATTTCCAATATGTGCAGAGGGAATTAATGGTTCTGTGAAAACCTTCAAGTTTACATTTCTCTGATTTTGTGTTTACACTTTTCTCATCCATATTGCCTCAATGCAGGGACCACTGTTTATTTTTATATTTTGCATTTACTGTGTTTAGTTTTAAGCACAAAGTATAAGTAATGAGAAACTGAAAGGCCAGGAATGCCTTTTTTTGTATCCTTATGACACTTTATGAATGAGATTTGGCGAGTCATCTCTTGCACTGCACCCAGTATAAATATACCATCAGCAAAATTGTGGGCTTGCGGGAAACCAATACCTCAGCTGGGAACTTGGCAATTTAAAACTTTGAAAACCCTTTTGCTTTGCTTATTTTTCAATCACATCCTAAAATTTTTGAATTATTTTTTCCAAAGAGGTGCTCTTTCCCTCCTGAAATCTCACATTACTGCTTGGAGGGTCAAACAATGCATTGTAACCTCCAGCATGATTCAAACTAGGCTGAAGAGATTTATTTTGAATTTTGCAAGATAATTGACATTTAAAGCTACTGAAGTACACACAGGTACTCTTGATACTCTTTTGCAAACTCTTGAACGAGTGAAAATCATTGAATGAAAATTGGTTGTCTGAGTTTAAATCCAGAAGTCAGAGACTTTTTCAGTTATAAGCAAATCCTTTACTCCATAGGAGGTCAGGTTTTAATATGACTTTATTTTTTTAATATTTATTTTCGAGAGAAAAAGAGAACACGAGGGAGGGAGTGGCAGAGAGAGAGGGAGATGCAGAATCTGAAACAGCTCCAGGCTCTGAGCTGTCAGCACAGAGCCCAATGTGGGGCTCAGACCCACAAACCATGAGATCATGACCTGTGCCAAAGTCATAGGCTCAACCGACTGAGCCACCCAGGCGCCCCTCATATGACTTTACTTTAGATATTCAGATTCTGTGGATTTGAATTTCCATGTTGTGCATTTGCTAATTTACTATATGATCTACATTTTTCTTCTTACAATATGCAAAAGAATTGAATGGTGTATAATAGCACTTTAGTGTATTATCTATATATTTCATCTTTGTAATTAAAGTTGGCAGTGGTAAGAGACTTCCTGTATGCATATATGTTGGTTAAATACATTTTCCGCAGCAAGTAACCTTTCAAAAATCCTTCAGTTTGATATATATATATATATATATATTGCAGTGATAACTCCTGCTGGTAGGTAAGCTTTCATAGTTCAGCCCTCTTAGGCACAATTGACAGTTGTGGGGAAAAAATAATCTGTGAGCATTTGTCTATCTCCCCGGAGATTTGGGGACGGGGGCCCATCAATGAAGCCTGGGTCTGCTCAAGACCACTGGTCCCAACTGCGTGGGTCCATTGGCCAGTGTCTGAAGGTTCTCCTGGCCTTCAACTGCTGGCTCCAGGCACCTTGTTTCCGGGTGCTCCAGGTGAGCCCTAGACGCATAGTTAGTTTTCTTTTGGGAGAAACAGTGTAGAGACAAAAGAGGCCTTAGATGGTGTGGAGTCCCAGCATCCGGGAAATAAAGTGGGCCCTTTAGAGAAGTTATTTTCTAGGGAAGTAACACCTGGGCCGAGTTAGTACAAAGCCTACGGAACACACGTATGGAAGCTTCCAGGATTGTGTTCCCAAGACCGTAGACAACTTTGTGCCACAGGACCCATCCTTGCTCTTACTTGCTCTTACTCGCGCCTCCTCACTCAAGTTCAGCTCACTGCCTACACATCGTGTGTTACTTTGCTTGAAGCTGTCTTCACTGTACTCGCAAAGCTCAGCTACGTCGAAGGGCAGGGAATAGTGTTCTAAGCATGGGTGTTGCTATGTGCCGCCAAGACCATCAGTTTATTATTAAGTGTCTGTGGGCATAGGCAAGCTAGATGCTTTTTCTGTCAGTTCTTTTTGCCTTCAGCTAATCTGTACAAAATTCATTAGCAAATTCATTAATCAGGGTCACTTTTACATCTTTCTTGTTAATTTATATTATTGGCTTAGTTCAACTGAGGATGCCCTATCCTTCTGATCTTTAGAAAGAAATGGAGGCTTTTAGATATGCCTTGTGTTCCTACAAAGGATAGAACTAGAGTGATAACAGATTCTGTCCAAAGAACTTTTCTAGCAATTCAACCCATCTGTTATGGGGCAGGACTGACCTACTGACCTTACCGTCTACTTGCCAAAGCCATTGTCGTGTACTTGGCCTCCCACTAAGAAGATGGTGGGTAGTCCCTAAAATAATAGCAAGATCCCTACAGACAAAACCTCCTTGAACTTGGGTTGTTTCTGTCAGACTGATGTGCAAAAGAGGAGGATGCCAGGGCCCATTTGGGGTCTCTCCCAAGAGCCCAGGGAGGGTTGGTGTCTAAGCCTCCCCACCTGGCACCGTGGTTCCGCTGTGCCTCTTTTGCCAAGGCGCATTAGGTGCAGGTACATGTGTGTCCATTAGCCGTTTCGGTTGTTGAGCTATTCTGAGCGCTGGCTGGTCTCCCGTATTCCTCAGAGGGGGAGCTAGGAAATGTGGGAAAGAAACAGTGGGCTTCAGGTTGGAAGGGGAGCTTCAGAGCCTGGCTTTATACCACGTCAGGTCATCTGCTGACCTTTTGGGTCTCACCTCAACTGTGAAATGGATACATTCACTGGTGAGGCTTTTTTAGTTTCAAAACATGGAGGTTCACTCAGGCCTTCTCTGTAAGGGAGTTTGACTATAGAAATTCACATGGAGGTAAGGGAGACAGGAATCATCTTTTTCTTTTTTTAACATTTATTTATTTTTGAGAGAGACAGACAGACAGAGCATGAGCAGGGGAGGAGCAGAGAGAGAGGGAGACACAGAATCTGAAGCAGGATCCAGGCTCCCAGCTGTCAGTACAAAGCCCAACACGGGGCTCGAACCCACGAACCACGAGATCATGACCTGAGTCGAAATCGGACGCTTAGCCAACTGAGCCACCCAGGCGCCCCAACAGGAATCTTGTAATTAAAAAAATCCTCAGAGCAGAATGTCATGAACTCTGGAGCTGGAAGGTTGTATAGGATCCGTGAGTCATCATGTCAGCCCCCAGCCTCCATGGTTGGTTTGTGGTTTGGCTTTTTGACCCATCCATCTTCATTGTTCCCATTGCCTTGAATTAGCTCCTTTGTCCAGTGCACTCTGTAAATCTTGTCCCCGTTTTGATGCTTTTGAATGTTTGTACCACCCATTTACTTGTCAAGTCATCTCACTGGTGACCCCTCGAGACTTCTTGCACCTTTATGTGTCCATCCCTCTGCCTGTGGCTGCGATATTCCCTGATTTTCCCCACTCCTGACTCCTTAGAGAGACAAGCAGAGGGAAACTAGTTACCGTAGTTCCTGTTTGTTGAGAGCTTTTCCTCGCAAATCACCCCGTGGGAGGACATAACCCTAACTTCTCCTGTTGGCTGTAGTTACAGGGAGGTTGGCTTAGGTAGCACAGAACACAACTGGTCCTGTTCCAGGCCCAGCTCGGAACCACATTCTTTAGCATAGGAGAGAAGCCAGGATTCCACGATTTACTTGTCCAGTACAGTGGGCATGCTGCAGGGGCACCTGGGTGGCTCACTCAGTTAAGCGCCCAACACTTGTTTTGGTGCAGTTCATGATACCAGGCCCATGAGATCAAGCCCTGTGTCGGACTTCCTGCTGGGGGTGGAGCCTGCTTACGATTCTCTCTCTCTCCCTTTGCCCCTGCAAAATAATGCCCCCAAAACAAAGCAAAACAAACAAACAAACAAAAACAATGGGCATCTTGTAGAGATGCTTGGAGGACTGACAGATGCTGTCATCGTCGTCACCCTCATCATCATCATCTCCATCCTCCTCCTCCTTGTCATCACCATCGTCATCATTGCAGTTTTATTTTGTGTTTACCAAGTGCCAGACACTACTCTAAGTACTTTCACTATATATTACCAGATGTTTTATTCTCATCATTACACCATGAAGTAGGGATTATTATCATCCCATTTTACAAATGAGGGGACTGAGGGCCAGACAAGTGGAGTAACTTGCCTAAATTTAAATGCTATTAGGTTACACAGCCAGGATTTAAGTTGAAGCAGTTGGTAGAGTCCAGACTCTGTTCTCTGAGAAGCACCAGCTCATATTCTGGCTGATAGTGGGTGCCCAATACGTACTTCTTACATGTCCTTTTATCAGTTTTTGTTTTTTTGTCCACTTTTCACTGCTGAGCCCCATTTGACACTTTTCCCCCACTGTTGCTTCAAAACCAATAACTCTATGAGCACTAAAACCCACAACCAAGATAGAATATAGATCTTTCTTCCTGTGGCTACACCAGACAGCTAACCCCAGAAGCTCAGATTCGGTTCGGGTTGGCTACACCCACCTGCTAACCTTGGCTTCAGCCACACCACCTCGCAGCTGGCTGTGGGCTCATTGGCAGGGATGGGAAGAGGGCAGTTAGGGACTTTTTGCTCTAAAACTGTGAAAGTCCTATAATGGTAAATTTAGGTTTATTCATGTACATATTTTCACACCTTTGCAGTTTTTAGAAACAAACCAAAAAAAAACCCCCACCATTTTAAAAGCATTATTGACCTATCATTGATTTAAAAGAAATTATTGATTGATTCATTCATTTAGATATAGATTCTTTTTTTTTTAAATTTTTTAATGTTTATTTATTTTTGAGAGACAGAGAAACAGAGTGCAAGCAAGGGAGGGGCAGAGAGGGAGACACAGAATCTGAAGCAGGCTCCAGGCTCTGAGCTGTCAGCACTGAGCCTGACACAGGGCTTGAACTTGGGAATGCTGAGATCATGACCTGAGCTAAAGTCAGACGCTTAACTGACTGAGCCACCCAGCTGCTCCTAGATATAGATTGACCAGTATCTGTCTGGCTAAGAAGGTAGAAAATTAGTAAGACAACATTCTGCTTTCAAGGAACATTGAATGCTATTATTAACACTTAATATTTGAGGATGGCCTTTGGCAGAACTGGGAGCCAGTAGAGTGTCTACCTTCTTTGCCATTTCTTTACATTTTTTACATCCTTTTTACAGTTTTGTTCTTCTCTTTCCTGAAGCTCACAGAGACCTTAAGTTGCCCCCATTTCTCCAGACAACAAGGAGAATAGCTAAGAGGCCACATTTTTGTGATACTATTTTTTAACAACATGATGTAATATTCTGTTCACCAATTTAGCTCACTTGATATAGAAGCCAACAAATTACTTTTAAGTACTTAGTTCCAAAAATCTCTGTAGATCCTTTTGAAAGTGGGAGTCATAATCTCTCTGGGGTTTAAGTTGATGAGAAGAACCGGTGATACTCCTAGTAACGAAGCTAACATTTTACTCACTGTGTCCCAGACAACGTATGGGATATTTTCATGCATAGTATCAGTCCACTCCTTAAAAGTCTTGTGAAATAGATAGTAATTCTCCCACTTTTCAGATATGAACACTGAGACTTCGAGAAAGTAAATCACAGATCCAAGGTCGTACACGTGGAGCCAAGATTCAAGGAAATGCATCTGGCTCTAGACTTCATTCTGCTGTGACTGTGCTGCCTGTTGGCTTCAGGGTCAGCCCGTTTCTCCAGTTTTCCAGGCTGTGGGATAATTTTGCTTCTAGCTGGCACAGAAGAGACCTTCCACTTGATGAACATTAGCAAAGCTTAGAGAACCGGGCAAGGAAGGTGTTGTCATGATGGAGTCTCCCAGCCACCGCAAAGGGCGAAGATCTGCACTGAGCAGAGGGATATAGCGTTGCAGAGAAGCCCGGGGTTGACTCTGAACAGAGGTCATCGAGAAGCCCAGAAGCCAGAGAAGACTATAAATTCCATAGTACTGAACTTCAGGGAGGGAGTTGATAGCAAGGCTTTGTTATCAGAGAGACCAGTTTACATCCTAGTTTGAACCTTACTAGATTTCCTAGTGTCCTTGGGCCAATTGCTTTAAAACTCTTCTACACTCACTTTCCTTATTGATGAAATGGGAATGATAATAGATTCTGCTTCTTAAAGCTGTTTGGTTGATTAAATGGGATGATTCTTCCTAAGCACTTCCTATAGTGCCTGGCCCATGAGAAGTGCCCGGTAAATATGAACCAGGTAAACCCTTGGGGCACCATGCAAGCTGCCTGTAACTGTTCTGTGCACAGTGTGTCCCCCAGGGCCACTACCTCTGGGAGCGAAGAGGCAGCTGGAATCATGGCCACCCCTTCCAGGGGTCCTGGAGGAGTCATGCTCAGGGACGAGACTGAGGCAATTAAGGTCATCAGGGCAACAGAACGGGCCCATTGTGAAGCCAGGATGTGGCCGTGGATGTCTAGGGCATTATTAAGCCACTTCTGTTTCACTGTTTACAGGGTTTCCTAGCAGCTATCCTACGGTTTGGGAGGATAATCCCAGCTCCAAATTCCCTGGAAGAACATCACTAACTTATTTATTTATTTTATCAAACCAAGTGATGTCATTATGGGAATTCCTATTCTACTCAGGTATCAAGGAGTGTTGTTACATTCCCAATGGGGAAAATAAAGCACGTTCTGGTGGGAGATGGTGGTGGTCAACACTGGTGGAAAGGGTCAGAGTTCTCATTCTGAAGGCAGTTATCTTTCCTCCAGCTCAGGCCACCTTCTCCTTGCCTTCTGCCCATGTCTAAGGTTTTGTGATCCTTTCACTGACCTGAAATTTGCCTTTAAATCTGATCTCAAGCCCACATTCAATGGGTGAGTGGGTGGTGGAGACAGAGTAGCTTTGGGTATAGTAGATGTAGGCAGCCATGTCCCCACAGAGAGAACCCTGCATGGGCGATAGCAGGACATTAGGCCAGGGGTCTGTAAAGTGCCAAGTGGTAAACATTTTCAGCTTTGCAGGCTATTTGAACTCTGGTACAGCTATCCAATTCTTGCCATTGTAGTGCCAAAGTAGCCATATGCAATAAGTAAATGGGTAAATGTGGCCCTGTTCTAAAAAGCTTTATTTACAAAACAGACAGTGGGCCCCAAGTGGCCTAGAGGCCATAGTTTGCTGATCCTGATCTAGTACATTCTCTTTTGTCTACAGAGTGTAAACAGACACTGAAATCTTAACAACTTAGCGGAAGTGATAGGGTACCATTTGCAGAGTGAAAGATAACAGTTTGCTCATTTTAGTCAGACTCCTATAGATTGATTATAATTGTCACATAAGGCAGGCATTGATAAAGATTCTTCTTGCTACAAATTCAAGGCACAAATTCAGGTGAGATGCAAGCATATTAGCCTCTCCTGAGAGGTATTGATGGGTTGAGCGAAGACAAAGTTGATGAAAACAAAATATGCTTAGACTTGACAAGAGAATTATAAACAAGGTATGGATTAGGAAATATGCAATTTTCTTTCCCTTTCCTGTGAGGCTGATAGCTCCTGCTTGGTTTCAATTTTGACACACACGGTAGACTTTTGTGAAATGTTTAGATATGTAAAAACAGCCCCTTATACCAAAATACCTCATGTAGGTGTACCTGCCTGCAGAGAAGTATATTATGCTTCCAGACATGTCATGATACATTTGGTGTATGATAGGGAAGGACTTTAAGAGTTAGTGGTGGCTGTCTGCCTTACTTATGAATAAGGCTGATGGTGGACAAGACATGTTAAGAGACCTCACCTCATAAAATTGCCTCATCGCATACCCTGTCAGGTATCCATTCAAGTTCATTGGAAGTCTTGCCTGAATGAGAGGCTGATGTCAGTTGCTCTCCTCCAAATTGCACAGGACTCTCCATGGTGCATCCAAGGAGGTCAGGAGCTTCCTGCTGCTGCCTTTCTATTTATGATTCTCCTGATACCTCTGTCACTGCTGCCGACATCCATGAATAGCAAGAGATGAGTCAAATAGCCTTCTAACTTGGGTGAATCAGATGCTCAGTTAATTGATATATTGAACGGTGGCTGACAGCAGTGAGTGCCTCATGGAGAAGTATCTGGGACTTTTGGGCTTGGCTCCCAGTCCCAAAGTTTGCTTAAGGTGAACTTAAGGGGACTTCTGCAGCCCCCTAATGCACCATGGCCACGTGAGATCCCTAAGAGACCAGATAACAGATGTTTGTTAAAGGGCTCAACCTTTCGTTTCCTCCTTTGTTATATCTTGTCTGAGCAAGAAGATGGAAGACTTTGGGGTTGAGACACATAGGCATTTGGGACATAGAGGAGTGAGGGTGTCAGAACTTGACATGTCTGGACTTTGGACACATTCTCACGAAGTGAGGTAAGCTGCCCTGCAAACAAACGCAGGAGGGCTCTGCATCCCAACAGTGAAGTTAAAGCATCCCAGTTTGATTCTTCTTATTCCCTAAAAATTGTGCAGTGTACTCACACAGGTTACCCTCCCCAGGCTTTCTGCTGGCCGCCTCAAGGGCTCTGCTGACCAGAGAAAGCCGCCTCAGCACCTGAGAGTTCCAGCCTGTCCCGGGCACGACCGCCGTCCTTGGACTCCGCCTGCAGTTGGAACGGGCAGCACCAACGTGTCCCCACTGGGACTCTGCTCGGACCTCCCAGAGCAGAGTGATGTAACCAGGCTATGCTCCCCCAGACTGCATTTTCTCTTCTTCCCTTCTCACTGTGCTGGGCCAGTGAGACACATGGACCACTGAATTAGAAGTCAGGTGGCTTTGTTTATGGGCCTTTCCCCATGAAAGTCTGCAAAACCGCAGGCAAATCTTCACCTTCCAGAAGCCTGTTTTCTCATCTGCAAACGAGTGTTCTTAAAACTTTAGGCATTCAGATTGTGCCATGATTTTTTTAAAATCTGCCTTGGTATTTTCTGAATATTTTTATTTAAATTGACTGGCTTTTCCAGTTTGAATTTATTTTTGCCTTAGATGAAAATGCCAAAACAATCATGGGTTTGATGTTATCATTTATTATTTCCGTACGGGTTAGGAAAAATATTCCTTTATAAAATAAGGAAATTAAAACATCCCCTACTTTTGCCAGCCATTGGCATGGCATCAACTAAGAGCACACGAATGGGCTGTGGGCACCGTGCCTGGGGAATC
Organism: Crocuta crocuta; assembly: GCF_008692635.1. Lineage (NCBI taxonomy): Eukaryota > Metazoa > Chordata > Mammalia > Carnivora > Hyaenidae > Crocuta > Crocuta crocuta. The sequence continues at coordinate 14,835,554 of NW_027529934.1, forward strand.
CCAAGCTGGATGACCTTGCAAGTTGTTTCCTGCTCTGACATTCCAGGAATATGAAAGTGAAGGACATATGGGACACTAGCAACCCCTAGTTAAACAGACTTCAGAGTAATACACAGAGAAACTTTATTCTGTTCCCTGCAGTGACTCTGCTTTTCTTTTTTCCATTTATGAACGTGAGATGATGGTCTGCGGGGAAAATGGCTGGCTCCTGTGCCTATACTATAGGTTGGGTTGAATGGAAGTGGTTCTGCCCAGGGAGAGAGCTGTCGCTTCCCACTGTGCTGACCTGTTGAAAGGATCTGTCAAAAGTCTGTGAGCTTTTCCCTGTGGCCCAGTGGGGCCTCTCCTCAGGATTTGCCAAACTGCTAGCCCAGGGCCTCTTGGGCTCAGCCAGCTCTCCTCTTCACAGTCTCCCACAGAGGCTCCCTGGACATGCCTCCCCCCTTCGCTGCAGGGAATGCTCTAAGAGCCTCCTGCGGTCAGCCTCAGGATGCAGTGGCTTCCGGACCATGGGAGGGAGCACATCCTGGGAAATAAAGGACCACGGCCTTCTGCTTGAGGGGTTGGGTGCATCTGTGGAGTCACCTGTAGAGCACTTGAAAGACTAAGAGGACATTTCTCCTTCCACCCAGAATGACTGCGATGAAGCCAGAGGTGGAGTGATTCTGGCAAGCACAACCAAGCCAGGGGTTTTATATTTTTATATTTATATTTATATTTCTTACCAGATGGCCTCAGTGGCCCTGTTTGCTGTCTCCTCAGGACAGCCCTTGTACCCTAGAGGGAAAAGTCTCCTTTGGAAGGAAAGTTCCTGACGGGTTAGTGGGTTCTGCCTTGCCAAATAACAGGACACTTCCCAGACATCCCATCCAGGTGAGTTCTCCTGGTTCTCAGGACAGCATCTGGACAGAGTCAAGGACAAGTCAGTGCCACCTCTCTCAGTAATGAGAGGCCGTCTCTGATCTCTGAGGCACTGGAGACCCTGCTATCTTTCTCTTCCCTGCTTCCTCTTCTGCATGCCCTTTGTGAGCTCCTTTGCCTCTTTGATCAAACTTGCATCTGATGTTAATTTTCACCTGATTTCATCTAATGAAAAAAGTTGGAGTGGGAAGTGGGCCGTGTAACCATTCCTGTGTGAGACTGTGAGTGTGTTCAAAGGGCTGTGTTTGCATGCAGAATTTTTTACCAGCATCTGTGTCAAGGGCTGCCTTATCCAGCTAATACCCTTCCAGGTCACTAGGGCTGCAGAGAAAGAACAGTCAAAAGGAGAAAAGTAGTTCTTTCACTTGAGAATCATCCACACAAAGAGTGAATTTTATTATTTGAGGAGAGAAGGATCCCAGTCTTCCTATTCATTCTTATCGTGCAAGATGCCCTTTTCTGTACCCTCCCACTCACTGCTGCTGCACTGGCCATGGCCATGACCATGGCAGTGTCTTCTTGTCCCCCCCCCCCCCACCCATTTG